>NC_081552.1:137281454-137629829 GCF_963082655.1 Stomoxys calcitrans | reverse complement strand
CTAAAAAATCACCCTTTAAAACCTTTGTCCGTATAAATATGTATATAAAAGAGTAGCGTGACTGACTGACCGATCATCGGCCAGCCCAAACGGCTAAAGCTAATATCATGAAATTTTGCACGAATATAGGTCTTGGGTCATTGGAAGGGGATAAGGCTGGATTTGGTGATATTCGTACTTTTAGGTAGCTAAAAATTATTAAAAAATTACGAAATGGTACACATTTTCCCAGCGCGAAAGGGCTAGGATAATGATATTGGACTGAAATTAAGGACCGTCTCGAAAAAATAATGTTTGGTAAAAAATTTGGAAAATCGTACGGGAAGTGGGAGAAAATGTACGTTTATTACCGCAAATGGTATTGGAACTTTGGTACACTATGGCAACGTTAATTGGGTGACTAAAAGAGTTTTTGGAAATTTGCACATTTGTTCAGGTACTAAAAAAAAGTACGAAATGGGTGAACTTTGTACAGGACAGATGGATAAAGGTAGAATATTGAAATTAGTCTTAAAAGATATCTGATGCAAAAGGATGAGAGTGAAAAAAATTACGATTGGTACCATTTGGTACTTTCTTTACAGATGAAGCTACAGGTCTGAAAGTTGGCAAGCAGGTACAACTAAGAAATATATGATGGGTGACTAAATGATCTACTCAAAATTCGTACGGGTTCAAATCCCTCCTCAGTAGGCTCGCCGTGAAAATAGTTGCCAGATTTTCGGCTTCCTTTTGTAGTTAAGCCTGAAATATTCCACCAGATCCGGATGACTTCAATGGTTTGATGCTCCTCAAGGCTACCTTGACCATAAATTCCGTTATGATAAACCATCGATTAATCCCATTATTCCAAGATTCCAGTGAGTCCCGTCGTATCCCGTGGAACATGCGTTTTCATTAAAAGCCTCAACATGTCCTCCGTTTTTTCTGCTCTCACTCCCATATCGTCTACTAACGTTTCAGTTTGGACATGGGTTTTTGATAGAAACTTTTTCATCTTGACGGCGTCATTAACGCTATCGACCTGATCACAGAAAAGCTTCCAGGAGGCACGTTTGCCGCTCTGGTAATCTTATTGTATTCCTTGAGCCGCGTGTAATACACATCCCAATTAACTACCGCTTTTTTACGACGTGCTCTGTTAAAAAGTCTGCGGACCTCTTTCTCAATGTCTCCCCGGTCATCCAGGGCTTTTCTTGGCGTGATTTCCTTTCTCGAAGAGGACAACTATCTTCGGAAAACTCCACTAGTGCAGTCGTAATCCTGTTGACATTGTCCTCAATATCTTCTATGCTTGGGTAATCTAAATTATCTTGCCCAAGTCTTCTTCTGAGTAGTCTTCCGAATTTTTTCCAGTTGGTTTTAAACTTTTTACAGAAGCTTATCGGATTCGCTAGTATTTAAGAATTCTGGCATAGCTTGGCCCGCTTAATAATGTTGGTACTACCCCACTAAATATGGTGATAGTGCGCATCGCACCCTATTAGTACCTCACTTCCTGTCCGTTTGGCTTACGTACGGGAATTCGGAGTAATAGTACGTTTTGTACCGCAGTCGAACTTCTCGATAATGAATTTTTCTCTATAACGAATAAAAATGGAAAACACAATTTTTTCCGCCATTTTCACCTATGGAATACTTCCCTGTAACGGATTGTGCGCAAAAGCGCAAGCTAATCTCTCTATAACGGATTTTTTAGCAAACTTTTGTTATTGAATGCACACAAAAAAAGTGGAACAAAACGAAACCCATTCAAGGTTGATCATTAATGCACTTGCAGACAGCCGTAAAATAAAAATTGCTGTAAAAAATGTTACTTTTGCATTGACTATTACGCCTAGTTTCTCGTATACGCCATTGTGTTTGCTTTGCGTGTTCCAAAACAAACAAAACAGTGGTGCGTAAAATACTCGTACTATGAGTTTAAAAATATCAGTTTAAAATAATAATTTGGTTAGTGATCGGAAGACAGACAAAAATTGCACAACGCAAAGCTTTATCAATTTTTATACCCTCCACCACAGGATGGGGGTATACTAATTTCGTCATTCTGTTTGAAACACATCGAAATATGCGTCTCAGACCTCATAAAGTAAATATATTCTTGATAGTCATGACATTCTTAAATAGTCATGGCATCGATTCGTAACCTGGTATAGATGCCACATAAACCGATCTGTATCTTGGCTTCTTGGGCCCTTAGAGGGCGCAAGTATTATCCGATTTGGCAGAATTTTTTTACAACGGCTTCTCCCATGACCTTCAACATACATGTCCAATATGGCCTGAATCGATCTATAGCTTGATACCGCTCCCATATAAACCGATCTCCCGATTTAAAGTAGTAAACCTTGATATAGCTCCAATAGTATAACAGTTCTTATTCATTATTCTTTGTTTGCCTAAAAAGAGATACCGCGCAAAGGACTCTTATCAATGGTGGAAAAAAAACAAGTAAAAGCGTGCTAAGTTCGGCCGGGCCGAATCTTATATAACCTCCTCCATGTATCGCATTTGTCGAGCTCTTGCCACGGTATCACTTTTTCGGCAAACAAAGGATAAAAGAAAAGAATTGCTATGTTATTGGAACAATACCAAGTTATGGTTCATTTCGGACCATAATTGAACTGAATATTGCAGACCATAGTAGAAGTCATTGAGTAAAATTTCAGCCAAATCTAGTAAGAATTGCGCACTTTAGGGGCTGAAGAAGTAAAATAGGGAGATCGGTTTATATGGGAGCTGTGGCTATAAACCTATTCATGCCATATTCGACACGTATGTTAAAGGTCATGGGAGAAGCTGTTGTACAAAATTTCAGCCAAATCGGATAATACTTGAGCCCTTTAGAGGCTCAAGAAGTCAAGAAGCTATATAGGTTTATATTGCAGCTTTATTAGGTTATGGACCAATTTGAACTATTCTTAACACAGTGTTGAAAGTCATAACAAAACACCTCATGCAAAATTTCTGCTAAATCGGATACTAATTTGCGCGCTCTAATGGCTCAAGAAGTCAAGACCCCAGATCGGTTTATATATCAGCTATATCAGGTTATGAACCGATTTTAACCATTTTTAATATAGTTGTTGGAAGTCATAACAAAACACGTCATGCAAAATTTCAGCAAAATCGGATTGGAATTGCTCCCTGTAAAGGCTCAAGAAGTCAAGACCCCAGATCGGTTTATATGGCAGCTATACCAGGATATTGACCGATTTGAACCGTACTTTGCACATCTGTTGAAAGTCATTACAAAACACCTCATGCCATATATTATCCTAATCGGATAATAATTGTTCCCTCTAGTAGCTCAAGAAGTCAAGACACCAGATAGGTTTATATCACAGCTATAGCTGTGGTATATATATGTCAAAACGTGGACCGATATAGCCCATTTGCAATCCCAACCGACCTACACTAATAAGAAGTATTTGTGAAAAATTTCAAGCGGCTAGCTTTACTCCTTCGAAAGTTAGCGTGCTTTCGACAGACGGACGGACGGACATGGCTAGATCGACTTAAAATGTCATGACGATCAAGAATATATATACTTTACGGGGCCTTAGACGAATTTTTCGAGGAGTTACAAACAGAATGACGAAATTAGTATACCCCCATCCTATGGTAGAGGGTATAAAAATCGAAACGCCTTCCGCAATTTTGTATTCAGACGTTTTACAGTGGAATCGAAAACGCAAGTAAAAAATCTTCTTCATTCGAGAACGGGTAGAGAGTTAACGGAATTATGTGCAAAATTTCAATGACGTAAGTCGTCCGGGGGCCTCTCAGTGGGATACTAAAACTGAAATTGGTCACCTCGGCATTCCGAAATCTTAATTTGTGGGGATTTTCGACTTTTATTTTTTTGCACTAAACAATATTTGTAGCCTCCTCCACAGCCAATTTATTAAAAAATTAAGATTTTGAAACCATCTTTGTCCGAAATGGGTTTTTGGTAATTTAGTGGAAAAATTCAGGTAGTTTTTAGTTTTTTTTGTGTATGTAAGGACGGTTTTATCTACAAAATTCAAAGTTTTCGCCCAAGTCCGCACCACCTAAGGTCTTCAAATTTTGCGCATAATCTTGTTAACACCTCAGATATAACCATTCACAATTTTTTTCAAGAGTTATCTCTACCCTTTCTCAAACGGCAGATTTATTATACCCACCACCGAAGGAAGGGGGTATATTCATTTTGTCATTCCGTTTGCAACACATCGAAATATCCATTTCCGACCCTATAAAGTATATGTATTCTTGATCAGCGTAAAAATCTAAGACGATCTATACATGTCCGTCCGTCTGTCTGTTGAAATCACGCTACAGTCTTTAAAAATAGAGATATTGAGCTGAAATTTTGCACACATTTTTTTTTCCATAAGCAGTTAAGTTCGAAGATGGGCTATATCGGACTATATCTTGATATAGCCCCCATATAGACCGATCCGCCGATTTAGGGTCTTAGGCCAATAAAAGCCACATTTATTATCCGATTTTGCTGAAATTTGGGACAGTGAGTTGTGTTAGGCCCTTCAACATCCTTCGTCAATTTGGCCCAGATTGGTTCAAATTTGGATATAGCTGCCATATAGACCGATCCTCCGATTTATGGTGTTAGGCCCATAAAACCCACATTTATTATCCGATTTTGCTAAAATTTGGGACAATGAGTTGTGTTAGCCCCTTCGACATCTTTCTTCAATTTGGTCCAGATCGGTTCGGATTTGGATATAGCTGCCATATAGCTACTGTGTGTTTGTTTGAACATAGCATTTCGTCGGTCCCTAACTGTTACGTTATAGAGAAGTTCGACTGCATTCGGTACCATATTTATAAATTGAACTAGAGTTCTGAATTTTGAAACTTACTATGGCAACCCTAATTGGGTGGCTATAAGAGTTTGTGGAAAATTGTGCATTAAGGTACAGAAAAAGTACCAAAAAGGTACAAAATGGGTGAACTTTGTACAGGGCGGATGGTTGGAGGTAGAATTTTGAAATTTGCCTTAAAAGACATCTGGTGCGAGAGGATGAGGGTGGTACTTTCTTTACAGATGGAGCTATAGGTCTGAAATTTGGAATGTGTACACAACAAAGAAATTAATGATGGATGAATCAATGATCTATTCAAAATTCGTACATTTTTGGTACCAAAATTGGTACAATTTGTACCTTCTGTTCAGATGGAGCTAGAGGTCTGAAACTTGGCAGGTAGATACATGAAGGAAATATATAATGGGTAGCTAAATGATCCATTCAAAATTCGAATATTTTGATAGCAAAAAGTGCAAAATAGTACTAAATAGCTTATCTCGCCTACAGCGAACGGGGAATTTTCAAATTTAGCAATTTGACAAACATTATCGCAGTCTTAACAGAAATACGACATGTGGAAGAAAACTTACTACTTGTGGTGTAATTGGTACCTTGAAGATTCCTTCGACTGCAACTGGCAACTGGAAGATATTTAGTATACCCTCCACCATTGGATGGGGTATACTAATTTCGTCATTCTGTTTGTAACTACTAGAAATATTCATCTGAGATCCCATAAAGCATATATATTCTTGATCGTGGTGAAATTTTATGTCGATCTAGCCATGTCCGTCCGTCTGTCTGTGGAAAGCACGCTAACTTTCGAAGGAGTTAAGCTAGCCGCTTGTAATTTTGCACAAATACTTCTTATTAGTGTAGGTCGGTTGAGATTGTAAATGGGCCGTATCGGTCCATGTTTTGATATAGCTGCCACATAAACCGATCTTGGGTCTTGACTTCTTGGGTCTCTAGAGGGCGCAATTCTGTTCCGATTTGACTAAAATTTTGCAAATTTTTTACATGTTTTGTTATGATATCCAACAACTCCGCCAAGTATGGTTCAAGTCGGTCCATAACCTGATATAGCTGTCATATAAACCGATCTTGGGTCTTGACTTCTTGAGCCTCTAGAGGGCGCAATTCTTATCCGATTCGAATGAATTTTTGCAAAAAGTATTTTGTTATGATATCCAACAACTGTGTAAAGTATGAGTCAAATCGGTTCATAACTTGATATAGCTGTCATATAAACAGATCTGGGGTCTTGACTTCTTGTGCCTCTAGAGGGCGCAATTCTTATCCGATTGGAATGAAATTTTGCACGACGTGTTTTGTTACGATATCCAACAACTGTGCCAAGTATGTTTCAAATCGGTCCATAATCTTATATAGCTGTCATATAAACCGATCTTGGGTCTTGACTTCTTGAGCCTCTAGAGGGCGCAATTCCTATCCGATTTGAATGAATTTTGGCACGTAGTATTTTGTTATGATATCCTACAACTGTGCCAAATATGGTTCAAATCGGTTCATAACCTGATATAGCTGTCATATAAACAGATCTGGGACTTGACTTCTTGAGCTTCTAGAGAACGCAATTCCTATCCGATTTGGCTGAAATTTCGCAAGACGTTTTTTATTGTTACTATCAACAACTATGTCAAATAAAGTACAAGTCGTTTCATAACCTGATATAGCTGCCATATAAACCGATCTGGGATCTTGACTTCTTGAGCCTCTAGAGGTCGCAATTATTATGCGATTTGCCTGAAATTTTATACGAACATACGTGTTTATTATTAATGTCTGAATCGGTCTATAGCCTGATACAGCTCCCATATAAATCGATCTCTCTATTTTACTTCTTGAGCCCCTAACGGGCGCAATTCTTATTCGAATTGGCTGACATTTTACACAGGTCTCCAACATATAATTTAATTGTGGTCCAAACCGGACCATATCTTGATATCGTTCTAATAGCAGAACAATTTTTTTATATCCATTTTTTTTGCCTAAGAAGAGATGCCGGGAAAAGAACTCGACAAATGCGATCCATGGTGGAGGGTATATAAGATTCGGCCCGGCCGAACTTAGCACGCTTTTACTTGTTATTCGTATATTCAGGTACTCAAACCTATAAAATGGTACTTTCTTAACGGAGTGAGCTAAGGCTATCAAAATTGGGATATAAATACACCTTGACTATAAATTTTTTATGACCTGAAGATTATTCAAAATCGTGTATTAAAGTACTAAAACGTACAAAATGGTACATTCTTTACGAATTGAGCTAAATCACTCAAAATTGGGATACAGCTACACCTTGACTATAAATTTTAGGCGACCAAAAGATTTTTTTTTTAAAAATTTACAAAATGATACTTTCTTCACTAATTGAGCAAAAGCGCTCAAATTGGGATTCATTTATATCTTGATATTATACAGTCATCGGCATAAGCATTTTGACAAACCAATTTTCAAACAGTTAAGCTTTTAGAAGTTTTTAAAATAAATTGAAATTTTCCTAATATGGCTAAAAGTAGTCATAAATGGTCTTCTTTGAAACTTCATATTTATTTTTATTCAAACTTTATTTACAAATAAAATATTAACTAAAGCAAAGCCAACACACGGCCCTTGAAGCCATCACACCTAATATGGTCGAAAAGTCTTCTAACCAAAGACGAAACGCGTCCCATAGTGGTTGGTGTGTTGCTATCTTTGATTTTACTTTTCCATTCACTGAGCTCGTCTCGAAAGAGAAACAAACAAAAATTGTAAAATTTATTAATCTCGCCCTAACAGGCAAAAAACTGGAAAAATGTAGAGCTTTAGTTTCTGCCATTGTGTCTTCTTAAGCGCTTGTCGCAAAATTACAGCGTCTATGCTTGAATTAGATCTGGACTTAGTAGCGACCAGTCTAATGAATTTAGCATAATCTAATAGAAAAAATTGGTCCTTAATGGCTAAGAGCATTGCCAATAAATCTATCACCAAAGAGAAGTGAAATTTCGTTTAAAAATGTACCAAAATTTTATCTTAATCCACTCTTCAATTCATTTGGTCCAAGTTTCCACGCCCGTTATATGTATCTAATCTCAAAGGCGCTACTTCGTCACCTTTGCAATAGTTGACATTTAAATGTTTCACTTTCTTTTGTTTTAAAATATGTGGGCATGTTATTATTATTTTGAAATAATGAATTTTGAACTGGCTACAGCACTTAGGTTAGGTTTAAGTGGCAGTCTGCCATCAGACGCACTTAGACGTTTTTGTCCATTTTGATACCACAGGAACAGAAAAAGGAAGATGCCTTCTAGTTCCTACCGTTGAACCATCCAAATCGCTTTGAAAAGCCCAACAACTTGCGAATTTTCACATCCGCTAAATCAGACAGGTTGCCAAGGAAATGAGAACCTAAAGTGGAACTCCTTCTGATTGCCAGTGCAGGACACTCACAAAGAAGGTGTTCTTTAGTCTCTTCTTTTCGATGCTGCTGCGACAGGCGATCTCCAGGGATCTTTGCCCTAAGAAATGTTTCAATCAACCTGTCAAGAGTCTTCAGGTTTTCCGTATTGTAAGGTTATCCTTATTTCCTTTATTATAGAAATGACCATCATGTTCCTCCATCCCACAGGTATATATGACATTCTGATGCAAGCAGAGTATATCTCCCTATGGCAGGGAACCAGTCTATCAGACACAGCTTGTAATTCAACCGGTGACACATCATCTGTGGCTGGCGAATAAGAGGAATGTAAACTTCTTATCACCCAAAGGATTTTCGACTCCGACGCATATTCCCGAATAACCTCCGACGAATGCCTGACAACCTCTTTTGGGGCCACGTTGTCCGTTGAAGAATTTCCCGGGAAAAGTGTATCAACGAGTAGTTCTAGTGTTTCCTCACTAGACATTGTCCATACATTCTCTGAGTTCTGAATATACCCCACCGTAAAAGGTCTTGAGGACAGAATCTTCCTTAGCCTAGAGTTCTCAGATGTATCCTTCACGGAGCTGCAGAATTCTACCCAGGATTTTTTCTGAGCCTTTCTGCAATCCTTCCTTAGACCAACCAGATCTGGGGTCCACCATGGCAGTCGCAGTTTGACCCTTGGCTTGGCACTAGAACATGCTGACACAAGCCAGTCATTCAGGGCTTTCGTGATCCGCTTGACCATTATGTCTATATCCCTCTCAGTTGTCACTACCTCTTCTGGTCTCGAAGGGATAGATGTGGAGAATTTTTGCCGAAATTTTACACGATCCGTCTTTCTTCTGTTTAGCCGAGTGACCACTTCTGCAGGCTAATACTAATATAACGCTGATCAAAGAAGCTCTGGTCATCCAACACTTCCGACACAAAGGTAATATCTAGTACCTCCTGCTTAATCCTGGTAATAAAGGTCGGTTTATCCCCTTTATTACCAATTGCCAGATTGCATCTTATAATATTTTCGATAAGCAGCTCATTCCTTTCGTTCACATCCGAACTTCCCCATACGAGGATAGCCTTTTATATTGCGGGATTAGAAAACACAAAAACAATCACTGTAGAAAGAGAGAAAAATATGTCCGCACATGCGTCAATCAACTGTGGTGGTTGACGACGCGAAACAGTAAAGACGTGCCAATACAATTCTCTGCACTCTCAAACCAACATATTTTGTCCATTCATTCAACCATACAATTTGTAGACATTTAAATGTCCCTTACGTTTTCCAATAAACTTGTTCTTAAACTTTTGACTTATTTAATATCCGTGTTTTAATTAATTGAGCCAATCGGGTTAGCATAATTCCACAAATTTTGGGTGCTGAACCGAAATAGACACAGTGATGAAATTCATTTGTATAAACTCCGCAAACAAAACGAAGACGCTCGCGTTGTTGGTGTGTGTATATGCGTGTGAGAGAAAGAGTGGTAAGAAAGATAGCCCGTGCTTGGAGATTTTATGTTGGTTCGTTATCATCTGCCGACAGCGAAGCGGATGACTGTATTTGAAAGCGAAGAACATAGAGAGAATCGAAAACGATTCTCTCTATCGTTACGAAGGTGACGAAAAGCAGAGTATGTGAAGACGCACATGAAAACATCGGAACTTATTTCTATTTGCTGCTTGTTAGGAATTGACTACGACGCTGACGATTTATTCCAATATGGATTTGTAAATTTAATAATTAAAAAGGGAAGTTGCTGTTGATGATGATGACGACGGCACCGAAAACGAAGAGAATGAAACCTGCGACGAGCAAGAACGACGAGCGACGATGAGACCGATCAGTTTCTGGTGATGATTAGAAGCAGCCGTTTTGGGCATTGTTGCCGTTGCCGTTTTGGGCATTTTCTACCAAAATTGGTAGGATTTACTTCCAATTTTAAGGGTTCGGTCGGACGGACGGCCCATTTCGCTTTGGTAGATTTTAAGAGAATTTGCATTTTTAAATCCACCGGCATAGGGTAGAGGGTATATTAAATTTAGTCGTTGTGTTTATAACATATTAAAGCATCCATCGGTGTGGTGTCCATTTGGGGCATAATTTTGGGGTGGAGTGACTCCCCGGGAATTAACCCAAATTTTTATATAATTTTGTATTCTACTCTCAAATCTTTCATTTGAGTTCCATCTTGTCCTTTTCCGTGTACATGTCCATTTGATGCATAATTTTGAGTTCTGGCGACCCGCCTGGGAATGGATCCGAAGCTTTTTTATCGGTTTCGTATTCTACTCTCGAGTATCTTTCGTTTGTCAGCAACTTTCGTTTTACTCTCAAGTATTGTCCTGATCATTCTACATGTCCGTTTGGAAATGATTTTTGGGTGATGCGGCCCGCTTGGACGTGACCCCAAATTTCTATATAAGTTTCGTATATTAATTCTAATTACCATTCATTTTATATCCATATTGTCACAACTGGTAAACATGGCATTTTTGGCCGGTTTTTGGGGTTGGGCGGGGCTTTCGAGGTCGTGAGGTCGAGTTGTTATATCAAATTCATCCTCTACTCTTAAATACCTTTCATTTGATACCCACTTTTATGTATTGCTTATTAATAACACTGGCTCTACAGGAGCGTGATTCAACCAGTACTTACTTAGGTCTCAGTAGTTTGGTGGACTGCTATGGAGAAAAAGTGCAACATAAGGACTATACAATAGGTTCAGAGAACATGTTGTCTTGGCATAGGCGGAGCGATGAGGACCACGCCCACTAGGGCACTGGCTATCCGACCCATTGACATACAGGTTAAGTGTGAGGTAGCCACTGCGGCTATGAGACTTAAGGCGATGGGAGAATGGATTGAGGATGAGAGCAGCTCATACCATCGCGGTATAATCGAGGCGACGATAAGAAACCTGAAGGGAAGGGAAGAGGTTTCCTATTGAATACCTGAGCCTATGTAATGAAGTTTCGGCTGACGTTGATACAGAGAATGACGTAGCAGATGAAGTTGATCGTGAACAGGATAATGAATTTAACTTGTTGTGTGCCACACGACATCCTATAAAATATGAGCATAGTTTGTCTGGACAAAGTAGTAAGGACTAACACAACGTTGAGAGAGATGTCAAACTGAAAAGACGTTACAAAAATAAAGGCACCACAACAGACGAAAAAGACTTGAATGTTAACCAACATTGTTCAACACAGTGGAACGTGGCAAGCGTGATGCATCCAGATTTTCAATAAACTATAGAGACAACGAAGATTCAATCCGGTCATTTGATGGATCTGGCACATTGTTAATCAACTCTTGGCTCGAAGAGTTTGAGGAAATGGCAAGTGTCATGCATTGGGATGAATTTCAGAAATTTGTATGCGCAAAGAAATCACTGACGTGTTTAGGTTCGCTTCGGCCTTTAACTGATTTGACGAAAAGAATACGCCATTCAGATTTGACGACGAACATATCACGGCCTTCAACAGACTTAAACTCATTTTATGTAATGTAAGTGTTTTGTAACAATTTAACCAGAATTGTGAGACTGAAGTTCATACTGACGCTTCAATAGATGGATATGGAGCGGAACTTTTGCAAAAGTATCCCGAAGACGGTCTTCTTCGCCCAGTCTATTATTGGAGCCATAGAACTAGCGACTCTGAAGGGAAATATTCCAGCTATTAATTAATGTGTCAGTGTCAGCAATCATAGAAGTCTTGAAGAAGTTTAGAGGGAACTCGAATCAAGCTAGTCACTGATTGCAATGCTTAACAATGACACTAGACAAGAAAGATTTGTGAACTAGGGTTGCTTGTTATGTATTTTTCCTACAAGATTACGATTATGTTTTTGAACATCGCCCCGGAACACAGATGAGACATGTAGACGCTGTTGGCAGACACCTAATTATGATAATCAACGAACAAAATTAAGCTGTTTACAAGCAGAAGGCGAAGATCTCATCATAATTCGAGAAAATTTAAAAGATAAACCAGACTTTAAGAGTTACTTCATGAATGGAGATATCTTGTATAAACTTGTTGACGATTGCAAATTGATTGTTGTGCCAATGACAATGCGTTGTAAGATCATTAGTAACGCTCATGAGAGAGGAAACTTCTCTGTTAAGAATACAAAAGAGTTGATTTCTAGAGAGTATTTCATTCCAAAATTAGAAGAGAGAATCCAGTAGCAGATATCGAACTGTATCCCTTGTATATTTTCAAACCAGAAACGTGGTTAGCAAGAAGGTGAACTTAGGCCGATACCGAAAGACGACACTCTATTACAAACTTACCATTTCGATTTTCTTGAACCTCTTCAATCAACCAGTAGATTTTATAATCTGATTTTAGCCGTGATCGACAGTTCTAAAAAATTTTGTTGTTTATATCTCACATAGACAACTTCTGCAAAAGATGTTATTTCCTGATTAACGACTCAAAGTACCATTGGTAACCCTGCAAGAATAATTTCCGACCGTGGATCAGCATCTACAAGTGATGAAATTAAGACCTGCTGTGAAGACGAAAACATTGTCCATATTAAAATCAACACTGGATTTTCTCGCGCTAAAGGTCAAATTGATAGACGATCCTGGAAAGTGATGTAAGCATGTTGGCGCTGTACAACGGCTTATAAATTCATCATACCAGCGAAGCGTTGATACAACACCATTTCAAATGCTTAATGGAATGAAATTGAAAACTAAAGAAGATTTGAAACTGAAAGAACTACTCGATCAAGAACTTATTGCTATTTACAACGAACAACGAAAAGGTATACGACATTCTGCGAAGCAAAAAATTATTGCCGTACAGCAGGAAAACAGACGGTTTTTGATCGAAAACGTTGGAGCATTTCCTATGTCATTGCCCGGCTTTCGCGGCTAAAAGACATCGGTACTTAGGTGGGGGCACAATACATGACATGAACCAACTTAGGGATTTTGTAAGTGGCACCGAATTCCTAACTTAGATTTTCTTTTTCTAGATTTTACTTTTTTAGTATTTAGAGTGCACAACAAGCCGATTATTGGCTTAGGTGTATGTCCATAGTGACATGGGGTGGTTTAATATCCGCACCCTCTTTTCAACCTAACCTAATCGAAAATACAAACATGGGATTAAGTACAACGATAACGACATCGTAGCAATTAAACGGGCTCAATTAGGAGGTGGCCTTAAACTTAAACCAAAGGATTTGGGACCACATAAAATTGCTAGAATCAAACCGAACAATACTTAAGATGTGACCAAGATTGGTAGGAGAAGGAGAAATTAAAAATTAAAATTATGGAAAATGAATGGGAATGTATGTTATAAGAATAAGGAACGTATGTTATAAGATTATTTAATTAAAAGTGTTTTAGTAATGAATAAATGAGCATTTGCAAACTGAATCCGAATTGAATGAAAATTGGGGACTCACCCGTTATTCCAACGACGTCAGCAGGCCTGATGACTGGGAATTATACATTAAACTGCGGCTGTAATTATTAACTTATAATTCAAGTTTGCAAAACGCCTGGTTAAAATAAAGTGTCTTGATTTTCAAAGAAAAAAAAATTATTTTACGACGTAAATAAGAATTAGAGGTTTGTCTTTTTTATGGTCATCATGTAAGTATGGTTACAAAATTCCGTTTAATTCTTGGAGAACATCATTTTTGGCCAAAAGTTTTCATGAATGTTCTCCCTAAGAAATCGCCATTATAAATGGAATCTCCGCTTTAGCGGGACACTAAACGATAATTCCTTTTTTTTATAAAAATTGCTCAAATCCGGGTCAGAATTAAAAATTGACAAATCCGTATGTTGTTTTTAATGACTTCTTAATTGATGGATGAAATAATCCTTTAAAAATTCCAACGGCCGTACAAAATCAGTAGCACAAAGTCCTTTGAAAATCAAAGACGTTACGATGGATGTAGAATGTGCCGATTCTCCACAGAATCGGCAGCCAAAATTCTTATCCTCTTGCTTTTTCCACGAAATTGCGAATTTTCTTCTTTTCCGAAATTTGTATAAAATATTTGAAAATTCACACAAAGAATAATTATTATTTTTTTTATTTCCGAAAATTTTCTTACTTTCTTACTATCACTTTTCAAATGAAATTCAATGTATAATAGAATTTGGAATTCTCTAGTTTAAATTTCAATGCCCATGTGAAACAGGAAACAAAATTTTTGATAACGTATAAACTTTCTTTTCTTAACTAAAGTAAAATTTCCCCAATTCAGCAGTCACAATGTCCATTGCATCTCCTGATGTCCTGAGTAACGTATCCTTGTAAGCCGTCTTCTCTTTGGGCTCAGACCACCTCCCATTATTCTCACCATCGACCGCCCACCCGACTTCATAATCTCTGAAAGCAGGACGTTTATCAATCAGAAAAAGGCCGATTGGGCTGGCTTCAGATATTACACCAATCACCGCTTCAGTGAACTGATGTGGTAGTTGCCGAGAGAAAATTCCGAAACATCATTATCGCAGCGGCCGCTCGCCTTATACCAGACGGTCAAATACTCCGAGTGCGGTCGAATTTGCCGGCGCAGGCAGTGGTACTCGCAGACGAGCATGATGGTATTCGTTGTACGGACCCCACTTACTCCAGAATCGGAAAGCTGAATCTGGAAATAAACAGGGTAGTCAACTAACATAAGCGGACTTTGTGGCTGAAACACTTGGAGCAATGTAACTTAGGCACTGGTTTAGGCAAGCTGTGGTCTACTGTTAAGTCACTCTCGAACCCTGGTAGACGGGATGACAGGACCACTGTCACTTTTGGCGACGTAACCGTGACTGATCCGAAGAGATGCGTCAGGTTGTTCAACCGTCAATTAATTGTGCATGTCGAGAGTAACGGCAAGGTAGAGAGCCATTCGCCGTATCCGTGATCTCCGAGCCGATGGACATCTATCACAATTTACCGTGGGCCAAGTTACGAATGTCTTCCATGGCGCCAAATCATACAAGGCTTTGGGCCCCGACGAAATGTCTGCACTGAGGCTGAATAATCTGTCTTTGAACACTTTTATAGTTCCCGATGTTTGGAAAATGGGCAGAGTGATCCAGCTACTGAAGCCTGGAAAGGACCCGAGTTTGGGGGGAGTCGTACAGACCGATCTTCCTTCTCTCACCAGTAGCAAAGACGCTTGAGGTATTACTTCTCCCGAGCCTTGTAAGAGAATTTCCATTCACAGGGTATCAAACTTGGATTCCGAAGACTGCATAGCACAGCAACTGCTTTGCAAGCCATCACCGCGTGAGGTTCAGTGCTACAAGAGAGAACCTCTAGATCAAGCGGCATATCAAGCAGGTCTAGACAACATTCATGCAGACATGGTAGCATATGCGGTAAATGGTTACCGGGTAAGTGTCGTCCTTGGAGGGTGACCGCCTCCAATTGCATCTAAAGAAATTGAACTCCCCCGCAAACCAGAGTAGTTCTGGCTCAATTACTTTTCGGCAGTTACATCCACCTTAATTCCTACAGAGCAAGGATTGGTGCCGACGGGCAAGATGTATGTCCCGATTGTGACCAGGGACCACACGTCACCTGTTTAACTGCCAAGCCATCGCCAAAAATTGAATTAAGTTCATCAATGCGCTGTTATTGAGATAATCCACGTCGAAATTTTTAAAAAATAATCGCACGAACATGTTCACGATTTAATTTGGTGACTTTTATACGATTAGGTACTAAAAAGTACCAAAAACTACGATATGGTACATATTTGCCCAGCGCGAATGAAAAGGGGTAGAACTATATTCTTGGGCTCAAATTAAAGAACTTCTCGAAAAAATAAGGTTTGGTTAAAATAATCGTACCGGAAGTGGGAAAAATAGTACGTTTAGCACCGCAATTGGACTATTTGGTACTTTCTTTATAATTCGAACTAGAACTCTGAATTGTGGAACTTAGTTTCACCATGGTAACTTTAATTGGTCGACTATGAGCGTTTTTGAAAGTTTTTACATTTAGGTACTTAAAAAGTACCAAAAAGGTACAAAATGGGTGCACTCTCTACCGAGCGGATGAACAGAGGTAGAATTTTAAAGTTTGCTTAAAAGACATCTGGTGCAAAAGGATGAGGGTGTAAAAAAATCGTGAAATAGTACTGGTTACAGGAGAAAACGCACGTTTAGTACCGCAATCGGTACCATTTGGTACTTTATTTATAGATATAGAGCAAAAGATCTGGAAATATATGACGGGTGACTAAACGATCTGTTCAAAATTTTTGGTACTGAAATTGGCACAATTTAGTACTTTTTATTACAGATGGAGCTAGAGGGCTGAAATTTGACATGCAGGTCTAACTAAGAAAAATATGATTGGTACCTATATACATTTGGTGCATTCTGTGAATATGGATCTAGAGGTCTGAAATGTAGCATGTAGGTACACCTAGGAAATATATGATGGTTGACTAAATAATCTATTCAAAATTCGTACATTTTGTTACCAAAATTGGCATGCAGGTACAACTAGGAAAAAATGATGGGTGACTTTTATTTTTTTACAATTCGTACATTTTAGTACCAATATGGCTGGAAGTCTGCAATTTGGCATATAGGTAAAACTTAGACATATATATGAAGGGCGACTTAATTAATTTTTCACAATACGAACACTTTGGTGCCATTTTTTTACTATTTGGTACTTTCAGGTACAACTAGAAAAATATGATGGGTGACTATGATCTTTTTACAATTCGAACATTTCGGCACAAAATTGGTACTATTTGGTACCAAATTTGGCATGTAGGTACAACAAAGAAATAAATGATGGATGACTAAGAAATATATGATGGGTGACTAAGTGTTCTATTAAAAATTTGTACATTTTGGTACCATTCTTAATACCATTTGGTACTTTCTGTGCAGAATGCGCTAGAGTTCTGCAATTTGGCATGTAGGTAAAACTTATATGTGATGGGCGACAAAATGATTTTTTCAAAATTCAAACATTTTGGTACCAAAACTGGTACTATTTCATTCTTTCTTTATAGATGGAGCTAGAGGTCCGAAATTTGGCATGAAGGTACAACTAGGAAATAAATGAAAGATGACTAAATGATCTAATCAAATTTCGTACATTTTGGGCCCAAAATTGGCACCATGTAAGTATAATTAAGAAATTTATGATGGGTGACTAAGTGTTCTATGAAAAATTCGTACATTTTGGTACTATTTGATACTTCCTGTTCAGATGGAGCTGGAGGTCTAAAATTAGGCATGTCGATACAACTAGGAAACATATGATGGGTGACTAACTGATCTTTTCACTATTCGCACATTTTAGTACCATTTGGTACAACTGAAATTTGAAATTTGGCACGTATGTACAACTAGGAAATATACGATGGGTGCCTAAAAAATCTAATTACATCTCCAACATTTTTGTATTAATTGGTACTTTCATTACAGATGGAGCTAGACGTCTGAAATTTAGCATGTAAATATGTATAAGAGGGCAATATGTAACGAGTGACTAAATGAGCCATTCAAAATACGTTGTTAACAAAAATTGCAAAATATTTCGAAATAGCTTATCTTCGCGTACAGCCAACGGTGACTGCTTCAATTAAGCAATTTGACATTATCGCAGTCTTGACAAAAATACGACATGTGGAAGAAAACTTTCTAATCATTGTGTAATTGGTACCTTGAAAAAATATATTGGGCAACTAGAAGGTATTTTTATTCGTATTTTTCGGTATTAAAACGTATAAAATGGTGCATTCTTTACGAATTGAATTGTTGCACTCAAAATTAGGACACGGATACACCTTGACAGTAAATATTGGGTGGATGGAATAATCGTTTTTAATTCGTGCATTTATGTACTAAACTAAAATACAAAATGATACCTTCATTACAGAGTGATGTTAAGCTCTCAAAATTGGGATACAGCTACACCTTGTCTAAAAATGGACAACCAGAAGATTTTTTTCAACATCGTTCATTTAGGTACTAAAACTACAAATCGAGCTAAAGCGCTGAATAGTGGGTTCATTTATCCCTTGACAATATATATTGGGCAACTTAATGATTTTTCCGATGTATTGTTATTCTTGATATTATTTGGTACTCTCTTTACAGAAGGGCGGCCAAATGATTGTTTCCGATGTATTGTCATTCTTGGTACTATTTGGTACTTTCTTTACAGAAGAGGAAATGTCTAAAATTTCATACGCAATTAACAAAACTTCATAATCTTATAAACTGAGTGACTACCTAGGTTTTGGGAAGTCCTACACTAAAAAGAGGTATCAAAAACGGGCTTAGCGAAGCGGCTATACACCGAGACAGCTATGGAGAAAATCAGCAGGGTTAGGTTAGGTTAGGTCGAAAAGAGGGAGCAGATATTAATCCGCCCCTATGCCACTACGGACATACACCTAAGCCAGTAATCGGCTTGTTGTGCGCTCTAAAAACTATAAAGTAACCTCTAAAAAGAAATATTTAAGTTAGGAATTCCGTGCTACTTACCAAATCCTTAGTTGTTTTAAATACCACTCCCCTAATTTGGTTCATGTCTAATATTATGTCTCCACCTAAGTACCGGTATCTGTTGGACGCGAAAGCCGGGCAATGACAAAGGAAATGCACCAACGTCTCATCATCTTCCCCGCATGCTCTACACATGCTATCACTTGCCACACCGATTTTATATAAGTGAGCTCGTAGTCCTATGTGTCCCGTTATGATACCAATATCTATACTGACCTCCTTCTTGCTTCCTTTCAGTAATAGCCTCGTCTTCTCACGATCTGGATCCCCCCATAGGATTTTCGCCGTCCTACCGACCGACGACAGTCCTCTGGCCTTCACCGCCAAATCGTCTGCCCTTTCATTCCCCCTTACTCTGTTGTAGCCCGGCACCCAACGATGCGGATTTTGCCATGCTCAGAGAAGGCGTAAATCTCCTTCTTACACTGCAAGACAGTTCGTGATCTTTCTGTCCTTGTTGTTATTGCCCTTATCGCAATTTTACTGTCGGTAAAGATATTCACACTCGACGTCCTTGCGTTAGCACCACACCACTTCACGCATTCCGTGATCGCCCGGATCTCCGCCTGCAGGAGAGTTTTATGCCAGGCAGTCTAAAACAGATCTCAGTCCCTGGGTTCTCAATGTAAACCCCCAGGCCCACTCTGTCCTCTAGCTTTGATCCATTCGTGTAACATGATGTTTCACATGGCAATACTAGGGTTCCGTCAATCGAAGACTGTGCCGATGGCAGCAGTACCTCGCACTTCAAGGTAAAGGGTGATTTTTTTGAGGTTAGGATTTTCATGCATTAGTATTTGACAGATCACGTGGGATTTCAGACATGGTGTCAAAGAGAAAGATGCTCAGTATGCTTTGACATTTCATCATGAATAGACTTACTAACGAGCAACGCTTGCAAATCATTGAATTTTATTACCAAAATCAGTGTTCGGTTCGAAATGTGTTCATTCACCGTTCAGCGATGAGGCTCATTTCTGGTTGAATGGCTACGTAAATAAGCAAAATTGCCGCATTTGGAGTGAAGAGCAACCAGAAGCCGTTCAAGAACTGCCCATGCATCCCGAAAAATGCACTGTTTGGTGTGGTTTGTACGCTGGTGGAATCATTGGACCGTATTTTTTCAAAGATGCTGTTGGACGCAACGTTACGGTGAATGAACACATTTCGAACCGAACACTGATTTTGGTAATAAAATTCAATGATTTGCAAGCGTTGCTCGTTAGTAAGTCTATTCATGATGAAATGTCAAAGCATACTGAGCATCTTTCTCTTTGACACCATGTCTGAAATCCCACGTGATCTGTCAAATACTAATGCATGAAAATCCTAACCTCAAAAAAATCACCCTTTACATTACAGGTATCCGATCGGAAACCTCTTCCCTTCCTTCCAGGTTTCCTATCGTCGCCTCGATTATACCGCGATGGTATGAGCTGTTCCCCTCCTCAATCCATTCTCCCATCGCCTTAAGTCTCATAGCAGCAGTGGCTGCCCCACACTTAATTTGTATGTCAATGGGTCGGATATATAGAATAGTTTCCAGTGCCCTAGTGGGCGTGGTCCTCATCGATCCGCCTATGCTAAGACAACATGTTCTCTGAACCAGTTGTATGGTCCTTATGTATTGGTCTAATCACGCTCCTGTAGAGCCAGTGGACTATCCTCGGATTCAGAACCCATTTCGAGCCTACGGCCCGTCTACATCTGTGAGCCTTCTCAGAACGCTCCTGAATGTGACACTTCCAATTCAGTTTCCTGTCCAAGATCACACCTAAATATTTGACCTTGTCAGATATCGAAATCGTCTTATTGAGGTAACGTGGTGCGTTAAATTGGCCCATCTTCGTCTTCCTTGTGAACAGACATATTTCAGTCTTCTCTGTGTTAACATTGAGACCTCGGGTCTAGCCCAGTAAAATGCCATATGCAAGACCCTTTCGGCTCTTCTGCATTGCTCGTTCGGATCCTTCCCCCTTAGAAGTAGTATAACATCGTCTGCGTAGCAGACGGGTTCAAATCCCTCCTCAGTCAGCATCCGTAATAGGTCATTTATGGTGGTCACCCATAGGAGTGGCGATAAAATGCCCCCCTGTGGTGTGCCCTGTGCCACTTTCTTCTTTATATTTATGCCGTTGGACACACAATTTATCCACCTGTTCCTTATCATATGGTTTATCCAGTCTCTAAGGACCGGGTCCACCCGGTACTGTTCTAAAGATTGGATCAGTGTATCGCTCCGCACATTGTTAAAAGCCCCCTCGATGTCAATGCATACCGCCAGTGTGCACATTTTGGCATCGAGGAATTCTTCACGAGATTGTGCTATTTTATGCAGGGCAGTCTCCACCGACCTTCCCTTGACATAGGCATGACGACCTTCCCTTCACATTTGAGCAGTTTGCTGGATATCATACTCTTTATCATGGTGTCCACAATACGTTCCATGGTTTTGAGTAGAAAGGACGAAAGGCTTATGGGTATGTAGGCCTTTGGTGTCGCATAACTTGCCTTGCCGGGCTTAGGTATAAACACCACCCTTGCCTCCTGCCAGGCTTCGGAGTATATGAAAGTCCTTGGCACGCTGTGAAAATTTTGGCCAGGCGAGGCGTCAGATAGTCTGCTTCTTTCTGTAGTAACGCCAGAAATATCCCATCAGGTCCGGGTGACTTAAATGGTTTTAAGCTTCTCAACGATTCCTTCACCATAAATACCGTTATTATAAACCTTCGATCAACGTCATTATTCCAAGATTCCGGTGTCTCCGTGAGTCCCGTCGTATCCTGTGGAAAATGGGTTTACACTATCTATTAACACTATCGACCTGTTCGCAGAAAAGCTTCCAGGAGGCACGTTTTGCCGTTCTACTAATCTTATTGTATTCCTTGAACCGTGTGTAATACACATCCGAATAAACTTCCGCGTTTTTACGACGTGCTTTCCCAATATTGCGAATCTCCCCGGTCATCCAGGGTTTTTCTTGGGCTGACTTCCTTTCCCGAAGAGGACAACTGTCTTCGAAGGACCCCATTAGTGCAGTCGTAATTCTGTTGACAATCTAAATTATCTTGCCCAAGTCTTCTTCTGAGTAGCTTTCCGAATTTTGTCCAGTTGGTTTAAAACTTATTCCCGAAGCTTATCGGACTCGGCTCTGGCCGTGCCATTCTAAACCTAATGTAGCGATGGTCAGAGAAAGAGTGTTCCATGGAGACCCTCCAATACTGAACCTCGTCGATCAGATTTTCCGAACATATCGTCACATCTAATAACTCCTCCCTAATCCCATTAACAAAGGTAGCGGTGTTACCAATATTAAGTGTTATTAGGTCGTTAGTATTCAAGAACTCTGCCAGGGGTTGGCCCCGTTTATTAGTGTTGTTACTACCCCACGAAATGTGGTGAGAGTTCGCATCGCACCCTATTAGCACCTCGATTCCTGTCTGTTTTGCTTTCTCACCAGCCGTTGCAGCTCCGATGTGGGTGGCGGTGACGGAGAGTCGAAAGGCAGATAAAGTGATGTCAGGTATGCTCCACCGTCTCCCTGTCTCAACACTGTTACATCCTACTTTAACAACTCTGGGGGAAAATATATAATTAAAATTTTTATAACAAATAACGCAGGTCCTTGGCCGATTACTAGTGATAGCATAGAATAATTGGTAGTTGATATGGTTTAGTGCAGAGACTTTGTTCCGGGTCGTCCATGGCTTCTAATTTAAGGCAATATAAATCTTGCCCTTGCTGCTTTTCTCCATCAGAGCGTGTGTAGCAGTTTCGCTCCGGTGGAGGTTTATTTAGATGATCTCAATCATTAGACCTCCAGTAAATGGGCATCTTGGGAGTATTTGATGATCTCATCGTATACTCCCTATTCTTAAGACTGCATTGACTTTCCTGTCACTGCACTGCCTCATGTCATTGTATAAGGGTCTTTGCCTATCCTAGTCTTCCGACTCTTTATAACGTCGGTAATGGTTCTATCGTCAGGTCCCTGTTCCTTAGGTTGTATTAAGTTTTCATTCCCTGCACTGCCTGATGTCTCAATACTAGGATCTTTGCCTATCTTAGTCTTCCAAATCTTAAGTAAATGGTCTTATTTGGAGTAGGTGATGGTACCATCGTCGGCTCCCTGTTCGTTAGGCTGCATTGAGACTCCTGTCGCTGCGCTGCCTAATGTTTCAATATTAGGATCTTTACCTATCTCAGTATTTCAAATCTTGAAGTCGGTGATGGGTCCGTCTTCGGGTCCCTGTCCGTTAAGCTAAGTTGGGTCTCTCGCCACTGCACTGCCTGATATTTAAGTATTAGGATCTTTGCTTATCCTAGTCTTTCCAATATTGAGAGAGCTCGTGATTATCTCGTTGTCAGCCTCCTGTTCGTTGGGCGGTATTGAGTCACCTGCCGCTGCACGGCCCGATGTCTCAAAATGAGAATTTCTGCCTATCCTAGTCTTCTCAATCTTAAAAAAGCAGCTTTGCTCCCGTAGTGCGCCACGACTTTAGTCTTAGCCAAACTTGTCACGGAGACTTGATCAATGCCAACCACAAAGAGAGTTCCTTCCCCCTTCTCCTCCCTGTGGAAGATCTCCCACTTCTCTGCGACCAAACCTTCGTTTTGCTTGCCCAAGAATCCCAACATGCGTTCCGTCGCAAATTTACCGCCCCCATCCCGTAATGAAGACCGTCGCCTTTGTGAGCTGGGGGATATCCATCTTTCTCACCAGGTAGAGCTTTGCGCCCTCCCAGGGAGCGTGGATACCTCTGACGAGCTGTTTGACGGTATCAATATATTTCGCCGACCCAAAACGCAGCGTAAAGAAGTCCCCTCCAAACTCGCACGTCATAATTTGTGTGGGTGGATCCTCTACAGAGTTCCACACATGTTCAAAAATCCGATCGTTATCCAGATCCTCCACTTGGGACCGATGATCTGGTGGAATCCTACCGGATGCACAGCCGATATTGATGACTGCATAAGTCAGCTCATCTTTGTTGTGCTTCCTTGCCACTTTGGCGTAAAAGGGGTACTCCTTACCATTCTCAGCCACCATATTCCCCTCCCGTGATGGCTGTGGCCTCCTTTCGGAAGTCACAGTCCTCCATGAAGACTCAGGGGCGTTGCGCGCTTCCTTCGTTCCTGTTTCGACTTTGTCTACCTCCGCAGGATACTGTCTGGAGTCTCCATTGCGGGATGGCTGGCTTGGTTTTCCCAGAGTACATGAAAGCGGGAGCACTTTTTCTTCTTCAGTATTTTAGCAGTGTTGTGCTCTTCGGGAGATTTGATTGTTTTTCCAGCTTGCGTATAAGTGCTTGGAATGTCAGTTCTATCCCTTCTAGCATCCTGCATTTTTGCCCGATTGCGCTGCCGACACATACTCCTCTGTCTCCTTCGTCGTGCACTGGATCGATTTCTCGGTCTGCTTGTGAGCTTAGGAAAGCCATCACTAACTTCTGCCGTCATCCCGATGCCCTCATCTCTCGATTCGGCTGCGAAGACTGATTCATTGACTCCGTTGCTGTCTGAATCCGAGTCGGAAACACCACCTTTACTTAAAGGCTGAGGACGAACTGTGCATCCCTCTGGTTTATCCGTGTCTTCCTCATTAATTAGTTTGACGACTAGTTGTGCGCTTGAAGCATTACACTCGACTACAGGTGCCGAGGCACCCACATCTATAGGAGGGGAGGACAACACGCTACGGTCTGACACTACCACCGCAGTTGTTGAGTCTTTGGAGACCATTTCTAGCCTACTCCAAAAGGCGTTACATGTTTCCGTAATAGGTAGTATCTATTCCGAGATACGGATATATATATATATATATATATAGTTTTTTTTTTTCTTTGAGCAGCGAAATAAAAACACGTCCGCTCCACTCAACGACTACAATAAGTTTTAAAGGTTTTTAAAATAAAATAAACAAGTAAAAAGGCGTTACGTTCGGCCGGGCCGAACTTTGGATACCCACCACCTCGGGTATATATGTAAACCACCTTTCATCAAAATTCGGTGAAAATTTCATACCTTATACTCATATACCTCATACCGATCTGAACTATATACGACACGATGTCGCAAAGCCGAACATAAGTCACTGTGTCAAATTTCAGTGAAATCGGATTATAAATGCGCCTTTTATGGGGCCAAGACTTTAAATCGAGATATCGGTCTACATGGTAGCTATTTCCAAATCTGGACCGATTTGGGCCAAGTTGCATAAACATGTCGAAAAGCCTAACACAAAGCACTGTACCAAATTTCGGCGAAATCGGACAATAAATGCTTCTTTTATGGGCCCTAAACCTTAAATCGAGAGATCGGTCTATATGGCAGCTATATCCAAATCTGGACCGATCTGAGCCTAACCAAACTCACTGTGTCAAATTTCAGCGACATCGGACAATAAATGCGTCTTTTATCGCCCCAAAACCTAAAGCCTAGATACCGGTCTATATGGCAGCTATATCCAAATCTGGACCGATCTGTGCGATATTGCAGAAGTATGTCAAGGGGCTTAGCCTAACTCACTGTTCCAAATTTCGGTGACATCAGACAATAAATGAGCATTTTATGGGTCCAAAACCATAAATCAAGAAATCGGTCTATATGGCAGCTATATCTAAATCTGAACCGATCTGGACCAAATTGAAGAAATATGTCAAAGGGCCTAACACAACTCACTGTCCCAAATTTCAGCATTTCAGCAAAATCGGATAATGAATGTGGCTTTTATGGGCCTTACACCATAAATCGGAGGATCGATCTATATGGCAGCTATATCCAAATCTGGACCGATCGGAGCCAAATTAACGAAGGATGTCGATGGGCCTTACACAATTCACTGTCCCGAATTTGATCAAAATCGGATAATAAATGTGGCTTTTGTGGGTCTAAGACCCTTAACCGGAGGATCGGTCTATATGGCAGCTTTATCCAAATCTGAACCGATCTGGGCCAATTTAACGAAGGAAGTCGAAGAGCCTAAAACAACTCACTGTCCCAAGACAGGGCCTAAGACCCTAAATCTGAGGATCGGTCTATATGGCAGCTATATCCAAATCTGGACCGATCTGAGCCAAATTGACGAAGGATGTCGAAGGGCCTAACACAACTCACTACCCCAAATTTCAACAAAATCGGATAATAAATGTGTCTTTTATGGGCCTAAGCCTAAGACCCTAAAACCCTAAATCGGCGGATCGGTCTATATGGGGGCTATATCAAAATATAGTCCGATATAGCCCATCTTCGAACTTAACCTGCTTATGGACAAAAAAAGAATCTGTCCAAAAATTTCAGCTCAATATCTCTATTTTTAAAGACTGTAGCGTGATTTCAACAGACAGACGGACGGACATGTCTAGATCTTAGATTTTTACGCTGATCAAGAATATATATCTGAAATGGATATTTCGATGTGTTGCAAACGGAATGACAAAATGAATATACCTGCTTCGGTGGTGGGTATAAAAAGGTAAATAACCTTTTCTGGTGTTAATAAAATATTGTTTAAAATTGAAAACAGAAATATGATGCGTATACCCATTCGTTGCTGTCTCAACAACGACTGAAGTCAAGAGAATAGGAATATGTGTAAACTGAGCCACCGCCACCCACATCGGAGCTGCAACGGGTGGTGAGAAAGCAAAACAGACAGGAATCGAGGTGCTAATAGGGTGCGATGCGAACTCTCACCACATTTCGTGGGGTAGTAACAACACTAATAAACGGGGCCAACCCCTGGCAGAGTTCTTAAATACTAACGACCTAATAACATTTTATATTGGTAACACCGCTACCTGTGTCAATAGCATTAGGAAGGAGCTATTAGATGTGACGAAATGTTCGGAAAATCTAATCGATGAGGTTCAGGATTGGAGGGTCTCCATGGAACACTTTTTCTCTGACCATCGCTACATAAGGTTTAGAATAGCACGGCTAGCGCCGAATCCGATAAGCTTCCGGAATAAGTTGAAAACCAACTGGACAAAATTCGGAAGGCTACTCAGAAGAAGACTTGGACAAGATAATTAAGATTGTCCAAGCATAGAAGACATTGACGAAAATGTTAACAGAATTACGACTGCACTAATGGGGTCCTTCGAAGACAGTTGTCCTCTTCGGGAAAGGAAATCAGCGCAAGAAAAACCCTGGATGACCGGGGAGATTCGCAATATTGAGAAAGCACGTCGTAAAACGCGGAAGTTTATTCGGATGTGTATTACACACGGTTCAAGGAATACAATAAGATTAGTAGAACGGCAAAACGTGCCTCCTGGAAGCTTTTCTGCAAACAGGTCAATAGCGTTAATGACGCCGCCAAGATGAAAAAAAGTTCTTCTCTCAAAGAGAAGAGAGGAACTGTATGGCCGGGGAGATTCGCAACAATGGGAAAGAGGTCCACCGACTTTATATCAGAGCACGTCGTAAAAAAGCGGAACTATATTGGGATGCGTATTGCACAAGGCTCAAGGAATACAATAAGATTAGTAGAGCGGCAAAACGTGCCTCCCGGAAGCTTTTCTGCGAACAAGTCGATAGCGTTAATGACGCCGCCAAGATGAAAAAGTTTCTCTCAAAACGCCATATCCAAACTGAAACTTTGGTAGACGACATGGGAGTGAGAGGGACACAACGGAGGACATGTTGAGGCTTTTGATGAAAACGCATTTTCAATAGGATACGACAGAACTCACGGAGACACCGGAATCTTTGATCGAAGGCTTATCATTAGGCTTGTCTTGATCGAAGGCTTATTATTACAGATTATATGGTGAAGGAATCCTTGAGGAGCTTCAAACCATTTAAGTCATCTGGACCTGATGGAGCATTTCCGGTGATACTACAAAAAGAGACCGACTATCTGGCGCCCCCGTGGTCAGTATTCTCACAGAGTGCCTGGGACTTGCATATGCTCCGAAAGCCTGGCAGGAGGCAAGGTGGTATTTAAACCCAAGCCCGGCAAGGCATGTTATGCGACACCAAAGGCCTACAGACCTATAAGCTTTTCGACCTTTCTGTTCGAAACCATGGAACGTATTGTGGATACCATAATAAAGAATAGGACCTCCAACGAACTGCTGTATGCATTGACATCGAGGGGGCTTTTAACAATGTGCGGACCGACACACTGATACAGTTCATATCAGGTGGACCCGAACCTTAGAGACTGGATAAACCACATGCTAAGGAATAAAATGTGTGCGTGCACAAAGCACGCCACAGGGAGCACCATAAATGACCTATAATGGATGATGATTGAAGAGGAATTTGAACCCGTCTGCTGCACGGACTATGTACTAACACATCTATAGGGTAAGGATCCGAACCAGCTATGCAAAAGGGTCGCAAGCGTCTTACAGATGGCACACGACTGGACTAGACCTAGGGGTCTTAATGTTAACCCAGAGAAGACTGAAATCTGCCTGTTTACGAGGAAGACGAAGTTGGGCCAATTTAACGTAACACGTTTCTTCAATAGAACGATTTCGATTTCTAACAAGGTCAAATACTTAGGTGTGATCGTGGACAGAAACTGAATGAGAAATGGGCCCTGAATCCGAGTATAGTTCATTGGCGCTAGGAGCGATACTTAGACCGATACTTATTTACACTTCAATAGTTTGGTGGACTGCGATGGAGAAAAGTGAAACGGAAGGACCATACAACAAATTCAGAGATTATGCTGTCTTCACATAGGCGGTGCGATGAGGACCATGCCCAGTAGGGCACTGGGGACCACCATAGACATACAGATTAAATGCGCGGCAGCAACTGCAATTATGAGACTTAAGGTGCCGGGGGAAGGGAAAGAGGATAGAATCAGGTCATACCATCGCGGTTTCCCCTCGGTGACGAGGAATAAAGAATGGAAGAGGTTTGCCATCGGATACCGAAGACGCCACTTGAGAAGGAGTGCGAGGCGTTGCGGACAGCGGCACAATTTGGGAATCCTATGGGAGTGTCATGGGGCGGATAAATATCCGCATCCTCTTTTGAACCTAACCTAACATACAAAAAAAAAAGTTACAAAAGGGGACAAACAAAATTAAATCTGAGCACCCATTTCCGAGATAAAAAGTTTTTGAAAATTAGTATAAGTGGCAGTGTCGGTCCCTGAACGTCTGAATATCGATTCAGCTGTTTTTGAGCATTTATGTAACATATCAACACACAAACTATCAAACAAAGTAATTTTGAGTTAAAACAAAAAGAAGATGTAAAGTTTTTGAGTCTATAAAAATAAAATTTTGTTTACAGAAGAAAAAGACATGCTCATCTAATAAAATAAACTGCAATACTGCGTTAAGCATGAACGCTCTCTTTCTTTAATTTCCACTTCAATCTTTGCACACAATAAGTGCGCTTCCATAGTTGTTCGTAGCCGTTGTCGACATCATAAAATAGAACACCCTACAATTTGCATACAAAAAAAAATAAACAATAAATTCAAAATACATATTCTGAAAAAGAAGCATATGCAATTAGCTCCTCCGTATGAAAAACCAAGCACATCACCCACCATCAGAACAACCCACCCACCGCAACAGCGATCTCTATCTTTCAGACATCCAACTATTATCACAAATTTGCATTTGCTCTCACCTAGTGCTCTCGTATTATGCCACTCTATTAGTGAGAGCGTAATACTAATATGTGGAAGTATACTCATTGTCTTGCAGCTAACGGGTTTCTCCGTATTTATATATCATGTTATAGACTGGCTTAGACTATAATTGGCACAGATGTAGGAAGTCATACCAAAATCTGTGCGAAATTTTAGAGGCTCAAGAAGTCAAAACGGGAGATCGGTTTATATGGCAAAATGCAAATTTGCCCATGAACATTCCATTAAGGAAAAGGGGCAAACTTCTCACATATCCATGAGTGCAGTCCGATTCCAGTTTAAGCTCAATGATAAGGGGTTTCCTTTTTATAGCCGAGTCCGAACGGCATGCCGCAGCGCGACACCTCTTTGGCGAGAAGTTTTTACAGGGAGGGTATAACCACCGCTGAAAATTTTTTCTAATGTTCTCGCAAGGATTCGAACCCATACGTTCAGTGTCACAGGCGGACATGATATACTCTGCGATACGGTGACCTCCTTTATATGGCAGCTGTATCCAAGCATTGGCCCATTTACACTCCCCATCGACCTACACTTATAAGTAAGAATTATTAATGCAAAAGTTCAATCGCCTAGCTTTACTCCTTCGAAAGATAGATTGGACATGGCTAGATCGACTTAATATGTTATAACGATCAAGAATATATAGACTTTATGAAGTCTTAGACGAATATTTGGATGTTTTACAAACGGAATGACGAAATTAGTATACCCCCATTCTATGGCGGAGGACCTCAATGTTAAACATCACCAAGGTCGCGAACATAACTCGTCTCCATAACACCCTCGCACACCATCGTATTAAAAAGTTACACTTGAAGAAATGTTTAACTAAAGACGTGCACCGTTACAACTGATTGTACCAGATTGGTCTTTTTTCAACATTTAGTGAGTACATATAAGTAAAGGGTGAATTTTTAAGAGCTATAGAAAAGTTTGACTGCGCCTCACATGGTCCATTCGCTTAATGTAATTTTGGCATACTCTTTCCAACATTTCGGCCGGTATCACACTAATAAATGCTTCAATGTTGTCTTCCAAAACGTCGCCCAACAACCAAATATTAAGTGCACTATCTGTCAAAATCAGTGATTAGTGCAACTCTGATTTTGAGTATGTTACAAGTTCGCGCCTTCTTAAAGATAGTGCACTTCGCGAGAAAAAATTATATTCAGCTGTTTACAGTACACTATCTGGTAATTATATCATGTATAGACATGAAGCTTTAACATAGCCCCACAAAGGCGTTAAATCGCACGATCTAGGCGGCCAATTTACCGGTACCGAACGTGAAATAAAACGTTCACCGAACTCGTCTCTCAATAAGTCCATTGTTAAGCGTGCTATGTGGCATGCGGCACCGTCTTGTTGAAACCACATGCCATGCAAGTCAAGCTCTTGCATTTTGGGCAAAAAAAAAAAAGTTACGTTACGATTCGCATCATCTGAAGAAGTACGGTCCAATGATGCCTCCAGCCTATAAACCGCACCAAACCGACTTTTTCTCCATGTATTGGTAGCTCTTGTAATGCTTCTGGCTGATATTCACTCAAAAATTGACAATTCTGCTTATTTACGTACCCATTGAGCCAAAAATGAGCTTCGTTGTAAAATGGAAGAGACGTGCGATGAACTTTCTTAACAGAGCACGCATTTTTATAATAGAATTCAATAATTTGGAAGCGTTGTTCGTTTGTAAGACGATTAGTGGTTAAATTATAGACCAAACTGAAGATGTTTGACAACGAAACAAAACACGACACGTGTGTGAGCTGTTTAAAACAGTGTTGTAACCAAGATATATTCATTTACAGGTAGTGGCAGTTGCCCAACAACAAAATATTGAGTGCACAATCTGTCAAAATCAGTGATAAGTGCAACTCTAATTTTGTGTACTATAATACACACACACTCAACCAAAACTCGTTGACAGATAGTGCACTTTGCGAGAAAAAAATTGTACTCAGCTGTTTACGGCACACGCATGAACGAAGCCACACGAAGTTGCTTGCTCTGTTCGTCTTTAATTTCATCGCGGGCAAACGAAATTATATGCGGATGTATGTTGGTGTTCAAACAATTTTATATGTTGTACTAAATACTACTACAAACAGTAGGCCGCAGTTGTTAGTTTGTTGTAGTACACAGAAAACATGAAAACTATATTCAATTAAGAAATTTGTACATTCAATTAAAAAAAATATTATTAAAGTGGTTATTAACTTGGAAAACCATTCATTTGAAATTTGCAGTTTCTTTTTCATAACATGTTTACTGTTTTAATAAAAATAAATAAATAATTCATATGTTTCACATAAATAAAACATTTTTTTGCATAGGATTAAATTGCGAATAAAACATGAGATACATTGGTTAAAAATATTTATATTTCTTCTTAATGGTCCCAGGCTTCTAAGAAAAGAAAAATTGTCGATTCCATTTTGAGCCTCTCCTTGTTGCTGGTGACATTGCCTGTAAAGAGTATTGTAAACAATATACTTTATATGCATACATATTTAAAATGAATGGAATACCACGAAATCTAGATCCACATGTGTTATCTTCCGTCCTCGGAGGCCAATTAAATATATTATCTATTTATGGATAATAAAATATTAAAATTCGATAATATTAATAATATGTTTTTGTAAATACCACATTTGCATGCTATAATGTCCTCCAATTTGTTGCGTTTGGCATTCATTCATTCTATTTGTTCACATCGGCATATTTCTGCATTACACAATTTCAGCGCAAGATTTTTTACTAGACATTTGTTAAACTTTAAAGTTGAAAAAAACATACTTTTTATGTTGTAAAAATTTTCTTCATATTTTTTTGTCTAGCCACGCCATTTGTGTCTGTATGAGAAACTAGACATATAATTGACTCATTCGCCTTTCTTTCGTTTTAAATATATATATGAAAGGGAACACAATACAATCTTGGCCAATACACTATTTATACTATTAAAAATAAATCCCATGGCAGTCGGTTGTACGTACCGGATTGACCCGATGGACTTGTTCATCGGCAAGGGCTGCCGCCTCAATGTATAGCTCACTGCTACAACAACAAGAACAACAACTATTAAAAATATGTTCAACGTATGGCCTATTTAACAATCACTTGCCGTGATACAAAAAGTATCGAATTTCTATATCAATTAACGCAATTGACACCTTGTTTGAAAAGATTTTTATGAGCCAATGCCATTTTTAGTCGGTCAAATTTAGGGCTAAATTTTTTCTGTGTAATCTTATACTCCATAGGAATTCCCGTGTATTCTAATCTTATATACCAGAAAAAAAATACAAGTTATGAAACGACTTCAATCAGTAAATAGGAAAAAAATATACACTGTAGGCCCACACCGTTAGCAAACAGATCGGAACTAAAAGTTGCGAAATGTTCTGGAAGTGGCTACCTTCTTCCTCATATTTTCTTCTGTCTTATATTTTCAAAAAAAAAAAAAAAAACAAAAAAAAAACTCGCATTGAAACTTACAAAATATTCTAATTTAAAATTCTTCAAAATGATCAGTTTGTTATATATTGTATATTTTTTTGTCAACAATTAATGTCTCTATGGTTACGAACGCATTCAAAACTACTTATCTTTTCTACTTATCCAAAAACAAAACAAAAAAAAAAAACTCACATCGAAACAATAAAGCCTAGGTCCAAATTCCATTTAAGTGGTAAACGCCTTTCCTTCCACTACTCATATCCTCCAACTCATAATATACATTATCCACTTTCCTCAGAACCTTCGCCTGAATATCTACTGGAGCCAATTTTGTATTATATCTCTTTATACTCGAGCTCTGAGAAAAATTACGAATAACCACTTTAGTCAACTTCACACTGGCGGTCTCTAGACCTCAAATTTTTAATTCGTTCGTTTTTCTCATAAGCTTCTTTAACATTCGATTGAATAGAATCTCCGAACAGCGCAAATTTCTCTGAATCTCGGTGTCATTATCTTCCAATAAGTGTAGTTTTCTGCAAGTGCAAATTTTTGCAAATTTTCCCCATGAACATTCCACTAAGGAACAGGGCAAACTTCTCACATACCAATGAGTGCTGTCCGATTCAAGTTTAAGCTCAATGGCCTCCAAGTGTAGTTTGCTAAGTATCTCAAAATCCTTCCCATGGACTAGCATCGATTGTCCGAAAATTGTCTGATAAGGTGTTTATCCTGAAGCAGAGTGTAGCGTGTTTCGCAAGGCACAATTCATAGTTGGAAAATGTACATCCCTTGTCTCTGATCGTCTTTAGTATATGCCCTTAACGCTGCGTTTATGTACCTATTCACTCGCTCGCTCGCATTAGCCTGTGGACTTTAAACAGCTGTAAGTAAGGTAATGGCTTCGTTCGATTTATTTCGAGCTTTCTCAGAGATCGCACTACTCGAGTCGTTATAGATGGGTTCTCATCCAATGAGCATAAATTGACCGCAGGTGTACTCTGTTCTTTCTCCGTGGCTCTGTTCTTTCTCCTTCTCTTTTTCTTATTTTCATCAACGATCTGTTGGGTCAGACATCGAATCCAATCTACTCATTTGCGGATGACAGTAATCTCTGCCATTCGTACTCATTCGACCATAGGCCGAGTCTTCGGGAGATTGTGGACAAGAGGCGGGTTATGGATAAAACACTGTCAGGATTTGTTGGCCAATTCTGAGTGGGGCCGAATGAATCGAGTAGATTTTAATGCATGGAAGACTCAGTGCTGCTTGTTTTCACACAAACGATTCGCTGACCCATTACGATCATCTTTGTCTATCAACGGTATAGGTGTTGAGCAATTAGAAGCTCTTGATGTTCTGGGCATGAAAATGCAAAGTGATGTCCGTTGGGCTAGTGTTAAGGCTTCCTCAAACGGTGTAAGAATTACTTCACTCCGTCTGATCTTTTCAACATCTGCACCATTTTCATTAGGCCGAACATGGAGTACAACTCCCATGTATGGAGCTTCAAAATCATCCCTGGAGCTACTGGACCGTGTACAGAGGAGAGCGATGGCGTTGATTGTTGACAGTGGGGTATCCAACTCTATTGCCTCCCTTGATCATCGTCGCAATGTGCGTTGTTTGGCGCCTTTTCCCACCCACTTTGACATTCAAAGATTTAAGACAAATGCCAATAAGCACTACATCCTTTCCCCCCTCCAATTCCTAATTTCCTCTCGCCAATGCAATGCACTGGATTCAAAGGGGATGTCCCCGCGTGTTGGCTGATAGAAAAAAATGTTGAATGGCCCAATCAGGTCGATATATAGTCTCTGAAATTGTCTTTCTGCCGTCACCATCTTTCAAATTGGAGGACGGAATCCAGCTGTTGGAACCTTTGAAATCTTACAAGTGTCACAGTTTGCGATATACTCCTTCACGTCAGTCACGAGTCTTGACCAATAGAAAAGCCTTCGAATTATTTCAACCGTCTTCGCAATCCCACATCGTGAGAAGTATGTATGTTAAATTTTGAGCTGCGTACATAACATCTCTACGCAATTCTGTCGGAACCACTAAATACAAAAAAGTCACCTCGAAAAAGAAAATTTAAGTGAGGAATTCCGTGCTACTTACAAAATCCCATATTGTTTTCCATGCCATGCCCCTTAGTTGGTTTATGTCTGGTATGTGTCCTAAGTGTCGGCGTCCGTTAGCCGCGCAAGCCGGACAATGACATAGAAAATGCTCCAACGTCTCATCATCTTATACAAATACATACGGTATTGCGATATCCATTAATCTGCACATAGCTTGGTGTGCATTACAGAGCTCAAAAGGCATCTGCGTGAACTAATAAAGCGGTTCATTTGGAACCGTAAATGCCGTTTTAGTTTTAGAGGTTTCATCGAGTTTCACTTGCCAAAAGGCTTCTTTTAAATTAACCTTGGATTTAAGTTGCACAAATGGTAAACAAGATAAAATGCCCTCGATATTGGGAATTGGGTACGTGTTCTTGACAGTAACAGCGTTAAACTTTTTACTGTATACACAAAAACATACCTTTTCTAGGTTGACTTTTAAAACCCCTGGAGAAGACCAATGTGATTGTGGACATTTTACATATAACCCTTAATGCCCTCATCCTATCAATTTCAGTAAAACGTATCTTCTCCCTAGCGGGATAAATAGAATGGTACCTCCGTTTTATAGGCTTCGCATCACCCGTATCAATATTCTGCTCTACTAAATGAGTACACCCAAATCTTTCTTTATCGGAGTTTGAAAACATGTCTATTGTCGCTTCGAGCTTCTTGCGCTGATCACTTGATCAGTTGATCCGATTCTTCTTCATTCATCTGTATCGCAGCAACTTCGCTATTAACAGATATTGCAAAGCGAAATTTTCTTCAGAAGTCGAATCCGTAGATTATATATAACAAGAAATTCGGATTTACAATCCTGATTTTGATACCCAAAATTAACATGGGCATTCCGGAAACTCCTTGTTCCTGTTTCCTCTACATTTCTTAAACACTGCAAACTAATGGATATCTTCTGCAAGTTGTTCTCCGATTACGCTCTTATTAGCGCCACTATCAAAAAGCGCAAAATACAAATTACCTGAAATGTTCAAATTATATAGGGACGAGTGTCCGAATCCTTGGCCACAATCCTGCAACTACGTATTTCCAAAAAGTTTTCACCTGTTTCAAAGTGTTCGCATTCCACAAGCACTACTTGTTGATGATGCTTCCTCTGGTTTTGTATATCCTAGAAATTCGCGAGGTATTTATTCCATGAAATACCGCTGGTTTGTCTACTCCGTGTTTTTATTTTTAAATTGTTATATTTATCGATATCTATTGAGTTGGATGACCTCTCTTCTGTCGACGGACATCACTTTTGCCGTTTCCCGAAACACTGCAGTTTGGACAAGTAGGTCTGAAGGTGTCTTTCCGCCCACAACCAAAACAGAAAATAATCATCTATTTGACACAGTCCGTGACCAGACTTTCCGCAATTCCAGCATTGGGCCGTCTTTTGGTTTTCAGAAGTTTCTTCGTCTGATATTTCTTCCTCTTCAAAAGACTCTTCGTATAATTTATCCAATTTATGACTGCCTCGGTATTGTCTGTAGCGATCTCGTGATTGTGCATCGCTTACGAATTTCTGGTGTCTTTTTACGGCTTTTGGCGAACCCGGTTTGACTGCATTTGAATCTAATCGAATTTCCCTTAACCTATTTGATATCTCTCTTGATATTGACGAAGTTATCTCATTTCGCAATTTCGGCGATTGATTCGGATATCATTAGTCGCACTATGTTTTCTTGCAGCCAAAACGCCGATTTCCAACATCAGCGCCCCCCACAGCACCCATTGCCGATTCGTTTTCAACATTCGTCTCAGTCCAATGACCAGTCCAGTCTAGACCTAGTTCTCCGAGCAATATTTTCGTCTAAAAAGTAAAAGTAAAAGCAATATTTTCGTAAGTAAAGTAAAAGTAAAGATATTCTTTTCTTCGAGAAGTAAATCAATAATCGATAATCACTACTCGGTAAATGAATTTTATGGATAAAGGATGCCAATAAAATTATTCAGTTAGAGCCATTCGCACTTGGATTAGATATTTTCCAAAACTGATTCAGATATGGAAATCTTCTCAGGAAAGTCTGTAAACAAGTCTACTTCTACTTATGACAATAAGCAAGTGTACGTTATTATTTTCGGAAGAACAGGAATTATGCAGCTTCGTTGAACTCCATAAATATGCTGACATTTATTTTAATGCCAAATAAATATAAAAAATTTAATAATATGAGTTTTTACATTTTAGTCAATTAAATAATTCGAATTAAACTAGTTGTTATTTTGTAAATCTTGTACATGTTTTCTTCTCGGTGCAACGAGCTATGCAGAAGGGCCGAAAGGGTCTTGCATATGCCATATTAATGGGCCAGACCCAAAGGTCGTAATGTTAACCCAGAGAAGACTGAAATATGCCTGTTCACGAGGAAAACGAAGCTGGGCCAAATTAACGCACCGCGTTTCCTCAATAAGACGATTTCGATATCTGACAAGGTCAAATACTTAGGTGTGATCTTAAACAGAAAACTGAATTGGAAGTGTCACATTCAGGAGCGTACTGAGAAGGCTCTCAGATGTTGGGCACTGTGTAGACGGGCCGTAGGCTCGAAATGGGGTCTGAATCCGAGGATAGTCCACTGGCTGTACAGGAGCGTGATTAGACCAATACTTACTTACGGCTCTGTAGTTTGGTGGACTGCTATGGAGAAAAAGTGCAACATAAGGACCATACAACAGGTTCAGAGAACATGTTGTCTTAGCATAGGCGGATCGATGAGGACAACGTTTACTAGGCTACTGGAGACTATTCTAGATATCCGACCCATTGACATACAAATTAAGTGTGAGCAAGCCTGCTGCCATCGGCACAGTCTTGAATTGACGGAACCCTAGTATTGCCATCTGGAAGATCATGTTGCACGGATGGATCAAAGCTAGAGGACAGAGTGGGCCTGGGAGTTTACATTGAGAACAGAGGGACTGAGATCTGTTTTAGACTGCCTGACCATAAAACGGTCCTGCAGGCGGAGATCCGGGCGATCACGAAGTGCGTAAGGTGGTGTGGAGCTAACGTGAGGACGTCGAGTGTGAACATCTTTAAGGACAATAAAATTGCCATAAGGGCAATAACAACCAGGACGGTAAAGTCACGAACAGTCTTGCAGTGTAAGAAGGAGATTAACGCCTTCTCTAAGGATGGTTAAATCCGCATCGTTTGGGTGCCGGGTCATAACGGAGTAAGGGGAAATGAAAGGGCAGACGATTTGGCGGTGAAGGCCAGAGGACTGCCGTCAATAAAGTTGGTTAACCCGAAGCCTTTCGGGCCGACGCAGTCCGAGCTAAGGGCGTGGGCGACGAATGCGCATGCAACATTGTGGAACAGCGAAACGGTCGGTAGGACGGCGAAAATCCTATGGGGGTTTCCAGATCGTGAGAAGACGAGGCTATTACTGAAAGGAAGCAAGCTATTGGTATCATAACGGGACTCGTAGGACTACGAGCTCACTTATGTAAAATCGGTGCGGCAAGTGATAGCATGTGTAGAGCATGCGGGGAAGATGATGAGACGTTGGAGCATTTCCTTGGTCATTGCCCGGCATTCGCGTACAACAAATACCAGTACTTAGGTGGACCAACTTAGGGGAGTGGTATTGAGAACAATTAAGGATTTTTTCTTTTTCGAGGTTACTTTTTAACTTTTAGAGCGAACAACAAGCCGATTACTGGCTTAGGTGTATGTCCATGTATGCACCCTCTTTTTAACCTAACCTTCTTCTCGGCCTTCTCGTTGCAGTGCTGTAGGGCTGCAGCTAGAATGTTTGGGTGATTGCTCTGTCTTGGAGTTCCTTACAAACTATTGTAAAGGGTGATTTTTTTGAGGGTAGGATTTTCATGCATTAGTATTTGACAGATCACGTGGGATTTCAGACATGGTGTCAAAGAGAAAGATGCTCAGTATGCTTTGACATTTCATCATGAATAGACTTACTAACGAGCAACGCTTGCAAATCATTGAATTTTATTACCAAAATCAGTGTTCGGTTCGAAATGTGTTCATTCACCGTATAACAAGATTTCTTTTAATAGGCCGCTTGAGATATTTAGTGGCTCTCGAACGAAGGCTCTCCTCAAGAATCATTTTTGAATTTATGTAGTGAGTTCTTGAATTCCCTGCAAACTTTGTTGTACAACCTTCTATAACTTTGATTTCTGGATGTTTGTCATTTGCCCCTAAGATTCCGTTTGTCCTTTATAAGCTATCTAAATTGGGCAGATACGTGAACAGTGTTTCTATCTCCTTTCGAAGATATTGGGGTTGTCACGCTAGCGGCTTCGTGAAAAAGACGGATCAAATACTCCATAGTATCGTTTACGTCGTTGCCATCTTTAATCTTACATTTAAGTCCAGATGACTTTTGATCCAGTCTTTAAACTTTTGGACTGTGTTGTTCCGATTGAAAAGATTCTTTTCTTTGCCTTCCGTATTGATATCGGTACATAAATAAATTCGTGGATTGTTCGGCTTGAGGTCATGTACAATTATTAAAACAGATGACGGTGTTTTTTTTATAAATTGTTTTATTTTCAATTCTTCCAATATTTCGATTACCGCTGGTAATCTTCATCAGGGAATGGATAACTAAAAAGATTATAGTAACATTAAACAGAATTTAACAAAATCACGGAGACAAAATATGAATTTGAATGAAATTTAACGTTTGAAACAGAAATTACATTTTAAAACAAGTGAACTTATTTCTTACACCACACAAGAATGACGGAAGCTTATTGCCTATTGTTTATATTAGTCTATTGCTTATATTTTTGTACTAAGTTTCTGTATATTGGTGCGCAGTGGTCTGTATCCGTTTTGTAGTTCATACGTTCGGCAGTTGGGGTGTTAATTATGTGCAGCATTTCTAATGTGTATCTTCTTTTGTAGTTAGGTTCTTGGGCTAATATCTTTACGTCCTTGAAATTTGGTACATGTGCTCGAGTTGCACAGTGGGCTGTGAGTCCAGTCTTCTGTTCTAAAGGCTTATCCTTTGCCTTTCGATCCGATTATGAACGGAAACGCTTGTCTTTAGTTTTGTTTTTGTAGTACCAATATATGCCATTGGGCATATATTGGACTTGTCCCCATCGCAGCTCATCTTGTATACCACGGTCAATTTTTCCTCTTTCCTTATCCTGGTTTTAGTCTTGCTAAAGTGGTTGTTGACGGTATTGCAGCTTTTTAGTGCCATTTGGTATGAGTCCTTGTTGTAAATGTTGGAATTACCAAATCTCCCCGAAAAGCCTGAAATATATGTTGTCCTTTTATAAATTCTTGGTGCAAGTTCCTTCGTATCCTTGTCCTTTTTGTTCTTCACGTGTTTTATTAGATCCGTTACGGGTTTTCCTCGGAAATCATTTTGCTCTAATATGTTTCGAATTCTCTTCTCATTTTCGATGTGGAAGGATTTGTCGCTTTTTTGAACCCCCTATCGATAAAATTTGTGGCAGTGTTGATTTTTATCCTCCTTCGATGCTTGGAATAGAAGTTGATGAGTCTTCCCGATGCTGTTTCTTTTTGGCACCAATCGAGCTTCAATCTGTTGCCTTTCCTATGGACTACTGTGTCAAGGTAGGATAGCATGCCATTTGTTTCGCATTTGTAATTGGATGGGTTTATTGTAAATTGGATGGGTTTATTGAATGATTTCAATATTCGGAGTGTGTTTCCTACTTCATTCTTGTCGATTATGCAAAATATGTCATCTACATATTTAGTCAAAAATCGCGGTTTGCTCGTCAGTTTCTCAATAAAATTGTCTAGTAGTTCCTGCATGATTATGTCTGCTACAATCGGTGATAATGAAGACTCCATTGGCATGCCCTTTTTCTGTTTATAAAACCTGTCGTCATACATAAAGTATCTGGAATCCTTTGTACATAAGATAATCATCTCTATAAGTAAATCCATTAGATTTTTTGTATATTCTTGAATAATTGTCCATTTCTCCTTTTTGTCGATATTGCCAGATTGAAAGGAACACTGGGGAACATCGAACCAGACTATTAATTCCGTGTCGTCTATAGTGCAGATGTCCCCTAGGGTGCATCTCATTTTCGTGTCATATTCTCCCTTTTTCATCGCCACAGTTTTTCCTCCTCTATCTGCGCTTAATATTAAAATCTCCTCATTTTCCTTTAGACATTTTCGAGTTTCGCCCACTGTGCTTAGAATGAAATTTGTCTCTCCTACCCAAATTATCTTTCTGTAAGTGGTTGTCTATCAATGTAACTTGTCTTATTCTCGCATTCTCTTGCATTTCTCTGCTCTCTAAAGTCTGAACACACTCCTCCCCCTCCGCCAACACATTAAATGGTGAAAATGTTGTTTTTGTTGTCGGAAGTGAGAATTTGGGGCCCAACGACAATAACCATTCAACATTGGTTGGAATGTCTTGGTCTATGTTGTTGACAAACCAAGCTCTGTTTAGTTTAAAGTCGAGCTCAAATTGCTGTTGTTGTTTTAGTCTCTGAAGTTTATTAATGTGTGTTGTCTTGCTCTTGATGATATGAGAGTTGAGTATGGTATTCTCACTCTCAATGTAGAGTGCCAAATCATCACTCTCCATTAGATAGTTGAGCTGATCTCTTGTTTCTTCAAGCATTACTCTGTGTGTGTTTGTATTGTATAAGAAGCTTCAGAATTCTAATGGGAAAATTATATAAGTGTTTTTCTAATGATATCGCAATTTTTTTCCCACCCCACATTTTTCCAAATTTTTCTGTTACTGTGAAATTGGTAAAAATACCTCAAACTTTTTTTGAGAATTGCCGTGGCTACTAATTGCAGGAATTGGCCCATCAGCGATTACGCGATTAAAGTCAGAGCTGAATTTTGTACGGTTTGCGAACACTCTATTATTAGGCCGATCCTTATGTTTCAAAGCCTTAAAAATGTGCTTGTCTTTGCGAATGTATTAGTTTTATAGTGATTGTTTTGTCGAACCAGTTTCAGCATATATATAGAGTATATATATTCTTGATCGTCGCGACATTTTATGTCGATCTAGCCATGTCCGTCTGTCTGTCGAAATCACGCTAACTTCCGAAGGAGTAAAGCTAGCCGCTTGCAATTTTGCACAAATACTTCTTATTAGTGTAGGTCGGTTGGTATTGTAAATGGGCCATATCGGTCCATGTTTTGATATAGCTGCCATATAAACCGATCTTGGGTCTTGACTACTTGAGCCTCTAGCCAATCTATCCGATTGGAATGATATTTTGCACGACGTGTTTTGTTATGATATCCAACAACTGTGCTAAGTATTGTTCAAATCGATCCATAACCTGATATAGCTGCCATATAAACCGATCTTGGGTCTTGACTTCTTGAGCCTCTAGAGTGCGCAATTCTTATCCGTTTTGAATGAATTTCTGCAAGAAGTACTTTGTAATGATATCCAACAACTGTGCTAAGTAAGGTTCAAATCAGTTCATAACCTGATATAGCTGTCATATAAACAGATCTGGGGACTTGACTTCTTGAGCTTCTAGAGGGCGCAATTCCTATCCGAAATTTTGTACGACGGATCCTCTCATGGCCATCAACATACGTGTTTATCATGGTCTGAATCGGTCTATAGCCCGATACAGCTCCCATATAAATCGATCTCTCTATTTTACTTCTTGAGCCCCCAAAGTGCGCAATTCTTATTCGAATTGGCTGACATTTTACAGAGGTCTCCAACATATAATATAATTGTGGTCCAAAGCGGACCATATTTTGATATCGCTCAAACAGCAGAGCAAATCTTTTCTTATATCCTTTTTTGCCTAAGAAGAGATGCCGGAAAAAGAACTCGAAAAATGCGATCCATGGTGGAGGGTATAAAAGATTCGGCCCGGCCGAACTTAGCACGCTTTTACTTGTTTCTACTACCATGACGAACCAATTAAAGGTGGTCTCATTTGTTTAACGCCATCTCGTCATCTAAATGTCATTTCAAACACATGGGCCGCTATATCGGTCCATTTACAATCTCAACCGGCCTACACTAATAAGAAGTATTTGTGCAAAATTTCAAACGGCTGGCTTTACCCTTTCGACGAACGGGCGGACGGACATAGCTAGATCGACTTAAAATGTCATAACGATCTAGAATATATATACTTTATGGGGTCTTAGATGAATATTTCGAGGAGTTACAAACAGAATGACGAAATTAGTATACCCCCATCCTATGGTGGAGGGTATAAAAATAAATGTTTCATTTGAAATAATTATTTTAAAATGTAAATCTGGGTGACTAGGTCTTTAAAGAAAATGTCATTAACCCATTAAATACGAAAGGGTAGAAAAATATCCAAAATGTCTTAGAATAATTTCAGCTCGAGCTAGGAAAGAGGTATCCTAATGAAATGTGAATTGGACGACTAAAACTAGTTAAAAACAATTTATCTCGTGATATAAGGTCAAGTTTTGTGGAAAATTAGCTTGTCGAAATTCGGCAATTTTTACATTCTAAAATATCCAACAAAAATTTTTCTCAAAATTCTTAGGAGTGAGATTCCTGTAATCCATTTAAGTGTCTTATTGCATTTGATGGTTTCTATATTAAAAAAATAAATTTTTGCTATAAGCCAGGTGCTATTTTATCTCAATTTAATTTAAGCCACCTTTCATTATATAAAATATTTAAATATTTATTTATATAAAATAATTTAAGCCACCTTTCAGTTATAAAATATTAAAAACATGATTTTTATTTTGTTGTAAATACATTGTGGCTTATGAAATATAAAGATTTTTTAATTTTTCAAAATTGTCTACAAATTCTTTTCAAAAATTTTCTTTAAAAAATTGGCGTTATAGAAATGTAAAAAAAAATTACTACGTCAATATAAACGCTCTAAATTAAGAATATATGTAATTGCATCCAAATTGGGCATGGAAATCGAGAGCCAAGTGTAATGGATTAAAATTTTGTCTTTAATAAATATTTATTCAAAATTGTCTACAGAAAATTTTTAGGAAAATGTTTTCGTTTGAAAAATGCTATCGAAATTTATCGAAATCTTTCTTTTAGAAAAAATTATTTCGAGTATGCCCGGACCTGAGCAACATTTTTTTTTAACATACTACATTGAAATTTTGCCTTTAGAAAAAAATGTCTTTCAAATTTTATTTTTACATAGAAAAAATTTTATTTTGTATTTTATTTTTGTGATTTTTCATTTTGTTTTTGTTTCCCTTTAGGACAGAAAAGCACAATTAAAAAAATTATAAATGAAATATCGTAAAATGCAATTTTATTGAAATTTTGGCTTTAAAAAATAATTTCGAGGTAGGCGGGGCAAAAGTTTACTTTTGGAAAATTTACTGTATGATATCGTTGGTTTTCAACGAAGGTTCTGTTTTGTCGACAACGTGGTAGATGTATCGAACATCAACAACATCCCTATTGTTAGGGCTAGGCCCCAGGTCGATAAAGAACATTGACAATTGACAGAGGTAATTTTGCAATTCTATGCTTTATATTAAAGCTATTTCTAACTTTATGATTTCTCTTCTCAATTTCTTGCTTTATGACATCAATTGGAGTTGTAAATTTTGAAACAACAAACCTGGACAATATTTCCTGCTCCAATTGATAAGTGAAAAATTTAAAATTGTTTTTCCAAGATGTTTCATCATTTCACTGTAAAAGGTTATTGTCTTCATCATTAAGCGTTCTTGGCCATTCTGGAAAGATTTGTGAGAAAAGTCGCTGGGATCTATTACATTCTTTATTTCATCTAGCATTTTCGCTATGTCAGAGACATCGGATAGCACAATAGGTAGCGGTCTTACTTCATCATTGGCGTCATTTTCATTGCTGTCTTATGGTCCTTAGTAAGAAAATTCATACCTGTTTCTGCTTGTACTTGGTTCATCTTGGAATAGAAATACGTTTACGTTGATGAAGTTTCGGTGTTTTTTATTTAGGCCTGGACTTGGTGCCAGCTAATATCGTTGCCATCACTGTGTTGTTATCAGCAGCGCTGCTTTTTTAGCCAATATCCATACTGCTTGTGTAGCAGTGGACAAGTGGTAGGTGTTGTTCTTGCAACTATTCGTTTGTGAATTAAACAAACAAAGAAATTACAAATGTTTTTGGTGGATTTATAGTGAGTAATAATTTGAAGATTTTTGCGAAACAAACGCAACGTTGTTGCTATTATTTATTGTTCAAAGAACAAAGAAAATTGTCTTGCAGACTGTTTGAGCAACATATGAAAAGAGTTCCTCCAAGAAGAGTTCCTCAGAAAACTTCAGTGTTACAAAGTGTGTATGTCTATTGAGACCACATTTTGGCTGTGGTACAAAGGATTTTTAAACATATTCAACACATTGTTGGCTTTTTATATCGCTGTGGCGCCACGTTGCACAGTGAAAAAAAAGGAAAATTTATTATACAAAATATTTCGTGTGAAAACTGGTGAAGATATCACTTTGATTTTTGGATCGGCCAGAGCTGGGGTGTTTGCGAGAGCGTGTGCAAGCGCTCTAGGTTGTCCGGGCGCCTTTTTACAGGCCCATAAAGTTGGTCACCTCGGTGTTTCGAAACATTGTTGGGGCTGCCAATTCTTCGTTTGTGGTCCGATTTTTAATTTTTTTTTTTTTGCTGGATAGTGCTCAAAAATCCATACCAAAAGGTCCGCTTGAGTTGTACAATATCTTCACTGGTTTCGGGCATATTTTTTTTTTGTTTGCAATTTTGGCCGAGACCTTCTTTTTTTGTAATTTATTTATTTACACCCGCACAACAAGAATATAAAATTCTTATAATTAAAGTGCGGGTAATATCTCCAACAGTTGTACACAGTAAACTCTTAAAACTAAGAGTCTATATGTAGCTATACAACACATCACAGATTTTGAATGAATAACTTACTAACGGAAAAAAACTAACATTTGTGGCTTTGTAGATTTCAATTTTAGAGAAAAAAACAAAAATTAATTTATCAATTAAAAAGCAATTAATAGACTTAGTTGATCTGAAAAAAAAAGAAATTAAGGTAAGTATAAAAGATTAAAAATAAATAAATAAATGAGTCTTAACATTCATCAACTTAATGCAGTAAAATGTTTCCAAAGTCTGGTTTTAAATGTTGCCGAGTTACTGAGTAATTGCAGATCGTTAGGAAGTGAGTGCCAGAGACGTACAGCGAATGTGAACATATGCCATTCAGAAACAAGCCTCCGATACATTTTGGGAATGATTTTTCTACCTCTAATAGATCTGGCGAAATCAATAAATCCATACAGATATTGTGGTGCCTGCGTGTAGATCAGTTTATGGAGGAAAGTAAGCGATCTCAGGTACAACAAGTGCTGTAAGGAGACGTCATACAGGGATAAAGAGTATTCAGTGATGGAATCGCGCCGTCTCAAGACAAATACATAACGAGTAACGCTATTAAAATAGGTGTTTAGCTTACGTCTACTTACCGAGTCGCAATTAGCTAACAACTCACAGCAATAGAGAATGCCAGGAACAAGATAAGTCTTTGCCAAGAGAGACCTAACCCGCAGCGGAGTAACCGACTGAGTTGCCCAGAGAGCACACAATTTTGAATATCTCTGACCAACGACAGAGTCGATATGATTACTCCAAGTCAGAGTGCTGTTAATAACCACGCCCAAGTTCTTTGCGTGAGGAACGATTTCCAATCTAGAGTCGTTAATGAATATACCGACATCACATGAAAAACGAGAGAGCCTATTTCTGATAACCACACACTTGGACTTTACAGGGTTGAAACACGGCTTTCGCCCACGTCCTGACTCTTGACAGATCATGATTAAGCAGACGTATGTTTTCATCAATCTCATCCCTCGGACTGCCGATATATATTTGTACATCGTCAGCGTACATATGTATGTACCTCACAATAAGGCAATTCACTCGCCAAGTCGTTGGCGAAAGAAGAGGACCCAGAATTGATCCCTGAGGAACACCTTTTAAAACAAGCAGAGGTGCCGATACAGAAGACTTATAACTGACGGACTCAGTGCGGTGTGACAGGTACGACAAAATAAGACGAACGGACGTAGAAGAAAAATTGTAAAGATGTCTCATCTTATCACATAACAAGAAATGATCCACAGTGTCAAATGCCTTAGAATGGTCAAGAAGAACAAGGAAATTTATCTTGTCATTCTCCAAATTGACCCTGACCCTCTCAGTCAGTCTCAGTTATGCTGCTGTGGTTAGGTCGAAACCCGGACTGTCTCGCATATAACAAAGAGTTCTCGTTGATAAAAGACGACATTTGCAAATACAACAATTTCTCAAAGACCTTTGACAAGTAACAAAGAATCGCAATTGGTCTATATTCCTTGGAATTTTTAGGCAGTGGGATGACTTTGGCATGTTTCCACGCTAATGGAAAGTAACTCGTGGTCAAAATTCTATTGAAAACATAGGTTACATGAGGAATAATAAGGGTGAACAAGAGTCTTACAAATCTAGGACCAACGCCATCAGATCGGACAGCGTTAGACTCTACAGTCGCGACGCACTCTAGGACATCGGTGGGACCAATACAGCTGAAGCCAAAAACAGAGTTGTCATCGAGAGAGGGGGAGATATTGAAGCCATAGAAATTAGGATCTGTGGGACATTAACAAAGGCATCATTAAGCCCATTAATGTCCAAGTTTGTTGAACATCTATTAGTATCTTTCCCAATTTCTATGTCTCGAATAACCTTCCACGTTCTCTTGGAGCCTATTGCAGAATTAAAGCGTCTGTAATAGTAGTCTTTCTTCGCTATCTTATTCAACTTATTGACGAGCGAAAGGTATCTTGCTGAGCGAGGCATCATGTAGCTTTTTATTTTGCAGTTTACGAAGGCATTTTCATTTTTATGCATCACTTGGATTTGTGAAATTTAACACAACTTCGCCGCAACAAGTACCCACATCTGATCATTCCGTTAAAAGTTATACAGTTTGGAATTTGGAAAAAAGTGAAAAAATTTACTTTCTGCATTTTTTGGACAAAAAAAAATTGATGAATTAATGCGTTTGTAATATGAAGCCAATCTCGGTCAAAAATTAAGCATATAAAAATTAAATCTATTTAGTATATTGCCGAATCCAGTGGAGATATTGTACACCTCAAGCGGACTTTGTTGTAAAGAGCACTACCCAGCAGGAATGTTAAAAATCGGACCACAAGTAAACTATTTTTCGAAATACCGAGGTGGCGAACTTTAGGGACCGGCCAAAAGTCGCCTGGACATCCTTGGGCCTTGAAATTCTGCACACGGTCTCGCTATCACCTCAGCTCTAACCATTTCATATTTTAAGAGATACCTTTACCCGTTCTCACACGGCATATTTTTTACTGTTCTTTTTTTCAATTTTCTCCCACTGTACGCTTAGCACCATTTAATTTATGCAACGATCCTCGTTGTCTCGAAAAAAATTTAGTCTCTCCAAAAATTTTTCAAATTTAAAATTTTTTAAAATTTTCAGTTTGCTACATGTTTTAAAAAATTATTGTCTCTATGTATCGTATTATGGCCAGGCAGTCGAAAACAGATCTCAGTCCCTGGGTTCTCAATGCAGACCCCCAGGCCCGCTCTGTTCTCTAGCTTTGATTCATCCGTGTAACACGATCTTCCAGATGGCAATACTAGGGTTCCGTCAATCCAAGAGTGTGCCGCTGGCAGCAGTGCCTCTCACCCGACCTTAAGTGTCGTCTCAGGTATCCGATCGGAAACCTCTTCTATTCTTTCCAGATTTCCTATCGTCGCCTCGACTAAACCGCGATAGTATGAACTGCTCCTATCCCTTATTTATTCCCCCATCGTTTTAAGTCTCAAAGCCGCAATAGCTGCTCCACACTTAATCCGTATGTCCCTGGGTCGGATATCTAGAATAGTCTCCAGTACCCTAGTGGTCTCCAGTACCCATCGCAGTCCACCAAACTACTGAGGCGTTACTTAGTATTAGTCTAATCGCTCTCCTGTAGAGCCAGTGGAATATCCTCGGATTCAGGCCCCATTTTAAACCTTCTTGGTACGCGCCTGAATATGACACTTCCAACTCAGTTTCCTGTCCAAGATCATTCCCAAGTATTTGACCTTGTCAGATATCGAAATCGTCTTATGAAGGAAACGTGGTACGTTAAATTGTCCCCCCCTTGTCTTACTCGTGAACAAGCAGATTTCTCTATTTTCTGGGTTAACATTGAGACACCTAGGTCTAGCCCAGGCGTATGTCATCTGCAGGACCTTTTCGCTCCTTCTGCATAGCTGGTTTAGATCCTTATCCCTTTAAAGTATTATAACATCGTCTGCGTAGCAGACGGGTTCAAATCCCTTCTCAAACAGCATACGTAATAGGTCATATACGGTGGTTACCCATTCGAATTCTGGCGAGACCATCAGAAAAATTTTCAGCGATAGTTTTCCCCTCCTAATGCTGGCAACATTTGTGAGGTACTATGCCATGTAAAACTTCTCTCCAAAGAGGTGTCGCACTGCGGCACGCAGGAGGCCCCTTATCATTGAGCTTAAACTTGAATCGGACTGCACTTATTGATATGTGAGAAGTTTGCCCCTGTTCTTTAGTGGAATGTTCATGGGCAAAATATGCATTTGTGCCACTTTCTCGCTTATATTAATGTCATGGGCCCACAGTTTATCCACCTGTTCCGTAGCATATGGTTTATCCAGTCTTTAAGGATCTGGAACAACCAATACTGGTCTAAGCATTGGATCATGGCCCCGTCCGCACATTCTTAACTGTCAATGCATACCGCCAGTCTTGGCATCGAAAGATTCTTCTATTTTATGCACCTCATACAGGGTAGTCTCCACCGACCTTTCCTTGACGTAGAATGTCCTACTCTTTATCATGGTACACACAATGCGTTCCATGCTTTTGAGTAGAAAGGACGTAAGGATTATAGGACTATAGGCCTTTGGTGTCGCATAACTTGTCTTGCCGGGCTTGGGTATAAACACCACCTTTGCCTCCTGCCAGGAGTATATGCAAGTAATAGGCACTCTGTGAAAGTGCAGGCCAGATGGGGCGTCAGATAGTCCGCCTCCTTCTATAGTAACGCCGGCAATATTCCATCAATATATGCATTTTATGTGCTTATAAATTTATTCGGAGGATCGGTCTTTATGGACTATGTCCAACTATGATCCGATGTGAACCGTATCTAGCATGGATGCCGGAGGTTCCCATCTAAGTCATGATTCTAAATTTCAGCAATATCAGATAAAATATGTTTACTTTATATCTGAACATCGGGAGATCGGTCTATATGAGACAATATCAATGTTTACTTCTAACATATAGAGTCCAACTGTGAACTTTACCTGCCAATGGGTAAACAAATAATCTAAACCAACTTTCTGCTCGATAGCTTCATATTTAAAGATTGTAGAGCAGGGATGGTCTGCTTGTGGGTTTTTTAGGTTTTCGACCGTCAAAAAATTGTAGACGTCGAAAACGTCATATATTTGTATAAAAAGTGTAAAATGTAGTAAACATCATAAACCTCGAAAATGCTGCTCTACTTGTTTAGTTTAGACATTATGTCTTTGTTTAGGATTTTTTGTTGTTGCTATAGCGCCTGTGTAAATTTTTCAAAATTTTAGCCATCGCGTGTAGTATAGATCACTGCCTATACACAAAACAGCACTGGCAGCATCAACCGTTGGGCGATCGCCGTGCGAAGAACAAATGTGTTTTGCAAGAGATGTTTGTGTTTGTTGCTATTGGCATCGGTGGATAAGTAAGATTTGATTTGTTTTCTATTGCGCTTATGAATCAAGCTGTCTTAAAGAGCCCTGTTCAAATTAAGATGTGTGCTTTACAACTTACTCTAGTTGGAATGGCTGTAAAGCACCATGATCCATTCGACACCTCCCGCAGAAGATATTTCTTGGTCGAAATTGAAATCGCGATACGGGAAACCAGTCAAATGCTTCTAGCAACAACACACTTTTTTGGTATACTCTTCTTTGAATAGAAAGCATTAAACAACGATCTTAAGCCGGACAATATCCTGCAATGGAATCTCAATAAGATTTTAAGACCGAAAGAGAAAGCGCAAAGAAAGATTTTAATTCAAATCTATTTATAATCAGCGCCCTGCCTTTTGGAGCAGTTTGATCACGTTGAGATATTCACAAAATCCTCCAGTATGTATTTTTGAGTGAGAATAGCAGTTAAAAATGATTTTCATGTTCTCTCAATGATGTTCTGTTATAGGAGGACGTTCCTACCTATGCACCAGAGACATAATTCTCGCACCCGCTATCGAACGAGCTTTTGTTCGAAAATTAATTCCGTCCCGTAAGTTCAAATTGGATCATGGCTTACAATCGTAATTTATAAAAAACTAGCAGAACCGGGCCCGCTCCTCTGCGTCTTCTTTAATTCTCTAATATCTCTTTAGGGTGGGGGCACTTCACCCTGAATGCGGATATCAAATTCGTGCCATTGTAGCCTATGACGCTGAACGCGTTCGAATACTGGCGAGAACATCGGACAAAGCGGTAGTTATCACCTCTTACTGTTGGCGTCATTTGCGAGGTACAATGCCATGCATGGTCATTTAAAAATTTTCCCCAAAGAGGTGTCGCACTGCAGGACGCCGTTCGGATTCGGCTATAAAAAAGGTCCCTTGTCATTGAGTTTAAATTTGAATCGAAAAGCACTCATTGATGTGTGGGAAGTTTGCCCCTGCTCGGTTCCTGGGGTTTTTTTAAATTAGGGACCGTTTGGATAGTGTTTTGGGGCTGGGGCGGCCAACGGCACTTCGCACTGAAAATCGATATCAAATTCGTTCTTTATTCTCAACGGAAATGAAGTTCAGTTTAGCTCACTTGGCTCCAAAATTGGATATCAAATTAGTTTTCTACTCTTCTTCTTTTCAAATTAGTTTTCTACTTTTTCTTCCTTTAATTTGAGTCCCATATTATCATATTGGGTCAAATAACACATTTGACGAATCTTTAGGAGAAAAATCGCCTGCTAGACTTGAAAGCAAATTTTTACGTCATATTCGTAATCTACTCCCGAATACCTTTCATTTGAGTCCCATATAGCCATGGGCGGCTAATATGCCCATTTGTGGCCGTCCATGGCTTTTTGATTTTGGGTGGTATTTTGTGGGTAACGGTGGAGGGTCCACCTCCTTCCGTTATCAATAAATAAAGAAGCCTATTCCTACTTCCTTACCAGATTCATAATCTACTCTCGAATACCTTTCATTTGAGTCCCATATTGTTATGATCATCAAATACCTTTTTTAAGGGGGTTTGGGGCTGGGGTCGGCCCCCCAGGTACTTGAACCCAACTTTTATTATGAAATTCGTACTCTACTCTTAAATATCTTTCACTTGAATCCCATATTGTCCCGACCGGTGCACTTTTATTTTTGGGTAGTACTTTAGGGGTAAGGGGAGGGTCCGCCCTCCTCCCGATATCAACAAATTATATAGCCTATGTTTCCTTCCAGACCAACCTACACAATCTGTGAAAATTTCAAGGTAATCGGTTCAGCCGTTTTTAGTCTATACGGAATAAACAAACAAACCGAAATTGCCAGATTGCAACTTATAATATATTCGATAAGCAGCTTACCCCTTTCGTTGACATACGAACTACCCCATATCTGGTGATGTGCATTAGCATCACTTTCTACAATGAGGCTCTTCTTCCCTACAGAAGCGGCTTCAACCAGGGACTTAGGGTTTGAAGGCGGGACATCTGAATCGTGTGCCATAATGAGACTTGTTTATTTCAAGGCTGGCTTCTACTAAATCTTCAGTGCTTAGCGATGGAAGAAGAAAAACATTTAGACTACTCTTTGCAAGAATACAGGCTCTGTGTCTCCCATTCCCCGTACCCTTGAGTAATTTAAATTCCGGAATTCTTAGTCCACGAACCATTTCTCCACACTCCCATGGTTCCTGGAGAAGAACCACATCAAATCCCCCAGCCATCAGGAGGACCTTTAGTGCCTCCGAAGCGGCCTTACAATGGTGGAGATTTATCTGTAGAAACCGGACCATAGTTAGGATTCAGAATTTCCACCACAGTTGTGTTGAGAAAGCTGTGGAACCGCTCTTCCTGAGGACACTGGACACTTGCGGCGTGGACCATCCCTCCTTAGATGCTTTACTAGCTGCTACTGTCGAAATACTTTCCGAGTTCCGTGCATCCCCGCTGACGAACACCTTGAGCCCTCTGTGGGCTTGTCGAACTGGGTCCCGTGTCGATGCCTCCTGTCTCGATTGTGGCAGGGGGATTTTCAGTCTCCTGCAATCCACCAGACTTTAGCGATGTGGTCGATAGTTCTTCAGGCAAGTGTTCAGCAACAACTGCTGACTCTTCTCCTGATTCCCCAACCCCACCACTTCTATTGGCCTTCAGTTTCAACTTGTTGAATCCATAGAATACAACCCCTTCAGACTTGTCGAGTTCTGCGAGACAGCCGGAGTTTAGTGCGAAAACTGCATGTCTCCGGTCACCATCAGCCTCATCCAATCTACCAATCTTCCAGTCGGTGGTAGACAAAATGGAATTACATTCTCTTAGTCTTCCAAGTATCGATTCAGAATCTGGGGGAATCCTTGGTATCCAAGCATGCGCCATTGGTCGAAATGGAATATCTTCCTTCTTGACTAAATCTAGTGCTGCACCTGGCCAGAACTCACCAATATTTTTTAGCGCACAACGATACATTTCAATTGAGCGTTGAACTCCGAAGGCAGTTAGTCTGTATCTGCCTCGATACCAGCTTGCATCGTCAAAAACTGAAGAAGACCCAGGAAATTCCGCAAGGACATTGGAGTATACTGATGACAGTCCATTGACTATCCCACTCCAATTATTTCTAGGTATGCAGCCCTGTTCTTCTCCCTTGTCAACAACTGCCATCACCAAACTGTACCTAGCGACATTAGCAAAGGTTCTTGGACCCATCTTACTATTGTTCGCCCCAGTTCTTTTAGGCATGGGATGCCCGCAACCTTTTGGCTGACTGCGGTGTAGTTTCCGAATCTAGACGTGTAGTCTTTGGGGTAGCCTGTGCAGCAAATTTCTGAGCCCAGTTTAGGGAGTCTCTCTCCCTATTAGTGAGAGTCTTAGGATCATTCGCACCAAGCCTCTGAGAGCGATGCGTCTTCTATTATTCCAACCTCTTAAAGAGCGTGTTGATTTGCCGGGGAAGGCCAATGGCCTGGGCAAACTATAGGCATTTGAAGAATGAATAGGTTCCTTAAGACTCAAACCAGGTGTCTTCGTCAAAATCCCCAGCTGACCAGTCGTCTGCCGGATAGTGGAGCCTGGAGCAGCCGCTCCACTAGTCGAGGTTGCAGTGGCAGACAACATGCTACGGCCTGACACCACCACCGCATCTGTTAGGTTTTTGAAATTCATTCCAAGCCTACTCACGGGCTCTAGATCTGCCGCTCCACTGGAAACAGACGCAGATCATCAACTGCCTAATGGATACTTCTATCGCAGCTGTCCTTGAGTGACTTAAATTTTTCTTTCAAAAATAATGACCTATTACGAGTTGCAGAAAAATTCATGCGAAGCGAAATAACAAAACGTCCGCTCCACTCAACGGTAAGACAAGAATCATGCTTCTGGCAAAAACTCGCACATTTCTGCTCGAAGTTTCGAATAGAATTAACCGAAAACGGATGCCATAACCCAAAAAATGCGACACTCGACGGTAATAAGTCGATTGCGGATGCGAGAATTAGAATTATTCATAAATTCACAAAAATTTTAAGCAATTGTACGATTTCATCATAATTTTTCAATTCTGCCAAAAACAACTTTTTTCTGGGCGGGTTTATGGCGTTTTTGCAGTATGTATTATACGTCGGAAATGTATGTCATATATAGGGTGGCTGATGAATATTGCTACAATGATGAATATTGCTACATTTTTTTTTCGGTGTATGGAATACATTTTTCTTTTATTCATGTTAAATTAAATTATTAAATTAATTATTAAATTATTATTAATTAAATTAATTAATTAATTAATTAAATTAATTATTAAATTATTATTATTAAATAGAAAAAAAGTTATTACATTTTTTTTTTGGTAGCGGCTTTCATCAGCCACCCTGTATGTCGGAATTTACGACATACCAACTGAGAGACAATTGCTAAATTGTATTTGATTTTAAGACTTTCCTCATATTTGGGACTGCTGATGATGGATTCTCTCTAATTTTGCGTTATTTATTCTTGCTTATCACTACAAAAATATAAAAATCCAAACCAACATAAACATTTCATGTTTTTCTTTGAACTTAGTTTTTTTCCATTTTCCCAATGGTGTTAAGTGTTTTCAAATCCACTATTTGCCAGCAGGAGAGTGCGTGAGTGTTTTGTTATTGAAATGTTCCAAATTTCTGCTGGAGGGTTTCCTAGCAGAAAATAGGCATTCTCGAACTCTTTTTTATTTGTTTTATTTTGTTTAAACAAAATAAACAACAAACGAGAGTAAAGGTTTTTACGCACCTACTCCAACTCTGTAAACAAATGCCAAAATATCAACATGCAAATTTGATGACATAAAACACTACATGTAAAAACATCTATATGTGGCAGCACTGAATGACGTTCATTTTCAAGCGTCAACGGTGAAAATGTTTTAACTTTACAGCGTTTCTTTTGTAGGATTTGTGTGCAGAGTTGCATTTTTGCAAATTCAACGCGCTCATTCTGTTTTGGCCTTAAGGGTGATGATGTTTTGCTTATAGACAGTTTGAGATCGAAGCTGGGCTTTGTAGAAAAGTACATTGATATAGTCCCCTCAAAGATGTACAGTCATAATAGGAACATTTTTCATTAGATGTTGCTGAAATTTAGTATCATGACTTGTGCTGGAATCACGACATAAATGCTAAAAACGGTCCCAATCGGATCACAGTTCGATATAGTTGCCATAAAGACCGATCTTCCGAATGAACTTTATAAGCTCATAAATTATCCATTTTTTATTTTTGTAAAATTTTAATATATATGTCTTTTTGGTTAATTTCAAAGATATGAGGTCAGCGGCATCAGCGACAGTTTTCGCCAATTTTGACAGTCGAATTCGACTTACACAATACCAAAAATTTGGTAGATTGTACGCCTTCGACAACCATAATTGCGTTTTGTAAGTGTCGAAATTCGGCTAAGCCTTCGGCAACCGGTATGACGTCAATATTTTTAATTCTACTTAAATCATTATGCATGTAGTAAGCCGAACTATTACTCACATAATATGTGCGTTGACAACATTTTCTCAGCAGTTGTTTAACCAAAACAACGATAACTACTCGCTACATTTTGCATTAATAACATCAGGCGTCATTCCCAAATCACTCTCCCCTCACAACACCGCTATAGTAAAGTATATTCTATCTCTAGCACATGGGTGCACAAACCAAAATTTTATTTACTCTAGCGTTGATGCTCAATTCACCCATTTTCTCTTGGCTTCAGTCGTTGTTGAGACAGCAACAAATGAACACACACATAGGTGTACGCATCATTTTTCTGTTTCCAATCTTAAAACAATGTTCACTTCTGATGTAGTTGAAATTTGACAGAACCCTCGACTTCGACACCCACGTCGTCATTTAGTTCAAAATTTGATTTTTTACGTATTGAGAGAATTAAATATACTTAAAACAGAGGTGCACAAAATAAAAATGAGAAGGTATTCGTGATTTAACCTCTTAAAAATTTCTTAATTCTCTCCGTGACTACAAACTTAATTTGTTGACAGAACGAATAAGGGTTTTTAGTTTAGGTTAGGTTGAAATGAGGGTGCAGATATTAACCCACCCCATGCCACTATGGACATACACCAAAGCCACTAATCGGCTTGTTGTTCGCTCTAAAAATTAAAAAGCAACCTCGAAAAAGAAAATTTTAAATTAGGAATTCCGTGCTACTTATAAAATCCTTATTTGTTTTCAATACCACTCCCCCAAGCAGGTTCATGTCTGGTATTGTGTCTCCACCTAAGTGCCGGTATCTGGTAACCGCGAAAGCCGGGCAATGACAAAGGAAATGCTCCAACGTCTCATCATCTACCCCGCATGCCATAACTTGTTGCACCGATATTACATAAGTGAGCTACGTGTCCCGTTATGATACCAATAGCTATACTGACATCGTTCTTACATCCTTTCAGTAATAGCCTCGTCTTCTCACGATCTAGATACCCCATAGGGCTTTGGCCTTCCTATCGACCGTTTCGCTGTTCCACAATGTTGCATGCGCATTCATCGCCGCATTCAATGTTGCATGCGCATTCATCGACCCGAAAGGCTTCGGGTTAACCAAGTTTATTGGCGGCAGTCCTCAGGCCTTCACTGCCAAATCGTCTGCGCTTTCATTCCCCCTTACTCTGTTGTAGCCCGGCACCCAACGATGCGGATTTCGCCATGCTCAGAGAAGGCGTAAATCTCCTTCTTACACTGCAAGACAGTTCGTGATCTTTCCGTCCTTGTTGTTATTGCCCTTATGGCAATTTTACTGTCGGTAAAGATGTTCACACTCGACGTCCTTGCGTTAGCACCACACCACCATACAGCATACACGCATTCCGTGATCGCTCGGATCTCCGCCTGCAGGACAGTATTATGGTCAGGCAGTCTAAAACAGATCCCAGTCCCCGGGTTCTCAATTTAAACCCCCAGGCCCACTCTGTCCTCTAGCTTTGATCCATCTGTGTAACATGATCTTCCAGATGGTAATACTAGGGCTCCGTCAAACCAGGACTGTGCCGATGGCAGCAGTGCCTCGCACTCGACTTCAAGGTTCATCTCAGGTATCCGATCGGAAACCTCTTCCACTTCTTCCCTTTCTTCCAGGTTTCCAATCGTCGCCTCGATTTTACCGCGATGGTGTGAGCTGCTCCCATCGCTTTAAGTCTCATAGCCGCAGTGGCTTCACACTTAATCTGTATGTCAATGGGTCGGATATCTAGAATAGTCTCCAGTGACCTAGTGGGCGTGGTCCTCATCGCTCCGCCTATGCCAAGACAACATGTTCTCTGAACCTGTTGTATGGTCCTTATGATGCACTTTTTCTCCATAGCAGTCCACCAAACTACTGAGGCGTAAGTAAGTATTGGTTGAATCACGCTCCTGTAGAGCCCGTGGACTATCCTCAGATTCAGGCCCATTTCGAGCCTACGGCCCGTCTACATAATGCCCAACATCTGTGGCCCAGTACGCTCCTGAATGTGACACTTTCAATTCAGTTTTCTGTCCAAGATCACACCTAAGTATTTGACCTTTCCAGATATTGAAATCGTCTTATTGAGGAAACATGGTGCGTTAAATTGGCCTTCGTCTTCCTCGTGAGCAGGCATATTTCAGTCTTCTCTGGGTTAACATTGAGACCTCTGGGTCGAGAGCGGTCATATGCCAAATGCAAGACCCTTTCGGCCTTTCTGCATAACTCGTTCGGATCCTTACCATAGGAGTGGCGATAAAATGCCGCCCTGTGATATTCTCCCTTATATTTATGCCATGGGACACACAATTGATCCACCTGTTCCATGCATATGATTTATCCAGTCTCTAAAGATTAGGTCCACCCGGTGCTGGTCTAAGGATTGGATCAGTGTGGCGGTTCGCACATTGTTAAAAGCCCCCTCGATGTCAATGCATACCGCCAGGGTGTTCGTTTTGGCATCGAAGGATTTTATGCACAACCTCGTGCAGGGCAGTCGCCGCCAACCTTCCATTGACATAGACATGTTGTTTGTATTTGAGCAGCTCGCTGGATGTCCAATTTTTATACCCTCCACCATAGGATGGGGGGTATACTAATTTCGTCATTCTGTTTGTAAATACTCGAAATATTCGTCTGAGACCCCATAAAGTATATATATTCTTGATCGTCGCGAAATTTTATGTCGATCTAGCCATGTCCGTCGGTCTGTCCGTCTGTCTGTCGAAAGCACGCTAACTTCCGAAGGAGTAGAGCTAGCCGCTTGAAATTTTGCACAAATACTTCTTATTAGTGTAGGTCGGTTGGTATTGTAAATGGGCCATATCGGTTCATGTTTTGATATAGCTGCCATATAAACCGATCTTGGGTCTTGATTTCTTGAACCTCTAGAAGGCGCAAATCTGATTTCCAACAATTGTGCCAAGTATGGTTGAAATCGGTTCATAACCTGATATAGCTGCCATATAAACCGATCTTGGGTCTTGAATTCTTGAGCCTCTAGAGTGCGCAATTCGTATCCGATTGGGATGAAATTTTGCAAGACGTGTTTTGGTATGATATCCAACAATTGTGCCAAGTATGGTTTAAATCGGTTCATAACCTGATATAGCTGCCATATAAACCGATCTTGGGTCTTGACTTCTTGAACCTCTAGAAGGCGCAAATCTTATCCGATTGGAATGAAATTTCGCACGACGTATTTTGTTATGATATCCAACAATTGTGCCAAGTATGGTTCAAATCGGTTCATAACCTGATATAGCTGCCATATAAACCGATCTTGGGTCTTGACTTCTTGAGCCTCTAGAGTGCGCAATTCTTATCCGATTGGGATGAAATTTTGCACGACGTGTTTTGTTATGATATCCAACAACTGTGCCAAGTATGGTTCAAATCGGTCCATAACCTGATATAGCTGCCATATAAACCAATCTTGGGTCTTGACTTCTTGAGCCTCTAGAAGGCGCAATTCTTATCCGATTGGGATGAAATTTTGCACGACGTGTTTCGTTATTATATCCAACAACTGTGCCAAATATGGCTCAAATCGGTTTATAACCTGAAATAGCTGCCATATAAACCGATCTTGGGTCTTGACTTCTTGAGCCTCTAGAGTGCGCAATTCTTATCCGATTGGAATGAAATTTTGCACGACGTGTTTTGTTACGATATCCAACAACTGTGCCAAGTATGTTTCAAATCGGTCCATAATCTTATATAGCTGTCATATAAACCGATCTTGGGTCTTGACTTCTTGAACCTCTAGAGGGCGCAATTCCTATCCGATTTGAATGAATTTTGGCACGTAGTATTTTGTTATGATATCCTACAACTGTGCCAAATATGGTTAAAATCGGTTCATAACCTGATATAGCTGTCATATAAACAGATCTGGGACTGACTTCTTGAGCTTCTAGAGAACGCAATTCCTATCCGATTTGGCTGAAATTTCGCAAGACGTTTTTTATTGTTACTATCAACAACTATGTCAAATAAAGTACAAGTCGTTTCATAACCTGATATAGCTGCCATATAAACCGATCTGGGATCTTGACTTCTTGAGCCTCTAGAGGTCGCAATTATTATGCGATTTGCCTGAAATTTTGTACGACGGATTCTTTCATGACCATCAACATACGTGTTTATTATGATCTGAATCGGTCCATAGCCCGATACAGCTCCCATATAAATCGATCTCTCTATTTTACTTTCATAGCTCACAAAGAGCGCTATTCTTATTCGAATTGGCCGGGTTCAAATCGGTTTATAACCTGATATAGCTGCCATATAAACCGATCTTGGGTCTTGACTTCTTGAGCCTCTAGAGTGCGCAATTCTTATCCGATTGGAATGAAATTTTGCACGACGTGTTTTGTTACGATATCCAACAACTGTGCCAAGTATGGTTCAAATCGGTCCATAATCTTATATAGCTGTCATATAAACCGATCTTGGGTCTTGACTTCTTGAGCTTCTAGAGGGCGCAATTCCTATCCGATTTGAATGAATTTTGGCACGTAGTATTTTGTTATGATATCCTACAACTGTGCCAAATATGGTTCAAATCGGTTCATAACCTGATATAGCTGTCATATAAACAGATCTGGGGACTTGACTTCTTGAGCTTCTAGAGAACGCAATTCCTATCCGATTTGGCTGAAATTTCGCAAGACGTTTTTTATTGTTACTATCAACAACTATGTCAAATAAAGTACAAGTCGGTTCATAACCTGATATAGCTGCCATATAAACCGATCTGGGATCTTGACTTCTTGAGCCTCTAGAGGTCGCAATTATTATGCGATTTGCCTGAAATTTTGTACGACGGATTCTTTCATGACCATCAACATACGTGTTTATTATGATCTGAATCGGTCCATAGCCCGATACAGCTCCCATATAAATCGATCTCTCTATTTTACTTCCTGAGCTCACAAAGAGCGCAATTCTTATTCGAATTGGCCGACATTTTACACAGGTCTCCAACATATAATTTAATTGTGGTCCAAACAGGACCATACCTTGGTATCGCTCTAATAGCAGAGCAAATCTTTTCTTATATCCTGTTTTGCCTAAGAAGAGATGCCAGGAAGAGAACTCATCAATGCGATCCATGGTGGAGGGTACATAAGATTCGGCCCGGCCGAACTTAGCACGCTTTTACTTGTTTATCTTGGCGGCGTCATTAACGCTATCGACCTGGTCGCAGAAAATCTTCCAGGAGACACGTTTTGCCGCCCTAATAATCTTATGGTATTCTTTGAGCCGTGTGTAACAGATCCCAATTTACTTCCGCGTTTTTACGACGTGCTCTGTTAAAAATCTGCGGACGTCTTTCCTAATATTGCGAATCTCCCCGGTCATTCAGGGTTTTTCTTGGGCTGATTTCCTTTCCCGAAGAGGACAACTATCTTCTCAGCATCCCACCAGTGCAGTCGTAATCCTGTTGACATTTTCGTCAATGTCTTCTATGCTTGGACAATCTAAATTATCTTGCCCAAGTCTTCTTCTGAGTAGCCTTCCGAATTTTGTCCAGTTGGTTTTCAACTTATTCCGGAAGCTAATCGGATTCAGCGCTTATTAGTGTTGTTACTACCCCACGGAATGTGGTGAGAGTTCGCACCGCACCCTATTAGTACCTCGTTTCCTGTCTGTTTTGCTTTGATCTCATCGTCTGCTTCCTGTTCTTATGACTGCATTGACTTTCCTGTCACTGCACTGACTCATGTCATTGTATTAGGTTCTTTGCCTATCCTAGTCTTCCGACTCTTTATAAAGTCGGTAGTGGTTCCATCGTCAGGTCCCTGTTCGTTAGGCTGTATTAAGTTTTCATTCCCTGCACTGCCTGATGTTTCAATACTAGGATCTTTGCCTATCTTAGTCTTCCAAATCTTAAGTAAATGGGCTTATTGGGAGTAGGTGATGGTACCATCGTCGGCTCCCTGTTCGTTAGGCTGCATTGAGACTCCTGTCGCTGCGCTGCCTAATGTTTCAATAGTAGGATCTTTACCTATCTCAGTATTTCAAATCTTGAAGTCGGTGATGGGTCCGTCGTCGGGTCCCTGTTCGTTAGGCTGAGTTGGGTCTCTTGCCACTGCACTGCCTGAAATTTTAGTATTAGGATCTTTGCTTGTCCTAGTCTTTCCAATATTGAGAAAGCTGGTGATAGTCTCGTTGTCAGCCCCCTGTTCGTTGGGCGGTATTGAGTCACCTGCCACTGCACGGCCTGATGTCTCATGAGAATGAGAATTTATGCCTATCCTAGTCTTCCCAATTTAAAAAAAAAACAGCTTTGCTCCCGTAGTGCGCCGTGCCTTTAGTTTTAGCCAAACTCGTCACGGAGACTTGATTAATGCCCACAACAAGAAGAGTTCCTTACTCCTTCTCCTCCCTGTGGAAGACCACCCACTTCTCTTCGATCAAACCTTGGCTTTGCTTGCTCAAGAATGCCAATATGCGTTCCGTCGCAAATTTACTGCCCCTCCCTTATAAAGACCGTCGCCTTTGTGAGCTGGGGGGTATCCATCATTCTTACCAGGCCGAGCTTTGCACTTTCCCAGGGAGCGATGATACCTCTGACGAGCTGTTTGACGGTATCAAGACATTCCGCCGACGCAAAACGCAGCGTAAAGATGTCCCACCTATACTCGCAGCTCATCATTTGTATGGGTGGACCCTCTACAGAGTTTCACACATGTTCGAAAACCCGATCGTTATCCAGATCCTCCACTTGGGATCGATGATCTGGTGGAATCCTACCGGATGCACAGCCAATATAGATAACTGCATAAGTCGGCTCATATATATTGCGGCTTCTTACAATTCTCAGCAACCTTTCTCCCCTTCCGTGATGGCAATGGCCTTAGTTTGGAAGTCACAGTCCTCCATGAAGACTCAGGGGCCGTGCGCGCTTCCTTCGTTCCTGTTTCGACTTTGTCTACCTCCGCAGGACAATGTCTGGAGTCTCCAATGGCTGGCTTGGTTGTCCCGGAGTACTTGAAAGCGGGGAGCTCGTTTTCTTCTTCAGCATTTTAGCAGTGTAATGCTCTTCGGGAGATCTGATTCTTTTTCCAACTTCCGTAAAAGTGCTTGGAATGTCAGTTCTATCCCTTCCAGCATCCTGCATTTTCGCTCGATTGCGCTGCCGACACATACTCCTCTGTCTCCTTCGTCGTGCACTGGATGGATTTCTCGGTCTGCTTGTGAGCTTAGGAAGGTCATCGCTAATTTCTGCCGTCATCCCGATGCCCTCATCTCTCGATTCGGCTGCGAAGACTGTTTCATTGGCTCCGTTGCTGTCTGAATCCGAGTCGGAAACACCACCTTTACTTAAAGGCTGAGGACGAACTGTGCATCCCTCTGGTTTATCCGTCTCTTCCTCATTAGTCTGACGACTAGTTGTGCGCTTGAAGCATTACACTCGACTACAGGTGCTGGGGCACCCACATCTATAGGAGGGGAGGACAACACGCAGCTGTTGAGTCTTTGGAGACCATTTCTAGCCTACTCCAAAAGGCGTTACATGTTTCCGTAATAGGTAGTATCTATTCCGAGATACGGATATATATATATAGATTTTTTTTCTTTGAGCAGCGAAATAAAAACACCTCCGCTCCACTCAACGACTACAATAAGTTTTAAAGGTTTTTAAAAATAAAATAAAACAGGTAAATAACCTTTTCTGTCTTTAATAAAATATTGTTTAAAATTGAAAACAGGAATATGATGCGTATACCCATGCGTGTGTTCATTCGTTGCTGTCTCAACAACGACTGAAGCCAAGAGAATAGGAATATGTGTAAACTGAGTTTCAATGCTGGCGAAAAGAAAATTTTAATTTCGTGCACTTCTTACTTAAAGAAGGTATTTCACACATACAGTCACAGTTTCATTTGGGGCATCGCTGATCTAAATCAGCAGTATTTTTAATTCTCTCAATATGTAAAAAATATTTTTTTGGACTGAATGATTGGTGTTTTGCAAAAGTGAACGTAAAAAAGGGAAACTGAAATACTTGACATTCCTTTCCATGCGATTAACCAATTAAAATTATTGTTTTTAAAATGAAACCAGAAAAAACTATGCGTATACCCATGCGCATGTCCATAAGTTGCTGTCTCAACAACGACTGAATCAAAGAGCATAATATTGCGTGTGACTTGCCATTAACGCTACCGTAAAGGGCTGGGCATCACTGATCTAAATGTTCTCACTTTTTGACTGCTCTCATATTATGCCATTGCATTCATACAAATAACTGGTACTTAAGTAAGAAGCAGTGTTCAATCTTTTCGTACCCTTTCGTACTTTTTAGAGTCTAAACGTAGAGTAGAGTTCTTATCTCGCGTCGTTGACCGAAGACTCAACATTTGTGCAAAATTTCATGATACTTACGTTACCCGTTTGGACTGAACGGTAATTAGTCAGACAATTCATAATTCTTTTATATATAGAGAGAAGAAGTAGATTAGTTTTGTGTAAAAGAGTGTTGAGATCTGACAATTTAAGGTAAAGTTAGGTTTCTCTAAGCAGCGGCGTAAAATATAAAGCAGCATTTTAACCGATTTTACGAAAACTACGGACAACTGAATTCTGTATAAAATTTATTTGTTATACATATAAAATTTTACTCTTAATATCCTTTGGTTATTTGCTTAACATATTATGCTACCAATTGTAGAATACTTTTGAAAGTAATTTTAAACTTACAAAATTAACTCGAGACTTTTATACAAAATGAGAAGATGTAATAAAATAGAATTTTGTATGTGTATACGTGATTAATGTTTTTATATTTATGTAATAATTCTTAGTATTTGATGACATTCACTCCGAATTTAACTTATGAAGATCGGCGTAGTTGACTATTGCTCGATATAGGAACTCGTATTGTGCCTAAAATAGGAAGCATGTTCCAGAGAGTTACGACAAAAAATTACTGAACCATACTCACATATGTGTCAATCAGCCTTGGCCTTTGAGATCGGATTTTTCTTGCTGTTGTACAAATATCAACAGATTTTTCGGTTCGAAGTTGTTGTACTAGAATGCACATTGCAACAAAAATAGAGCTTCGATCAGTTCCCAAGCTAAAAAGGATATGGAGGAAAAAATATTTAAATTTAAACATAATTTATATGATAATATCTAACCTGCAGTGAACCGTAAGAGGGGATTTGCATCCAACATTTTTCTCCTTCGTGTAGTGGTTTAAAGCCTGGTCAACTAATTCTATAATTCCACGGCAAACCTCCGGTACTTCCCCTTCAACTGTTGGCCATCCATTATATTGCAATTGAGTGACTTTAATAGTGTCGTTTATTTTGCAATTGGTAACGTTAAACTCTCTGCGCGTATAGTAGGGACAACTTTCGCTTTCCATATACTTTACAACAATATGATCAAATTGAATCTCGTCATCTGCCCAATAGCGAGGACAGCGACGGGGTCCTTCGCCAATCTAAAAATATTGATGACTATTAGCAAAGCGATCCAACAATTCAAAAATAAAAACATAACTGATATAATAAAACTAATATAAATGGGAATTGAAAAATAATGATTTTAGAAACGCTTTGCGCTTATATTTCTGGTTGAGCAAAAAAAAAACGGATATGGTCCGATCTAACTTAATTTTAAAGCAGACAAGGTCAGGTTAGATTGAAAAAAGGTTGCGGATATTAATCTGTCCCACGCCACTATGGACATACACCTATGCCAGTAATGGGCTTGTTGTGCGCTCTAAATATTACAAAATAATCTCGAAAAAATCGGAAATTCCGTGCTTACTAACAAAATCTCTAATTGTCCTTCATTCCACGCCCTAATGTCGGTATTGTGTCCCCAACGAAATGCCGGTGTCTGTAAGCCGCGAAAGCCGGGTAATGACATAGGAAATGCTATAAAGTCTCATAATCTTTCCCACATGCCCTACATATGCTATCACTTGCCGCACCTGTTCTGCTCGTAGGCCTATGTGTCCCGAATCTCCGCCTGCAGGACCGTATTATCAGGCATTTGAAAACAGATATCAGTTCCTAGGTACTCAATGTTGACCCAAGCTTCAATCCCCTTGCTTTGATCCATCCATGTAGCATGTACTTCCAGATTGCAATCGCAGTGCAAGACTGTGCTGCTGGCTGCTGTGCCTCGCACTAGACCTCAAGGTTCATCTCAGGTGTCCCAACGGAAACCTCTTTCCTTCCTTCCAGGTTTCCTATCGTCACCTCGATTATACCGCAATGCTGAGACCTGCTCCTACTCTCTATCCAATTTCCCATCGTCTCACAACCGCAGTGGCTGCCACACTCTCAGTTTCTAGGTCTATGGGTCGGTTAACAACACTTTGGAAAAGACTGCTGATAAGCAATTACAGAACAGCAGTCTGACTGCTGAATGACTGTTGTTTGCTGAAAATTACTGCTGCTTAATTTTTGATGGGGTTGTTGGAAGAACAATAAAATACAATGCAAGAAAAGAAAACGACTTAAATGTTTAGAACATAAAGAAATTGTTCAAATACAAAAATAATACAAAATAATTTTATGACCGATCGTAACAGGTAAACATAATATTAAACAGATCACGCGTGGTCTGCGAAACAAAACAAAATGCAAATGATGAGAAATAGCAATAAAAGATAACAAATAACAAGCAACAACATCCATTTGCCATTGTAAATTTGCCCACGAACAGGGGAAATTTCTTATTTTTTTTTCATGTGATAAGAAATAAGTAGCATCAACTAATCTACCAAATTTCCCATGAGCATTCCATTAAGCAACAGGGGATCCTTCTCTTATATCGATGAATGCAGTCCGATTAAAGTTTAAGCTCAATGATAAGGGGCGACCTTTTTTAATCCGAGCCCGAACGGCGTGCCGCAGTACGACACCTGCTGGGAGAGAAGTTTTTACTTGGCATAGTTCCTCACAAATGTTGCCAGCATTAGGAAGGAAGTTTACCGTAGAACAAACTAGAAACTTGGATACCAACGAGTTAGCTGCTTTTACGAAGTTGATACCAATTTTTTCGCGTAACGTACAGGAAGATTCATATCAAATTTGAATATAGTTAGCCAAACCATTTCTCAGTTGACAAAGCTATTTTTCCTACGTTTTGTTTTCAATTCTAGATTCGATATAAAAGCATGCTGAAAATGGGCAATAATGGCGTTCCACAAGCCAGCTGCCTGTCACCTCTGTTTTTCAATCTATACACTTAAGGGCTATATTCGTTGGAGGATAGTAAATAGTACCCTGATTTTTCAATATGCGGATGACTTTATAACCATTTCCTTTGATAGGGATTTTGATTTGGAATGTCGAAATTTTAAAAGAAAAGCTATACGTTTTTGTAAAAATGTCGGGACTTAAACTCGCCCTTCAATCCTGAAAAATTTCATACTATGAAGTCCAGCAAAAAAAACTATTGATTTGGTTATTAATGGTCAAACGGTAGAACAGGTGAGGAAGATGCGGTTCCTTCAAATCCTTGGCAGCCGGTTGTACGCACCGGATTGACCCGATGGAATCCTTTATCGGCAAGGGCTGCCGCCTCACTATACATGGTGTTCGTTCTTTTTTCGTCATGGGGAAGAGTGATCCCTTAAGTCGACAGGCCTTGATGATGTATCACCGGTTGAAATCCAAGCTGTGTCCGATAGATTGGCACCTTGGCTTAGGGAGATATACTCGGCTTGTATCAGCATGTCGCATTTGCCTGTGGGATGGAGAGACACATCCCATCCTTTATGCTGAAGACTCGTAGAGAGGTTGATACAAATATATATTAGGGCGAAGATCGCCTAGAGGTCGCCTGTCTCGAGAAAGGCATGCATTTAGTAAGGGCAAGTCCACTGAAACAGCAATTCACGACCTAGTCGCCTGCATATAGTTCTCTCGCTGTCAAGGAATACACAATGTTAACATTTATCGATATTGAGGGCTGGAGTTTCTAGGCATCAATACTGCCTAAAACGTTCATTAATAACTTTCAAAAGATGCATTACGGCAGGCTTGGAATATGTAGATCTCAAAAGATGACTCAGCAAAGAAACACCTCAAAGAGGTATAATGACACCTTTACTTGGAATATAGCCATTGTGTCGACGGAAGTCGCCGGCTCGTTTCCGTCCACACTCAGTGATGTCCCATTTGTGTTAAACTTGTGGTGTCCCAATTTGTGTTAACGTTTTATTGAATTTTGAATTGAATAAATTGAATTGTTTTAGTTTTAATTTTACTACGAATTTTATTAATTAATTAATTAATTACAATCGCAAATCATTTCGCTCAGTGTACTTTTTTAATGGCAATTGTCAATAAATTTTCGCAGTGTAGGTTATTGTTTCAGAGATGAATTATTTTTCACGGTGCATGTTTTTAACTTCAACTGAATTATTTTTCACAGTGTACTTTGTCATTTCAACCACCTCTATTTTTCTCTAAGTGTGCGTCCCAGTCGATCCAAGAACGTATATATATATATATTAAATTTTGCACATATACCTTAAATGAACTATATCCAAGCAGGCAGTGGTTTCCCGAACAAGTGAGTGGCCGTCATACTTGTTTACAACTTGTATTTGAAAGAGATCAAAACAAGTTACCGTAGGGCCACCAACAAATATTACAGACAATGGCAATGATATACACAACAGTCAGACTCAACGACTTCACTCTGGCTGGTCAGCCAGCCGCAGCAGCGAACATACAAACGAAAAGCGTAGTAATCCGCATCGTTTGTATTCCGTCAACAGCGTACTTTCGAGGACACTGCAACATCATTCTGCCGTTGTGTCTTTGCGAAATATTGGATTTTAGTGGTCACTGCACCGTAAAAGCTACGTTAGCCTTTGTCGATTGTCCCCGTCAACAGTGTACTTTCGAGGTCACTGTACCGTATATCCGACGTTGTGCCTTCAAAAAACAGTGTACTTTCATGGTCATCTCAACATAGAACTTTGCATAATACCTGCCGCGTTTTCCTCGTCAACCTCAGCCCGGTATACACACATCATCCCCGGCGCCGTTTCACCCCTCCATTCAAGACATATCCCGTGCGTTCGCACTGTGACTCGACGACCGACGTAACCGGTCCTCTACTGCCTCGCCGGATAAAGATGGAAGTACCGTGGCAGGGCTTCAGGATCCTGATCCTAGGTACAGCCCTAAGAGTGCCGTGCCCGGCCTCCACCGTTGGACCAGTCGTAGCCAATTACCGCCGTGCCAAGTTCCAGCCGTGAACGGAACGTCTTTGGTCGAGAAGTACCGTCCTATGTCTTCACCCACACGGCACAGCTGCTGTGCAATCCATCCCGGAGGTTGGAGTACAGTTCCAGCCTCCACCTACATCAACCAGCTACTGCCTCATTTGGCCCGTATTTCCCGTATAAATCTTTGATTTATAATCATTTTAATTAATTATTTGTTTTTGTTTTTTTATAACTATTTATTAATTTATTTTATCAGTAACTTTGATTAATATGTTAAATTTTTTTAAGTTTCTTTTTTACTTAAATATTGTATCAGTAACTTTGCTTAAATTGTTAAATACTTTCTACCAATTATTGTTCTATTTAAATGAAAACTTGTTGAACTCATTGTATTTATCAATTTACTAGCCCATGCTCTATATACGACAGTGTCTTTTGTATGGGTTTTATCATAATAAAATACAAATACAAATTTCCGAGTGCCGCTCCAGGCCTCGACGTTAAGTATCCGCCTTTAGTCACTAATCGTCTTTATAGCCTAGACTCAAATAAACAGGATTGTGAAAACCTGAACAAACTCCGTGTTCTCTACTCTGACGGTCCATTCACCCTCGAGTTATACCCTAGCCCACGAGGAAAAAACTGTCGTCACACCATTAGTAATATATTATTGTCTCTGAAAGAAAAAAGCGTCAAAGTAGTCGCGTATGCTGGGACGTGGGAATTGCGGTTAGGGAAAAGTTTCCCAGCACTCTTAGAGATATACCTTAAGAAGTTCTGCGTGCTCTACTTCTGGGAAACATATTTCTGAAATAAAAAACGCTCTCGACTGTCGCAGATCTCTCAATGAGATGCCCGAATTAAAAATTCACCTGTTCTCGGCGCCGGGCCACAGAGATAATCCAAGGAATTTAATGGGCCAGCTTGCGAGATTTAAAACTACATTACAAATTCCAGGGGAACTGGAATCTGTGGGTATGCCTGCAGTGATATGTAAGCTAAGTCTTCAGGATCAGGACCAAAGGGCAACGAACGACATATGACCACGAAGTAGGGGTTGTGGACACTTTTACGTTATATGGACCAATCTAGACTCGAAGAGGTTTACCGCTTTGCCATCGCTGGCTAGAAAATACGTCTTAGTCATTGTATCTATCATGTAAAGTTTTCGGCAAAAGTTGTGACGACGTCGAGGAAGAGGAGACTATAGATCAAGGGCTGTCTCTCCCGCACGCTGGCGTCAGGAGGAAATTCATATTAGGTTCTCATTTTTTTAGAACTTGTCTTATTTAGCGGATGTGAACATTCGCAAGTTGTTGGACTTTTTTAAAGCGATAAAAAATTTGGTTGTCTGTCCAGCAATAAAACATCTTTACTATTTCACAATATTGTCGTATTTAAAATAGCAAATTTTAAGTTGAAAAGCGGACGGAAATGTTTGCTAGAACAGTAGCCATATATTTGCTATAACAGCAGTCATGTCTGCTTCCTAATTTCGGCAGACAAAATCTTTTTTTAGCAAACATTTTTGCTATTTTGAATAACAAATTTGATTGAGGTTCAGAGAAAATGTTTTTGTTGTATTTCCGTGCGTTGCACAGTTTCCCCATCACATACCACCAAACTACTGAGGCTTAAGTAAGTACTGGCTAATCACGCTCCGGTAGAGCCAGTGGACTATTCTCGGATTCAGGGCTCATTTTGAGACTTCTGTCAGTCTACATAGCCCCCAACATCCGCGAACCTTCTAATCTAATTAGCCCAAATTGGATCTGACATATCCCACTAAATCTGGTGCCACATATAATTATATATGACACTATATATAACTCTATCTATAAGATTTAGCCGCAGATATTATTATAGCGTGTGCCATATATAACTCTATCCAGCACTGAATTGTATTCATAAATGCAATTTCGTACAAAAATTAGTTTGTTTGCACTTTTTCACTTAATGACCAATTTTAAAATCAATTATTGAGATCAACCAAATAAACCTCCACCGGAGCGAGACCGCTACTCACGTTCTGATGGAGGAGAAAATCAGCAAGGTCAAGATTTATATTTTCTTAATTCAGGAGCCATGGGCGACCCGGAACAAGGTTTCTGGACTGGACTGGACCAATTATTCTGAGCCAACACTGGTATCGGACGAGAACCTGCGTCATTTGTCATAAAAATTTAAACTATGTATTTTCCCCAGAGTTGTTAATCTCGGATGCAACAGTGATGAACCAGGGAGACGGTGGAGCATACCTGGCATCACTTGATCTGCCTTTCGACTCTCCGACATCGCCACCTACGTCGGAGCTGCAACGGTTGGTATGGAAAGCAAAACAGACAGGAAACGAGGTACTAATAGGGTGCAATGCCAACTCTCACCACATTTCGTGGGGTTGTACCAATATTAATAAGCGGGGCCAAACCCTGGCAGGGTTCTTGAATACTAACGACCTAATAACACTTAATATTGGTAACACCGCTACCTTTGTTAATAGGTTTAGGCAGGAGGTTTTGGATGTGACAATATGTTCGGAAAATCTAATCGATAAGGCTCAGGATTGGACGGTCTGCATGCAGCATTCCTTCTCAGACCAACGCTATATTAGGTTTAGAATAGCACGGCCAGCGCTGAATCCGATAAGCTTCCGTAATAAGTTGAAAACCAACTGGATAAAATTCAGAAGAAGACTTGGGCAAGATAATTTAAATTATCCAAGCATAGAAGACATTGACGACAATGTCAACAGTATTACAACTGGACTGGTGGGATCTTTCGAAGATGGTTGTCTTCTTCGGGAAAGGAAATCAGCCCAAGAAAAACCCGGGATGGCCGGAGAGATTCGCAATATTTAGAAAGACGACATGGGAGTCAGAGTAAAGACAAAGGAGGACATGTTTACGAATTTGATGAAAACGCACTTTCCACAGGATACGACGGGACTCACGGACACACCGGAATCTTGAAATAATGATGTTGATCGAAGGCTTATCATTATAGTGTTAATAATGAATGAATTCTTGAGGAGCTTCAAACCATTTAAGTCACCCGGATCTGATGGAATATTTCTGGCGTCACATCATGATAGCGAGTAGGATATCCAGCGAACTGCTCAAATACAAACAGCATGCCTATGCCGAGGGAAGGTCGGTGGAGATTGCCCTGCATTGCACAACTTTGTGCATAAACTAGAAGAATCCTTCGATGCCAAAACGTACACAGTGGCGGTATGCATTGACCTCGAGGGGGCTTTTTACAATGTGCGGGGCTTTTAACAATCCTTAAACCAGTATCGGGTGGATCCGGTCCTTAGAGACTGGATAAACCATATGCTAAGCTACAGGTGAAGAAATTGTATGTCGCGTGACATGAATATAAGGTGGAAAGTGGCACAAGTCATGCCACAGGGTGGCATTTTATCGCCACCCCTTTGGGTCCAATCACATGGCAGCCGGTTGTACGTAACGGATTAACCCTATGGATACCTTCATTGGCAAGGCCTGCCACCTTAGTGTGCAACTGCTACAACAACAACAACCACCATAAATCACCTATTACGGATGCTGACTGAGGAGGGATTTGAACCTGTCTGCTACGCAGACGACGATACAATAATTCTAAGGGGTAAGAATCCGCACGAGCTGTGCAGAAGGGCCGAAAGCGTCTTGCAGATGGCACACGATTGGGCTAGACCTTGGGATCTCAATGTTAACACAGAGAAGACTGGAATCTGCCTGTTCACGAGGAAGACGAAGGTGGGCCAATTTAAAGCACCTCGTTTCCTCAACGAAACGATTTCGATATCTGACAAGGTCAAATTCTTAGGTGTGATCTTGGATAGGAAACTGAATTGGAAGTGTCACATTCAGGAGCGTGCTGAGATGTTGGGCCGTAGGCTCGAAATAATCGAGGCGACAATAGGAAACCTGGAGGGAAGGGAAGAGGTTTCCGATCGGATACCTGAGACTATACTTGAGTACCTTGAACCGACACTTGAACCCTAGTATTGCCATCTGGAAGATCATGTTACACAGATGGATCAAAGCTAATACGGTCCTGCAGGCAGATTCAGGCGATCACGAAATGCGTGGGGTGGTGTGGTATTAACGCGAGGACTTTGAGTGTGAACATCTTTACGGACAGTAAAATGGCCATAAGGGAGATTAACGCCTCCTCTAAGGATGGCACAATCCGCATCGTTTGGGTGCTGGGCCATAACGGAGTAAAGGGGAATGAAAGGGCACACGATTTCGCATTGAAAGCCAGAGAACTGCCGTCGATAAACTTAGTTAACCCGAGTCGACGCAGTCCGATTTAATGGCGTGGGCGAGAAACGCGCATTTACCCTGTGGAACAGCGAAACAGTCGGTAGGATGGCGAAAATCCTAAGGGGTAGTCCGGATCGTGAGAAGACGAGACTATTACTGAAAATAGGTAAGAAGGAGGTTAGTATAACTTCCGGTGTCATAACGGGAATCATAGGTCTACGAGCTCACTTACGCAAAATCGGTTGCACAAGTGATGACATGTGGGGAAGACGATGAGACGTTGGAGCATTTTCTTTGTCTTTGTCCGGCTTTCGCGGACATGAATCAACTTAGTGGAGTGGTATGGAAAACAATTACGAATTTTGTGAGTAGCACGGAATTCCTAACCTAAAATTTTCTTTTTTTAAGGCTACTTTTTAGGTTTTAGAGCGCACAACAAGCCGATTACTGGCTTAGGTGTATGTCTATAGTGACATTGGGCGGAGTAATATCTGCACCCTCCTTTCAACCTAACCTTTCTGTTGTTAATCTAAAATTTTTTGTTAATTTTACTAACAAATTTCTCTAAATTAAACTTTTTTGCAATTTTGTAGCCAGAAATGGTCTGTATGTCGGTTCATTAGGTTTTCGACTGTCAAAAGTTGTTAGCGTCGAAAACGTCATAAATTAGTTCGACATCATATCATTGTTTTAGATTTTCTTTGTTGTTGCTATAGCGGCTATATAAATTTTCAAAATTTTAAATGTGATAAAAAGTTTTTATTTTGAGTCTATTTATAATCAGCGCTCTGCCTTCCGGACAGTGTGTATTAGTGATGAAGAGTAACAGTTACAAAATGTTTTTGATGTTCTCCTCAGGATTGGAACTTAAACGTTTTTTTTTTTATAGGAGCACGTTCTAACCTGCGCACCAGTGTTACCATATTCATAAATTCACAAAAGTTGAAAATAATTGTACGATTTCGTAATTATTTTTTCAATTCTGTAAACAAGTAGCTTTTTTGGATAGGTTTATGATGTTGTTGACGTATGTAAAGAATGATTTCTTAAGAGCCAAGGAAAGTGTTTTGCAGGTAGTGGCAGTTGCCTAACAACAAAATATTGAGTGCACTATCTGTCAAAATCAATGATTAGTGCAACTCTGATATTGAGTATGTTACTAGTTCGCGCCCCATTTTTCGTTCATTGCGTGCTATGGTTTTTAACTATAACACACACATACTTAACCAAAACTCGTGACAGATAGTAGACTTTGCGAGAAAAAGTTATACTCAGCTGTTTACGGTACACCACCTGGTAATTATGTCATGTATGGAAATGAGCTTTAACATAGCCCCGCAAAAATAGTCTAAAGGCGTTAAATCGCACGATCTAGGAGGCCAATTAACCGCTCCCGAACGTGAAATAAAATGTTCACCGAAGTCGCCTCTCAATAAGTCCGTTGTTATACGTGCTGTGTGGCATGTGGCACCGTCTTGTTTAAACCACATGTCAAACTCTTGCATATTTGGCAAAGAAAAAAGTTGTTTATCATATCACAATAGCGCTCACCTCATCTTTGAAGAAGTACGGTTCAATGATGCTACTAGCCTATAAACCGCACCAAACTGTGGCTTTTCCTAGATACATTGGTAGCTCTTGCAATGCTTCTGGCTGATCTTCACTCCAAAATTGACAATTCTGCTTATATATGTACCAATTGAGCCAAAAATGAGCTTCGTTGCTGAACACAAGTTTTTGATAAAAAAAAAGTGGATCGATCATTAGCCAACTTTCCAAGAGCCCATTCACCAAAAATTCTGCGTCGCAGTAGGTCGTTCGGCTTAAATTATTGCACCAGCTGCATTTTGAAAGGCTTCACGCCTAAATTCTTCCTCAAAAATGTCCACGTTGTTGAGTAACAGACGCCCAATTGCTGCGAACGGCGACGAATCGAAAACTGATGGTCACTGGCCGATACAGCGGCGATATGTTCTTCAGTTCGCACTCTACGTGTGTTGGTGTTGGTAGTTTAATGCCCAACATTGTTAATTTGGTGCGAAATTTAGTCACAATAGCTCGAATAGCCGCTTCGAGCGTCGATTAAACTGACCATAAATGGAAGAAGAAGAAAAATTTACCCTTTATTATGCGTCGGAAATGTGTGTCATATACGGCGGAGTTTCGGCAGGCCATCTTTGATTGTACACAAACCCAAGACATATTGACACAGGTAGTGTAAAGCAAACAGTCAACGAGTTTTGGTTGTGTATGTGCATTATAGTTAGAAACTATTACACACACATACAACGAAAAAAGGCGCGAACTAGTGGAGTACTCAAAATCAGGGTTGCACTAATCACTGATTTTGACACATAGTGCACTCGATTTTTTGTTGTTGGCTAACTGCTCCTACCTGTAAAATTTGTCCTGATCCGTGAACTGCCGTTTTCATCGGCTCGCGCGGCTTAAATTGAGCTGCTGATCTCAACAAAAACATCGACTGAGCCAAAATAATAGAAATAAATGTTGTAATTTTAATTTTCTGTGTGTGTTTTAAATGAGTCAAAATAGTTTTCTCATCTATCGAAGTTTATGGTAAAACACATTCTGTGTTTTATTCGTTATCGATTTGTAAAATGTGATAATTAATAAGTTTACTATAAGTTTGCTATGTGCTGTAAGAATTAAAACTTCTTCTTTTATAAAGCGTTCAGGGTAAAGCTGCTTTGGGCAAATGTCTCGTTTACACTTTATAGTGCACTGAAAACGATTCGCTTTCCCTTTACATATTATATATGTGATAATTTATAAGTTTCTTAATACGAACTTGTATTTTAAGAAATAAAATGTTTCTTTTATAAGGCTTTCAGACTACAGCTGCTTTGTGTAAATGACTCATTTCCCCCTTATAATGCACTTAAAACGACCCGTGTTGCCTTTACAAATTATAAGGGCAAAACCTTACAACCCATAAGGAACTATTCAGGTCCCATCCCATGGCAGCCGGTTGTACGCACCGGATTGACCCGATGGAATCCTCATCGGCAAGGGCTGCCGCCTCAGTGTACTTGTTCGTCTTTTTTCGTCATGGGAGAGGCACTTCCCGGAGTGCCTTCTCCGCACGCTTCTGGTCCGTGCCGGGATTGAAAAGAACCCCGGACCTTGGTTCTGTTCGGTTTGTCAGAACCGCCTCCATCATCGGTCGATGTCGGTGAGGTGTAACCGGTGCACGAAGACCGGACATTTCAGATCTTGCTCTGTCCTCACTTCACTACGGGAGTATAGTCATACTGGATATGTGGCAAGGTGCTGTGTTGGCTATGTTCCAGCAGTGATTCACAAGCGTCGTCGTCGTCGTCTTCTGCGTCCTCGTCGTCGAACTATGTGGCCCCCGACCTCTCCCGTACGGCATATACACAACAGTGCCGGGAAATGTATCATTTTTGCAGCTAAACTGCAACGGACTCCGTGGCAAGGTCGTTGAGATTGTGGATTTCATGAGTCGGAAAGATATATTGGCCGCAGCGATCCAGGATACAAAGCTGACCAACACCTGCAGCTTGCACAGTTGTCACGGTTACAATGCGCTACGTAAGGATCGCTCAAAGAATGGAGGTGGGAAATTGACCTTCGTGATACACCATTCCGTGCAATATAGACCCATCTCGCCTGCGCCTGACGCTACAGACCCCTACATGGAGTGCATGGGGATAGCAGTCAGGTCCGGTACTGCCGAGATGGAGCTATACAACGTGTACATACCGCTGGTTGGCAGCTGTGTCCCGATTAATAGTCAAGCTTACAACCCCGACATAAGTGGGTTAATATCTGGTCATAATCGTCTGGTTCTAGGGGACTTTAATACGCATCACACTTCATGGCATTTTCCCCTAGGTAACGACCAGCGAGGCAATGCTTTGGTAGGGCAGATTGAAAGTTCCACGTTTTGCACGGTGAATGAGGATGCCCCACTAGGATTACGAGGAGGTGCAGCAGCTCGCCAGAAATTTCCATTGCATCTCCTGATCTCCTGAGTGACGTATCGTGGCAAGCCGTCATCCGATTGGACCGACTTCAGAGAGTACACCAACCGCCTCTTCAGTGAACTGAAACCCCCCTCTAATGTGCAAGTGTCCGAGCGGAAATTCTGAAACATCATTAACGCAGCAGCCGCTCGCTTCGGTCGAATACCCCAAGTGCGGCCCAATATCCCGCCGCAGGCAGTGGTAATCACAGACGAGCGCGATGGGATTCGTTGTATGAACCTTACTAACCCCAGAATCAGCGTGCTGAATCTGGAAATAAACAGGGTAGTCAACGAACATAAGCGGAATTTGTGGCTGGAACACTTGGAGCAATGAAACTTAGGCATCGGTTTAGGCAAACTGTGGTCTACTGTTAAGTCACTCTCGAACCACGGTAGACGGGATGACAGGACCTCAGTCACTTTTGGCGAAATAACCGTGACTGATCCGAACAGATGCGCCAGGTTGTTCAGCCGTCAATTTATTGTGCATCCCGAGAGTGACAGGCAAGGAGGAGAGCCATTCGCCGTATTCGTGGTCTCTGAGCCTATGGAAAGCCATCATAATTTATCGTGGGCAAAGTTACGAATGTCATCCGTGACGCCAAATCATCCAAGGCGTTGAACTCCGACGAAATGTCTGCACTGATGCTGAAGAAAAGGGATTTAGCTGTAGTTGAGTACTTTACTACTATCCTCAACCTGTCTTTGTCTGGAAAATGGGCACAGTGATCCCGCTACTGAAGCCTTCAAAGGACCCGAGGTTGGGGGAGTCGTACAGACCGATCTCCCTTCTCTCACCAGTAGCAAAGACGCTTGAGGCATTACTCCTCCCGAGCCTAGTAGGAGAATTTCCATTCGACGAGCATCAACATGGATTTCGGAGACTGCATAGCACAACAACAGCTTTGCATGCCATCACCGCACACATTTGCCGTGGCTTCAATCAGTCCACACCATGTGATAGGACGATCCTCGTGGCACTGGTCCTATCGGAGGCATTCGACACGGTCAGCCATGCCAAATTATTTGAGGACATCGCTAACACGTCCCTCCAGCCAGGCCTGAAATGCTGGGTCACAAATTATCTGTGTGGTCGCCAGTCATTTATGGAATTTAGGTTGAAACAGGGAGTTCCCCAAGGCGGGTGATATCTCCGGCACTGTTCAACCTCTACCTATCCTCCATTCCATCCCCTCCAGACGGCATAGAGATCGTATCGTATGCGGACGATTGTACGATCATGGCATCAGGCCCCCCCACCCATTGTTGATATCTGCGATAGGTTGAATGTATACCTACGAAGTGGAATAATATTCAGATCTCTCAGAATGCGCCCTCCGAACTGCGACGGGCTGTCTCCTCAGTTCTCATGTGGACCACCTCCATCAGGAATCAAAGATCCTACCAGTGCGAAGACATGACCACATGCTGTCTAAGCAATACCGTTTGGGCTGTTATCGCAGAGACCATCCAAATCATCATCTTGTGGATAGATACCCACCGCCCAGAAGCCTAAAGTTAGATCTATATAGATTTCTTTAGATTCCAAAATATGAATGAAACATATTGACGGTAAGTATGGTTTAAGGCTTTTGATGAACACCCATTTTCCACAGGATACGACGGGACTCACGGAGACACCGGAATCTTGGAATAATGACGTTGATCGAAGGTTTCTAATAACGGAATTTATGGTGAAGGAATCCTTGAGGAGCTTCAAATAATTTAAGTCACCCGGACCTGATGAAATATTTCCGGCGTTACTACAGAAAGAGGCAGACTATCTGGCGCCTCGTCTGCCCAAAATCGGCACGCTGTAAAAACAGTCATATACTCCGAAAGCCTGGCAGGAGGCAAGGGTGGTGTTTATACTCAGACCAGGCAAGACAAGTTATGCGACACCAAAGGCCTACAAACCCATAAGCCTTACGTCCTTTCTACTCAAAACCATGGAACGTATTGTGGACACCATGATAAAGACTATGACATCCAGCGAACTGCTCAAATACAAACAGCATGCTTATGTCAAGGGAAGGTTGGCGGCGACTGCCCTGCACGAGGTTGTGCATAAAATCCTTCGACGAACACCCTGGCGGTATGCATTGACATCGAGGGGGCTTTTAACAATGTGCGGAGCGACACACTGATCCAATCCTTAGACCAGTACCGGGTGGACCCGGCCCTTAGAGACTGGATAAACCATATGGTAAGGAACATGTGCATAAATTGGGGGTCCCATGACATAAATATAAAGAAGAAAGTGGCATAAGGCACGCCACAGGGGGCATTCCGTTGTCTCCGTTGTCTCTGCTCTCACTCCCATGTCGTCTACTAACGTTTGAGTCGGACATGGGTTTTTGAGAAAAACTTTTTCATCTTGGTGGCATCATTAACGCTATCGACCTGGTCGCAGAAAAGCTTCCAGGAGACACGTTTTGCCGCTCTGGTAATCTTAATGTATTCCTTGAGTCGTGTGTACTACACATCCCAAGATACTTCCTTTACTTTTTACGACGTGCTCTGTAAAAAGTCTGCGGACCTCGTTCCCAATGTGGCGAATCTCCCCGGTCATCCGGAGCTTTTGGGCTGATTTCGATTCTCAAAGAGGACAACTATCTTTGAAGGACTACAATAGTGCAGTCGTAATCCTGGTGACATTGTCGTCAATGTCTTCTATGCTTGTACAATTTAAATTATCTTGCCCAAGACTTCTTCTGAATAGTCTTCCGAATTTTGTCCAGTTGGTTTTCAACTTATAACGGAAGCTTATCGGATTCAGCGCTGGCCGTGCTGTTCTAAACCTAATGTATCGATAGTCTGATAAGGAATTCTACATGGAGACCCTCCAATCCTGAACCTTATCGATTAGATTTTCCGAACATATTGTCACATCTAAAACCTGCTGCCTAATCCTATTAACAAATGTAGCGGTGTTACCAATATTAAGTGTTATAAGGTCGTTAGTATTCAAGAACTCTGCCAGGGTTTGGCCCCGCTTATTAGTGTTGGTACTATCCTACGAAATGTGGTGAGAGTTCGCATCGCACCCTATTAGTACCTCGTTTCCTGTCTGTTTTGCTTTCCTCACCAACCATTGCAGCTCCGACGTAGTTGGCGATGTCGGAGAGTCGAAAGGCAGATCAAGTGATGCCAGGTATGCTCCACCTTCTCCCTGTTTCATCACTGTTGATCCGACGTTAACAACTCTGGGGAAAATACATAATTTAAATGTTTATGACAAATTACGCAGGTCCTCGGCCGAGTACCTTTGTTAGAATACAATAGAATAATTGGAGGTTGATATGGTTCAGTCCAGAGATTTTGTTCCGGGTCGTCCATTGCTCCCGAATTAAGGCAATATGAATTTTGCCCTTGCTGATTTTCTCTTCCATCAGAGCGTGAGTAGCGGTCTCGCTCTGGTGGAGGTTTATCTGGATGACCTCAATCATTGCATATCCTAGTCTTCCGAATCTTGAGAAAGTCGGTAATGGTTCTATCATCGGGTCCGTTAGGCTGTATTGAGTCTACCGTCCCTATACTGACTGATGTTCCAATATTAGGATCTTTGTCTTCCAAATCTAAATTAAATAGGCTTCTTGGAAGTACGTTATGGTCTCATCGTCAGCTCCCTGTGCGTTAGGCGGCATTGAGTTTCCCGTCACTGCACTGCCTGGTGTTTCAGCATTAGGATCTTTATGCGTCCTAGTCTTCCTATTCTCGAGAAAGTCGTTGATGGTTCGTCGTCGGGTCCCTGTTCGTTAGCCTGTGTTGGGTCTCTCGGCCCTGCACTACCTGATGTTGTACTTAAAGGAGCTTTGCCTATCCTAGTCTTCCCAATCTTGAAAAAGACGGCCTTAAGTCTTAGCCAAACTTGTCACGGGGACTGGATCAATGCCAACCACAAGGAGAGTTCCTTCCTCCTTCTCCTCCCTGTGGAAAACCTGCCATTTCTCCACAGCCAAATCTTGGTTTTGCTTGTGTAAGATTTCCATCATGCGTTCCGTTGCGATTTCGCCGCCCACATTCTTGATGAAGACCGTGGATGCGGCGAGTTCTTCTGCACTTTCGCCCCATGGCACTGCCGGTACACACTCCTCTGTCTTCTCCTCGTGCACTGTATCGTTTTCTCGGTCTGCTTGTGAACTTAGCAAAGCTATCGCTCACTTCTGCCGTCATCCCGCATCCCTTATCACTCGGCTGCGATGACTGTTTCATTGACACCGTCGCTGTCTGAATCCGAGTCGGAAATACGACCTTTACTTAAAGGCTGGGGACGAACTGTGCATCCCTCTGATTTATCCGTCTCTTCCTCATTAATTAGTCTGACGACTAACTGTGCGCTTGAAGCATAACTCTCAATTACAGGCGCCCACGCCTATAGGAGGGAAGGACAACATGCTGCGGTCAGACGCTACCACCGCAGCTGTTGGGTCTTTGGAGTTCATTTTGTGCGTCCTCCAAAAGGCTTTAAATTTTTTTCGTAACAGGTAGTACCTATTCCGAGATAGGGATATGAAAACACGTCCGTTCTACTCAACGGAGTTACATGGAGTTAGATGCTTATGAAAACAATTTGCCAAATTTGGGGAATATTGGCTGATTAATCTGCTTGAAATGGCTATGAAAGTGAAAATCGGGCGTGCATATATATTATATATTTTAGCTGAATAATAATGGAGGCCGGCTATTTTAAAAGTCCGAAGAAATAGTCTGTGCCAATTTTCGTGAAGATTCATTGATAGATGTGCTCAACAAAGCAATTTTAGTCAAAAATCGCGCAAAGTATTTGTAGTAGCTAATTTTTCCTGTATAATGCACAAAAAGGCATTAATTTTTGACTTTATTTTATTCATTTCGACGAATTCTTTCGATACAAGAAAAAATCATGCAATTTGGTCCTGTATGTCAAAGTTATAAGTCCTATAAACGATGCTAAAATGCTCAATTTTGACACCCTGTATTGCACTCTGTGCCACTACAAGGTGTCTTATTTAATACAATGTGTCTCCAGCAATTGTTTCAAATTTCACCAAAATCGGAGCACATTTGTGGGTTTTATCCAATTTTTGCCACATTTCCCATTTCGGCCCATAGTACGCCATAGTAAAAGGGGCATTTATTGTCCGATGTCGCCGAAAATTGGGACAGTGAGTTAAGTTCAGCCTCTTGATATACTTCTGCAATATGGCACAAATCGATTCGGATTTGGATATAGCTGCCATATAGACCGATCTGTCGGTTTTAGGTTTTGGGCCCATAAAAGGCGCATTTATTGTCCGATGTCCTGAAATTTTAAACAGTGAGTCTATTTAGGCTCTTCGACATCCTTCTTAAATTTGGCCCAGATCGGTGCAGATTTGAATATAGCTTCTATATAGACCGATCTCTCGATTTAAGGTTTTGAGCCCATAAAAGTCACATTTATTTTCCGATTTCGCCGAAATTTGGGACAGTGCCTTGTGTTAGGCTCTTCGCCATTTTTCTGCAACGTGGCTCAATTCGGTCCAGATTTGGATATAGCTGCCATGTAGATCCATATCTCGATTTAAAGTCTTGGCCCCATAAAAGGCGATTTTACTGAAATTTGACACAGTGACTTATGTTAGGCTTTTCGACATCCGTGTCGTATATGGTAAAGTGGTTTACATACATACCCGAGGTGGTGGGTATCCAAAGTTCGGCCCGGCCGAACTTTACGCCTTTTTACTTGTTAGAGGTTACTTTAGTTTTTAGAGCGCACAACAAGCCGATTACTGGCTTAGGTGTTTGTCCATAGTGGCATGGGGAGGATTAATATCTGCGCCCTCTTTTCAACCTAATCTAACCCAACCTAACCTAAGTAGGTGCCCATGAAATCTTTTAATAATCTCAACTGACTCGCATCATTAGCGTATAGTTTTGGTTGTAGCATGGTTTTTGCAGACTTTTGGACTCTTCTGATTACTCTGGAAGACAGTTCTCTGGACCCACATTCTTTCTCTTTACTCGTCAATCTATACTAAAATTGACAATTTGTTTAAAAAATTAATCATTTAAATTTATTTCAGTTTACAAAGGTAAACTTTGGAAAAGTTTTCACTTCTATTGTACGAATGGTTTTTTACTTTCTCCAAAAAGTTTTTGCACTCTATTTACTTTCCTTTAGACTTTGAAAAGTTTCAAGCAAGAAAGTGAACATTTAACACATTCATATGTGGAGGGAAGGGATATTGGGATGTATTGCAAAAGATTTTACCAAAAGTGATTTTAAAGCGACTCATCCGTCAGGTTTCCCAGTAAATGACAAACAACAAAAAAAGCGACTTGAGCGCCACTCGGAATCGGCTCTAAAAAGGAGGTCCATTATCATTGAGCTTAAACTTGAATCGAACAGCACTTTTTGAAACGTGAGAAGTTTGCCCCTGTTCCTTAATGGAATCCTGCATACAGACCATACCAAACTCGAATTCATATATAGGTACGTTTGCATTGGCCACTTAATCCGTTTGCATTGGTCTTTTCGAGATTTAAGTGCTAAATCCTGTGATTTTCGCAGGTTTAACCATACAAAAATAAATCCAATTTTTGCAGGATTTACTTTTAAATCCCGAATAGACCCGATTTCATGGCTGAATGAACGAAATAATAAGCAAATGTTTTCAAGAATTGTGTATGGAAGTGTGTGATGGACATTCATGTATACGCTTGTGTATGCCACTTGAATCGCCAAAAACGCTGTGCAAACGGCCAGAATTTGTTTCTGGATTTAGTTAGATCCAGATAAACAAGATTCATTGTAAACGTGCTATAAGGTTGCATCGCCAGAGGAAGCATTTTATGAGCGTAAAATGAGAACCATATTTGACGCTCTTAAAAAGCATTCATTATCGCTTCTAGAAAGAACGTGAAGATACAGAATCAGTACAAATTCAAACATAGAACTTTGAAGAAATCACATGACATAAATATAAGGGAAAAATTGGGGCAAGGCACGCCACTGGGGTGTATTTGATCGCCACTCCCATGAAAGGCCACCATAAATGACCTATTACGGATGCTGACTACACAGACGATGTTACAATACTTCTAAGGATTCGAACTGATATGCAGATGGGCCGAAAGGACCTTGCAGATGGCTAGAACCCTGGGTCGTGCCCAGTAGTGCCTGTTCAGGAGGAAGACGAAGGTGGGCCAATTCAACGCACCACGTTTCCACAATAGAACGTTTCGATATTTGACAAGATGACATACATAGGTGTGATCCTGAGTAGGAAACTTAATTGGAAGTGTCACATTCTGGAGCGTACTGAGAAGGCTCACAGATGTTGGACACTATGTAGACGGCTCGAAATGGGGCCTGAATCCGAGGATAGTGCTCTGACTCAACAGGAGCGTGATTAGACCGATATTTATAATACGCCTTAGTAGTTTGGTAGACTGCGATGGAGAAAAGTGTAACGTAAGGATAATACAACATGTTCAGAGAATATACTGTCTTGGCATAGGCGGAGCGATGAGGATCACACCCACTAGGGCTCTAGAGATTATTCTAGTGATCAGACCCATAGTCACACAGACTTAGTACGAAGCAGCCACTGCGGTTCTGAGACTTAAGGCGATGGGAGAATGGATTGAGGATAGGAGCAACTCATACCATTGCGGTATAATCGAGGCGACGATAGGAAACCTGGAAGGAATGCAAGAGGTTTCCGTTCGTCAGTCTTGGACTGACGGAACCCTAGTATTGCCATCTGGAAGATCATGGTACACGAATGGATTAAAGTTGGAGGACAGAGTAGGCCCGGAGGTCTGCCTAGAGAACCCAGGGACTGAGATCTGTTTTAGACTGCCTGACCATAATACGGTCCTGCAGGCGGAGATCCGAGCGATCACGGAATGCGTGAGGTGGTGTGGTGTTAATGCGAGGACGTCGAGTATGAACATTTTTACGGACAGTAAGCATAAGGGCAATAACAACTAGAACGGTAAGATCACGAAGAGTTTCATAGTGTAAGGAGATTAACGTCTTCTCTGAGAATGGCACGATCCGCATCGTTTGGCTGCCGGGCCACAACGGAGTAAGGGGAAATGAAAGGGCAGACGATTTTGCACTGAAGGCCAGAGCACTGCCGTCTATAAACTTGGTTTGCCCGAAGCCTTTTGGGTCGACACAGTCCGAGTTAAGGGCGTTGGGGACAAATGCGCATGTAACCCTGTGGAACAGCGAAACAGTCGGTAGGACGGCGGAAATCCTAAGGGGAGATCCAGATCGTGAGACTACGAGGCTGTTACTGAAAGCAAGTAAAAAGGCGGTTAGTATAGCTTTCGATATCATAACGGAACACATAGGACTACGAACTCACTTATGTAAATCCGGTGAGGCAAGTGATAGCATGTGAAGGGCATGTGGGGAGGATGGTAAGACGTTGAAGCATTTCCTATGTCATTGCCCGGCTTTCGCGGGTAACAAACACCGGTACCAGACATGAACCCACATTTTGTAAGATGCACGGAATTCCTCATTTTCTCACAGTCAAAATCATTTAAGTATGGAGATATAGTCTATCCAAAGGAGTTAAAAAGAAATAATTCATTTTGGATTAATTCATTTAGAATAGGTAACGTCACCGGTAAAACATTGATGTGGATAGGAAGTCGCAAGATAATTGAAGCACATTCAGATCTGCTTCGAATCAGGATAGCAGATTTGGCACAATCATCAAACAACACAAAGTAGGCCTGTTCTGATAACCGAAATTTAACTTTAATTTATGTCCCGGAATTCGGAAATCGCAAAAATTGGACGGTTTCATATCGGTCAGACTTGCCTCTGCGAATTGAGAATAAATGCATGGATTTCATCGTAATTTTGAAATATGATTTAAAATTGCTGTATGTGCATGGCTGCAGATCTACAAAATAAATCACTTCTCAGTCCATTTCTATTTGAATTTCGATTTATTTAATAACACTCCAATTTCAACGTTGTCGCTGTTGCTATATTTTGAAAATTCATTGCTAAACTAAACTAAATTGCGGATTAAAAGTAATTGACACAGATAAAGTTAGGCAAACCAAGTGGCCATATCTGCTAAGTGTTACCAACGCAATGCTATGTAAATGAAATGAATCAAACTATGCCTAGCACGCATTTGAAAATCGAAACAGGTCTGATTATCTCTGGACATACTACTTCGAGACTCTAACAACATCGGCAGAAAACCCACCACTTGAATTGCTCTCAATTGTTTCAACATCAACACCGAGCCAACGGATGAATTTATCACTCCTCCACTAACTAAATTTCCCCCGTTCCTTAATGGAATGAACAGGGATACTTCTCTCATATCATTGAGTGCAGTCCGATTAAAGTTAAAGCTCAATAATAAGGGGCCTCTTTTTATGCCGAGTCCGAACGGCGTGCCATATAGCGATACCACTCGGTAGAGAAGTTTAGCATGGCAAATGTAGCCAGCATTAGTAAGGGGATAACCGCGGCTGAAAATTTTGTTAATGTTCAAGCCGGGATTCGAACCCAGGTGTCGGCGTCATAGGCGGAAATGCTAACCTTTGTAACATGGTGGCTTTTGGATATATCACAATTTGAAAATGCATTCCATTGAAATATTGATAAGTAAATTAAATAAAAAATAGAAAAACCCCGAGCTTGAATTAAGAAACAGCAAAATTAAAAAAAAAAGATTCAACATTTCAGGGAATTTTTCTTAACGAAACCTTTATCGAAATATTGTTCTTAGAGAAAATGTTTTCACATCATTATATCAAATATCATCAAATACCATTGCATCTTGAAACAAAAAATAAAAAGTATCATTAAAATTTTGTCTTAAGGGCAAATTTGACTAAATTTTTGTCTTAAGAAAAAAATTCATTCGATGTTTGTGTCAAGACAAAAATTTCATTAAAATTTTTGAATACCTTAGGTTTTAAATCGAAATGTATTTAAAAATCGGTCGAAAGGTTAACCGGACTGCAGGTTCCGGGATTCTATTCCCTCATCAGCGGTATTCTTCGACGAATTACCCAGTCAATCAGCAATGTTATGAGCTTAGACAAAAATAGTCTTAATGAGAAAACACTATTGCTCATGACGTCACTAATAATTTTGAAAATATTTTGATTTTCATACAGCTCCACTATTTGCGGCGGGACTTCATAAGGTTTGTTGTTGTTGCATATGCAAGCTAACATCGATTTTTCTGTTCATTAGTGAATTTTACAAAAATCGGTTCACACTCTCCGTTTTTGTTTGTTTCTCTTTCGAGAGGAGCTCAATGATCGGAGATGCAAACGGGAAAGGAAAGCCGAAGATAGCAACACACACCAACCACTATGTGACGCGTTTCGCCTTTGGTTAGAAGACTTTTCAACAATACTAGGTGTGATGAATCGTATTAATTGCGAAAACGCATCTATGATGCAATTACCACATTAACAAAGCTCGACAACCCTGCTTATTAGCTGTGCTTCTTCCAATGCATTTATTTTTGTGTAATGGCAGACATTCTGCCTGTGGTAAATTACACTTCTTCCGTACCACACATGATTTTGTTCATCTGTTGGAAGTTGTATTGATGGCTTCGAACGCTAAGACAACGGCAATGGCTCTCGCTCTTGCTCCGTGCGCCCAGGTTCGAATCCTGGCCGGGCTCTACCTAATTTTTCATTTTTCAAGTTTTTCGCCTGTTAGGGCGAGATCATTTTTTGTTGAGCTGTTTTTTCATTGTCTTTCTCTTTGCGTTCAAGATCAGTTATTTTTGGCTGGCATTTACCACACGAGTAGCTGTCCAACTTGTTTATTAGTAGGTAACCAAAAGTGATTCTATTTATTAATAAAATCACCATGTAATTTGATAAAATCACCCAAGGTTGTCAATTAAAAGAAAAAAGTTTATCTAAAGCAATAGCATGTGTAGGGCATGCGGGGAAGATGATGAGACGTTGGAGCATTTCCTTTGTCATTGCCCGGCTTTCGCGTCCAACAGACACCGGTACTTAGGTGGAGACACAATACCAGACATGAACCAACTTAGGAGAGTGATATTGAAAGCAATTAAGGATTTTGTAAGTAGCACGGAATTCCTAACTTAAAAACTTCTTTTTTAGAGGTTACTTTATAGTTTTTAGAGCGCCGATTACGGGATTAGGTGTATGTCCGTAGTAGCATGGGGCGGATTAATATCTGCATCCTCTTTTCAACCTAACCTAACTTAAGTGATTCTGAGTCAATCGGAATGCTTGTTCATGGGCCTATCTCTCTTCCTTGTATGACAGTAGTGGTGTAGGGTATAAACTATTAAAAATTTGCATATGTTTCTTAAAGCATGGTACGAAACAATTTTATGACCAAATGACCCTTTCCCAATGGCCAACGACGTACATCAATAAGAAGTAACTATGAAAAATTTCATGGGGATAGCCTCATCCGTTCGAAAATTATCGTGATTTCGACTATCTGGTGAACGGATGGATTAATATGGGTAGACTGACGTAACCCATAACTTAACGAGGAATGAGTTAAAACATACACAAGAATAGGACTGTCTTAGAAAAATTTTGCATCGACTTAGGAAAAAGGTAATCTAATGAAATATGTGTTGGTATAAAGTGGACGAATAAAACTGGTTAAAAAATTTTTTCCCGAAAGTTGGCAAATTTTTTACCTCAAAAAATCATACAGAACAGTTCCTCAACATTCTTACGAGTGAGATTTCTGGAAACCGTTTAAGAGTCTTGTTGCATTTGATGGTTTCTATTTTAAACAAGTAAGAGCGAGCTAAGTTTGGCAGGGCCGAATCTTTATACCCTCCACCATGGATAGCATTTGTCGAGTTCTTTGCGCGGTATCTCTTTTCAGGCAAACGAAGAATAATGAATAAGAACTGTTATGCTATTGGAGCTATATTAAGTTATAGTCAGATTCCGACTATAAATGAATTAAATGCTGAACATTGTAGAAGTCATTGTGTAACATTTCAGTCCATTCAGAAAACAATAGCGCCTTGTAGGGGCTCAAGACACCAAATCGGGAGATCGGTTTATATGGGAGCTGTATCAAGCTATAGATCGATTCAGACCATATTGGACACGTATGTTGAAGGTCATGCGAGAAGCCGTTGTACACAATTTCTGTCAAATCAGATGAGAATGGCGCCCTCTAGAGGCTCAAGAAGTCAAGATCCCAGATCGGTTTATATGGCAGCTGTATCAGGTTATGCACCGATGTTCGCCATACTAAGTACAGTTGTTGGATGTTATAACAAAACACCTCATGCAAAATTTCAGCCAAATCGGAAAAGAAGAATTCCGATTATTGGGTTCCTCTCGATGTCCTTGCCATAACAGGCACATTCATAACCCGACTAGCTGACCCGGGCCCGCTCCGCTGCGCCTTCTTTTGCTTTATATGGAACAAAAGTTTTCTTGGAATATTTATTTTCGACAATTAAAGATCTTTTAGTGAAATACCATGCTTGACTAACAGTTGAACAATATAAGTGCCTTTATCTGAACCCCATATGATCTTTATTGGTCTACGAATTTAAGTTTGGATGTAAGGTGTACTCCATTCTTAAAATACTTTATTTCAGCCCGATAGTCTCATGATGTCTGATTTAGGGGTCTTTTCGGGGGTGAGGTAGGCTCCCAGACACTTGGCCCTGAAATAATATCAGCATCGTGTTCTTCTTTCAAATACCATTTATTTAAACGCCATATTGCCATTGGTTTAGGGCATCGTGTAAAGATGAGGCGTCTTCCAAACACATGGCCCCAAAATGGGTTATCAAATTCGTTTTCTAATCTCAAATACCTTTCATTTGAGACACATATTGGCATGGTCGACAAATTTTTACCCTTTGGGGGGTGTTTTGGGGAAGGGGTGATGCCCTAAATACATGGCCCTACATTTGGATATGAAATTCGTATTCTACTCCCAAATACCTTTATTTGAGCCCCATATTGCGATGGTCAGTAAAAAATTGCTGTTTGTGCTGTCCGGAAAGTGGATATCAACTCTTGCTCTAACCCCCAATACCTAACATTTAAGATCCACATTGACATTGTCGGTAAATATACCCGGGAAATATATCAGCAACGTGCTCTATTCTCATATATCTATATATCATTTACTTGAACCCCATATTGCCATTGGCCTCAAAATTGGATATCACATGCGCTTTCTAATCTCATTTAAACTCCTTATTGCAAAAGTCAGCAAATATGTCCGGTTTGGGATATTGGCCTAAAAACTATAAATATTAAATTCCACTCTCTTTAAGACCCAAATTGTCTTGGTGAGCAAATACGTCCTATTTAGGGGTTGTCATGGTTGTGGGGCGTTCCCTAGACAGTTGGTCCCTAATGTTGATATCAAATACGTGGTCTACTTCCAAATACCTTTAATTTGAGCCCCATATTTCCATAGTCCGCAAACATGACCGGCTTGGGGGGTGTTTTGGGGGATGGGCGGCCACTCAGTGAGTTGGTCTTGAAAATATATATCGGATTCGAGTTCTACTCTAAAAACCCTCTTATTTGAGCCATATATTGCAATAGTCAGCGATTAATTCCTATTTAGGCGATGTTGTGGGGATGGGGTAGCCCCATAGACACTTTTTCCGAATATTGATATTAGATTCGTGCTTTACTCCCAAAGGCCTTTTATTTGAGCCCAATATTGCTATGGTCGTAAATTTGTCCCCTTTGGGGATGTTTTTGGGGAGAGTCGGCCCCCCAAACCCTTGGTCCCATATTTGGATATCAGATTCGAATTCTACACTCAAATACCTTTTATTTAACCGCCATATTCCCATGGTCAGTAAATAAGTCCTGCTTGGTGGGTGTTTGGGGGAAGGGGTGGACCCCCAGAAACGTGGTCCCACATTTGGACATTAGATTCGTATGCTATTTGTAAATACCTTTCATTTGAGTCCCATATTGCCATGGTCGGCAAATGTGTCCGAGGTTTTGGAGGTTGGGGTGGTCCCCCTAACACTTGGTCCGACAATTAGATATCAGATACGTTTTCTTATCCTATATACCTTTATTTTGAGTCCCATATTGTCGTGATTGGCCTAAATATATGTTTGGTAGGCTTTAGGGTGGGGCCACATCCGAAGTACCACATCCGAAATTTGGATACCAAATTTTTATTTTTAGGGCACTATATGAGAGCGCAATAAGGGTAAGGGGAAGGGTCCGGCCCCCCTTCAGATATCAAAAAATGTAGTACCCCATTTTCACCACCGAATCATTATGCACCATCTGTGAAAATTTCAAGAAAATCGGTTCAACCGTTTCTAAGTCTATAAGGAACACGCAAACAAAAAAACAAACCTGCAAACAAAAACAAATTGATTTTTATGAATAAGATTTCGATGCATTTGAGAACAGTGAGTTATATAACATCCGCAACCAATATGGATATAGCTGCCATATAAGCCGATCTCGACATCCATGTCGGGTATGTTCTAGATCGTACCATATATGGATATAGCGCTTTTATAGGCCGATCTGCCGTTTAGGCTTCTTGATCTCATAAGAACAGCATTTTGGGTCAGATTTCGCTTGGATGGATGGATCGCATGGATAAACCCCTCTACATTTGTGCCGAGCATGGTTCAGATCAGACCATATTTGGATATAACGGTCTTCTTTGGGTTCATAAATGGTGCATCTTCATTGAATTTCGTAGTAATATAGATAAGATCGCAGCGGGAATGTGATGTCTACTGGCTTTTTAAAAGCGTCAACAGCTCGCCTTGTCATATCGAGCATCATAGACACTCAGTATTTAAGCAAGAACCAGTGCGTCCCGACCTCACACCGAGACTCTCCCTTCGATACAGCTGATTGTCCCCGACTGCAGTTGCAGATACACCGTCTGGAGCATTCCACTGTTCGTGATATGCGGACCTGTGATAAAGTGAACACCACAAAGGGTGACCAGTCATAAAGCAGGGGACATACGCTCAATTTTTGTTGACTTTTGTGTCCCCTTTTCTCTTCAGGCGCTGTGACCTGCATGCAGGCGGACATAACTCCCAATAAAAAAAGAAGACAGAAAGCCCAAACAAATTCGGCGTTGTGAATTTCAGGTGCTACGAAATAATACCCAATTATTGCAATATGAAATAAAACTCAATCAAATGCAAATATGCCAATTTTGCCCATAAACATCCCACTAAGGAACAGGGGCTAACTTCTCACATATCAATGAGTGCAGTCCAATGCATGTTCTAAGCTCAACGATAAGAGGCCTCCTTTTTAGAGATGAGTCCGAACGGCGTGCCGCAGTGCGACACCTCTTTTGAAAGAAGTTTTACATGGCATAATACCTCACAAATGTTGCCAGCTCCGAAAAATGTTTTTTCTGATGGCCTCGCCAAGATTCGAACGTTCAGCGTCATAGGCGGACATGCTAACCTCTGCGCTACGGTGGCCTCCACTCAAACAAATAAATTTATGAAATAATACCCAAAAAATTAAACAACATCCAATTTCGAATTCAATTCACTCTAATTTATTTATGCAAAAAAGCATTAAATGTTTGTAATTTTAATCAGAACAAAAATTTAAAAAGTCCTGCAATGTATCTAAACTAATTGACAGAAAGGGTAATGAATTTGGTTGCATGTGTGAGCTAACGAGTCCGCCTGCAACTTTAGTGGTCATGACGCTCAAATAACTGAATTGCCGCCGCTTAATTATCGCAACATTTTCAGTCGCTCCTGCCTGTGGTTAGTAGCAGTTGCTTATGCGCAGATTACATTTCGTGTATGTCAAACAGTAAAGTACCAAAATTATAGAAACCATGCTGGAATTAAAGAGTACATAAGAGAAAATTAAGAACAAGCGTGTAGAGAAAAACGCGCGCGATTTTAAATTGAACAAAAATTTTTCTCTTGTGTACTCTTCAATATCTAAGGCCAACTGTCGTTACGCCCAACGGTCATATGGTCCAATATCAATTTTGGGCGTTATGACAGCCCATAACGCGGACACAAAAACCCCAAATAGCGGCCATAAAAGTAAGGACCAACGTCCATTTTTTTTAGCGTTCTTATACCTTCAGATAAATTTGGAATTAACATGGCAATTGTTGAAACCTTTGGCGCTACGAAATAACCCCCCCCCCCCCCCCCTTCATGAAATAATCTCCAAAGCCCCTTAAAGTAATTTGGGGAAAATATCATTTTAAATGGCATTCATTTCGTCGATAATGTTTGGTGATTATTTCATTACAAAATAATTCCCAAATATCCAAATAGAGAAATGAAACAAACTCAAAACAAACAAAAAATTCATGATTATTTCATTTTTTTGGAGCTTATTTCATTTTGTTTAAAACTGAATTTTTATCGAGAAATACCGTTTTAGTTTGTTTTTGAGTTCAGTAAAAGGCATTGGAGTAATACCTTTGTGTATTATTATCAGTTCAAAGTTGAACTTGAAGCGAAGAACAAGCGATTACGGAATTTGAAATCATTACTGGTAGACGCAGAAATAACAAAATGTTGAATATTCCCCGCCAAGGGATTACCAGATAAAGAGAAAGTTTATTACGAGGTGAAAACCTACAGTAAAAATCCATTGTTTATTACAAAATAAAAGAAAAGGTGAAATAATAAAACAAAATGTACAATTTATTATTATGCAGATATAAAGCGGTACATAAGACAAAATTTGGAATAAGCATGTATTATAAATTGAACACAACACAACTGCGGCTGCGGCACTCCCGCCTCCTACGCCTCTACACGTTTATTGCAAGTATTCTCTCATGTTTAGACATTTTAGCCATATCTAAAATTGACTACGAGTATAAGCAACTGGTGCATCAACTAAAAAGCAACGACGACCAAGTTAACCTTTTTCAGTTATTTGGGCGTGATGACCGGTCGCCACAAAGTTGTGGCGGACGCATTGGCTAACCGTGAAAAATGCATTGCCCGTTTTGTCATGTAGTCGATGACACAATGAAAGTATTTTTAGCATTAGGGGTTATTTCATTTTCGCTTTGATTTAATGACATGAAATAATTGGGGTTTACTTCGTAGCGCCTAAATCTTTTATTATTAGAAAATGGCCATAACACCCAACGGACCGCATGACCGCTTTATGGGCGGTCTTATTGGCCAAGTTCATTTTGGGCTTAATGAGCGCGGTATAGGCGGCCATGACGCCCAAAATTGATTTTGTCCTTATGACCAATGGACGTTTTGACAGTTCGCCAATATCTACATTATAATCATATTCAATTTTTGTTTTTAATTCTATTGGCTTCATTTTCGTTTCATTTAACTTGAATTATTTTGCACTTTTCCACATAGCACTCATAAATTATTTCTTTATATACAAAATTGTCTAGCATATAAAGGGCGATCTTTCAGCTATTATCTTTTTGGCAACACTGGTTTGGTGTTTTATTTCACACGCACGTTTCGTGTTTTATTTCACTGGTCTGTAATTTAACCACGAATCGTCTTTCAAACGAATAACGCTTGCAAATCGTTGAATTCTATTATCAAAATGCGTTCTCCGTTAAGGAAGTTCATCATGCGCTTCTTCCATTTTACGAGGAAGCTCATTTTGGCGCAATGGGTACGTAAAAAAGCAGAATTGTCGATTTTGGAGTGAAAATCAGACAGAAGCATTGCAAGAGCTACCAATGCATCCCCCACAGTTTGATGGGTTTTATGGGCTGGTGGCATCATTGGACCGTACTTCTTCAAAGACGATGCGAAACGTAACGCTTTGGATGATATCCAACTTTTTTTTGCCCAAAATGCAGGAGCTTGACTTGCATGACATGTGGTTTCAACAGCACGGTGCCACATGCCACACAGCACGCGTAACAATGGACTTGTTTTTTTTTCGGGACCGGCCGATTGGCCTGGATCGTGGGATTTAACGCCTTTAGACTACTTTTGTGGGGATTTGTTAAAGCTCATGTCTATACATGACATAATTACCAGGTGGTGTACAGCAAACAGCTGAGTATAATTTTTTCTCACAAAGTCCACTTTCTGTCAACGAGTTTTGCTTGTGTATGTGTGTATTAGAATATATATACGTGTGGATTATAGTAAAGAATATTTTGTTGTTGGGCAACTGTCATTACCTGCACATGAATATATCTTGTGTCTGTATAGGCAAGCCCGCTTCAATTGACGCATTGGAAGACAACATTGAAGCATTTATTTGTGAGATACCGGCTCGAAAACAAACAAACCGGTATTTCTAGTAATAAGTTTTGCAATAACTCGATAAAAATTCAAATTTCAACCAATGAAATAACACCCCAAAAAGATTAAACAAACCCCACATTTTTTTGGAATTCGTTTCATTTCTTTAATGGGGAATTGTATGGCAATGAAATAATATCCAATCGTCGATATAAACCCCAAAAAGATGAAATAATCCCCAAAATTACGTTTGGGGTTTTATTGTTTTTTTTTGTGCCTTCGACGTTATTTCGTTTTGCATTGTTATTTTAAAAACAAAAAATGTCATAAAGCCCAATGGGCGTTCTGTCCCATTTTTGGGCGATTATAACCGCATCAGCGTAGGTCATAACGCCCAAAAATGTTTTTGACCGGTCACCAGCTCAGAGTACTCATTCATGGTGGAAGATATAATTATATCTAATCACAACTTGTTAACCCGGGTGGTATCAATCTTGTTTTATTATTTCATAAGGATACTGCTAAGCTTATAACACAATTGTATCGACTTCATTGGCAGCCGGTTGTACGCACCGGATTAGCCCGATGGAGTCCTCCATCGGCAAGGACTCCGATGCTACAACAACAACAACATTCCCGAATAGCCAAAGGGATTAATAAGCACCAAACTCGAAAAAAGTAAAAGCTTACATCTAACAACTCAACTCAAAAAATATCCCAAGGCAAACAAAACAGCCACAAAATGAGTAGGTCGCAATATGCATAAAATCAAAAAAGAACATATCTACTTAAGAAATGGAATATTGCAGAGGTTTCTGAATTGGCATTTAAGCTTGTTTAACAGGTGGCGTGTGACCCCTGGTCATAATCGGAACATTCATAATGAACATTGGCATCAATCCTTGCTCTGTAGGAGTTGAGGCTGCTGCATCTGCGGAATCGTAATTCAGCAAGAACTACACTGGTTTGCCGGCGGAGACCAATTTCAACAGGTGCAATGGGAGGCGGTCGTACATCAAGGACCACATTCAACCGGTAGCTATTCACAGCATCTGCTACCGTATCTGCATGAATGTTGTCTAGCTCCGCTTGACAACATTCTAGATCTACCTTAGGGCTTCTGGCATACCTATCCACAAGATGATGATTTGGATGGTCATTGCGATTATAGCCCAGGAAGTATTGCTTAGACAGCATGTAGTTATGTCTTCGCACGGGTATGTTCTTTGTCTCCCGATGGAGGTGGTCCACGTTAGAACTGAGGAGACAACTCGTCGCTGTGCGAAGAGCGCCATTTTGACCGTGGTCAACAAAGTTTCTTTGTCAGCACCTCATGTGCTGTCGGCAAGTGACTTGTGGACCCTGTTTCTACTTTTGATTTTATCGCAAATTGCTGTGGCATCTGAGGAGAGTTTGCAAGAGTTGTCAAATGTGGCACCAGCACCAAGTATTTTGGGACACTTGGTGGTACGATGACTTTGTGAAAATTATTTTCTTCGCTGTTGTTATGCATGTATTGAACCATTTGTATATCCAAGGCAAAATAAGAACACCGAAAGAAATAATTTGATTGATTGGTTTTATTTATAACATGTAATTTGAAGCCAACAGATGACCCATATAAACATAAATTACAAAATTATCTACATAGGTATTAAAGCTACTCTCTTATAAATACAACAATTTCAATGAAGAACATCGAAAATTAAATATTTCATAGCTATCTTCATTTACAAAACCAGCCAAAGTTCCTGTGAACTTCCAAAGTCATCATAATGGACGGAATTGTCACTCCATTGACCATAATTTTCTGCTCCCTACCCACCTCATGCGTGTGTGTAGTGAACAAAGTGGCTGAAGATTTGGTCGCATATATCTTCAGATCTCTTGCAGCAAAATAAAATGCAAGTTCGTCGAGGTAGGTGTTTAACCTATCACAGATGTCATCAAGGGGTGGGGGCCTGATCGTACAATCGTTCGTATATGATACAATCTCTATGCCGTCTGGATGCGGAGTAATGGAGAATAGGTGGAGGTTTAAGAGTGCTGCAGATAACAACCCGCCTTGGGGAACTCCCTGTTTCACTCTACGTTGCTTCGACTTCTTATTCCTAAATTCCACAAACGACTGGCGACCATACATATACTTGGCGTTGAAGGCCTCGCTGGAGGGACTATTGGCGATGTCCTCAAGCAGTTTTGCATGATTGACCGTGTCGAATGCCTTCAATAGGTCCAGTGCCACAAGGATGTTATCCGTTCTTGTAGTCTGCTGGGCAGCTCCTCAAAAATTAACCTTCTGTTCAGTACTCAGCCGGATCTAAAGCATGGTTTGTTTGTGCATCACTGCCACACTGAGGACGACACCGTCTGATGAACTAAATTTAATGCTACACCTAATGCCTTTGGGCATTGTGGAGAGGCAAATTGCTGCAACCACTGCTGTGAGGCTAAGGGAATTTTCTTTTTGGTAATGCGGCTCCTGCGCACACTGTCACATGTTAGCTTTGTCATCTAGTCTCATGTTAGCTACTTCATCAAGAACAGGCCCGAAAGTCAACGAATGGCAAATAATCACAAAACACATCAGAATTATTTGGCCCACACTTGAAGAGGTCTACCGCTTGGCTGCAGCTGGATCGAAAAACGTCTCAGTCATTGTGTCCGTCATGTAAGGTCACTGACTGATCAAAAAAGGTTTGCAAAAAATGGCTTTTACAGAAGCTGTGAGGAAGTCGATGAAGAGGAGACTATAGAACATATGCTATGTATATGTCCCGCACTAGTAAGCAGGAGCAGTTTCATTTTAGGAACTCATTTCTTTGAGGACTTGTGTGAATTAGTGGATATGAACATTAAAATTAAAGCAAAGAGTATTGATTGCTTATAGTATTACCGCTCGAATAATAAGTAAGATAAACAGATGTTATGCAACAAGCTTAAATGCCCACTCAGTAACCTCAGCAATATTCCATTTCTTATGAGGATAAGTTTTTTTTTTAATTTATAGATATTGCGACCTACTCATTTTAGTACAAGTATTTATTGACAAATAGTACAACAAGTATAAATTTATAAACTGCACTACGTTTATACAGTAATTGACCAAACATTGCAATACAAAAGATTGAAGTTAATATATCTCAATTTGTGTTTGTTTGTTTGTTCCGTATAGGCTCAAAAACGGCTGCACCGATTACCTTGAAATTTTCACAGATTGTGTAGGTTGGTCTGGAAGGAAACATAGGCTATATAATTTTTTTATATAGGGAGGAGGGCGGACCCTCCCCCTTACCCCTAAAGAACTACCCAAAAATAAAAGAGTGCACCGGTCGGGACAATATGGGATTCAAATGTAAGGCATTCAAGGGAAGAGTACGAATTTCATAATAAAAACCCCAAAAGAGGTTTATTTGACGATCGTCACGATGTGGAACTCAAATGAAAGGGATTCGGGATTAGTGTATGAATATGTAGGAATAGGCTTCATAATTTAATGATAACGGATGGGGGTGGACCCTTCACCGTTACCCCCAAAATACCACCCAAAATCAAAAGTGGACCGATAAGGACAATAAGGGTATCAAATGAAAGGTATTGGAGAGTAGACTACGAATATGGTATTAACATTTTAGTGTAATTAAGGGGCCCGATGCCCCAACCCCAAAACTCCTCCAAACAAACATATTGGACGTTCATTTCAATATGGGGCTCAAATGAAAGGTATTCGGGAGTAGATTTCGAATCTGCCATACAAAATCAGATCGAAGTATAGGGGGTCATGCGATCCCTGAAAAACGCCACTAGAGCCATTATGACTACATGATACTTAGCTGAAACGATTTTCTTAAAATTTTCATAGATTGTGTACGATTGTCTGGATGGAAACATTGGCTATATCATTTTTAGATATCGGATGGAGGCGGACCCTCCCCCTAACCCCAAGAAACGTCACCCATACCCGATAGTGCTCCGATGGGCACAACAAGGGTATCAAATGAAAGGTATTGGAGACCAGAAAATGAATATGGTATTAAAATATGGGTCCAAATACCGAGCGGGTCCCCACAACCCCAAAACTCCTCTAAACAGATATATTCGAAGTTCATGTCAATATGGGATTCAAATTTAAATTATTAGGCAGTAGATTACAAATATGGCATAAAACATCAAGTCCAAGTAATGAGGGCTCAAATGAAAGGTATTTGGGAGTAGAATATGACGTAAAAATTTCCGTTCAAGTTTAGGTGGCGCTTTTCCATCCCTCCCCTAAAAAGTACTTCTCATTACCCTTATTTTAAAAAACACCAGGAACCGAGCAGGGGCAAACTTTCCACATATCAATGAGTGCTTTCCGATTCAAATTGGAATACAATGATAAGGGACCTTTTTTTATAGCCGAGTCCGAACGGCGTCCCGCAATGCGACACCTAATTGGGGAACATTTTTTAAATGACCATGCATGGCATTGTACCTCGCAAATTACGCCAACATTAAGAGGGGATAACCACCGCTTTGTCCGATGTTCTCGCCAGTATTCGAATGCGTTCAGCGTCATAGGCTACAATCGCATGAATTTGATATCCGCATTCAGGGTGAATTGTCCACACCCTAAAGCGCGCCCGGTTCGGCTAGTTATAATATAAAGCTGACCCAACAAATAAGACACAGGTTACTCTTAACTAACGTAAAAGATATTCGAGTTATAAATGAGTGTAAATCAAATATCAGAAATTTAAGGAATAAAAATATTAAAAAAAATAATAAAAAAATAAAATATTAAAGTGCGACTTTTAATGCATATTAACATTAACATCAAAACATTTAATACAAATTATATAAAAACAAAAATAAATAAATAGTTTAGTTAAAAAAAATAATATGACACACACAAACAGATTATATACAAAACTAGCTGAACCTGGCCCGCTCCGCTGCGAACAAAATTATTCTTTGAATATTTATTTATGAATTTCCATGCTACGAAAATATTATGTGTATAAGCTCGAGCAACAGTATAGCAATATAAATACCTTATCTGAATCCCATATGATCTATATTGGTGTCTCAGAGGGTTTAAGGTCATTTAAGATTGGATGTTGATGCACCCCATTCTTAAATTCTTAAAGAGTGATGGTTGGTGGGTTATGGGGTCGTTGTGGACCACCAGAAACATGGTCCCCAAAGTGGGTACGAATTTCGTGCTCTACTCCCAAATACCTTTCATTTGAGCCCCAAATTGCCTTGGATGGAAATTTTTCTCCAATTATCTTCAGTTTAGGGGTGTATTCTGGGGTGAGGAGGTCCCCCAAATACCTTTTTTTGAGGCTCATATTGCGATGGTCAGTAAAAATTGCTGTTTGTGGGGTATTTTGGGAAAGGGATAGACCCCCAGAAAATTGGCCCCGAAAGTTGGTATCAATTCTTGCTCGGCCCCCAGTACTTTTAATTTAAGCCCCACATTGACATGGTCGGTAAATATGTCCGATTTAGGGGTGTTTTGGGGAATGGGGTGGTCCCCCAAACACTAAGCCCTGAAAATATATCAGCAATGTGCTCTATTCTCATATATCTAAAGGGTGATTTTTTTGAGGTTAGGATTTTCATGCATTAGTATTTGACAGATCACGTGGGATTTCAGACATGGTGTCAAAGAGAAAGATGCTCAGTATGCTTTGACATTTCATCATGAATAGACTTACTAACGAGCAACGCTTGCAAATCATTGAATTTTATTACCAAAATCAGTGTTCGGTTCGAAATGTGTTCATTCACCGTAACGTTGCGTCCAACAGCATCTTTGAAAAAATACGGTCCAATGATTCCACCAGCGTACAAACCACACCAAACAGTGCATTTTTCGGGATGCATGGGCAGTTCTTGAACGGCTTCTGGTTGCTCTTCACTCCAAATGCGGCAATTTTGCTTATTTACGTAGCCATTCAACCAGAAATGAGCCTCATCGCTGAACAAAATTTGTCAAAATTTGAACACATTTCGAACCGAACACTGATTTTGGTAATAAAATTCAATGATTTGCAAGCGTTGCTCGTTAGTAAGTCTATTCACGATGAAATGTCAAAGCATACTGAGCATCTTTCTCTTTGACACCATGTCTGAAATCCCACGTGATCTGTCAAATACTAATGCATGAAAATCCTAACCTCAAAAAAATCACCCTTTATATATCATTTATTTGAACCCCATATTGGCATTGGCCTCAAAATTCGATGTCAAATTAGTTTTCTAATCTCAAATACCATTCATTTAAACCCCTTATTGCAAAAGCCAGCAAATATGTCCGGTTTGGGTTATGGCCCTAAAAACTATGAATATGGAGCTACACTGTCTTGAAGACCCAAATTGTCTTGGTGAGCAAATACGTCCTATTTGGGGGTTCTTATAGTGGTGGGACTTTCACTAGACAGTTGCTCCCTAATGTTGATATCAAATATCTTTCATTTGAGCCCCATTTTTCCATAGTCGGCAAACATGACAATTTTCCCGAATATTGATATCAGATTTATGCTTTACTTCCAAAGACCTTTCAATTGATCCCCATATTGCTATAGTCGTAAATTTTTCCTCTTTGGGGGATGTTCTCGGGGATGGGGGTTGGGGTGGACCCCTAAACACTTAGTCCGACAATTGGATATCAGATACGTTTTCTAATCTTAAATACCTTTTATTTGAATCCCATATTGTCGTGATTGGTCTATATATATATATATATATATATATATATATATATATATATATATATATATATATATGTATATATATATATATATATATATATATATATATATATATATATATATATTTATATATATATATATATATATATATATATATATATTTGGTAAGTTTTGGGGGTGGGGCCAAATTTTTGTTTGTAGGTTACTATAGGAGAGCACACAAAATTAAATCGCACCACCCATTTCAGAGATCTGGCGTTTCTGAAAATTATGGTAAGGGGGAGGGTCCACCCCCCTTCAGATATCAAAAAAAATTAGTACCCTATTTTCACCACGAGATCATTATGCACCATCTGTGAAAATTTCAAGAAAATCGGTTCAGCCGTTTCTGAGTCTTGAAGGAACACCCAAACAAACAAACTCAAATTGATTTTTTTATATAAGAAGATGAATTTAAAGTTGCTTCTGTTATTCTATCAAATTAATGTGTAGCTGTAATCCCTCTTAAATTGAGAATAAGTTGAAATAGTACGAAGACTAGATGGTAGACTATTCCACAATCGAACTGCGTGTATAAAGAACTACCTACCCGCAACTAAATATCTGGTTCTGAATAGTTTAATACAATTTAAGCGCGATGGCCGAGAGAAAGTTAGTTTGTCAAAAAGGGAGTTACGCTCAGCACGATAAATTATTTTGTAAGTCAAATGCAATTGGCTTGGACGGAGTTGATCCGAGATTTGTACGAATGTTGCTTCCATATCTCCTACCGTACTTTACGTACCTGTTTAATTGAGTTTTGAGCTCCAGTGTGTATCCTATTACGTGGAAGCATGCAAAGATCATCCCCATTCCCAAATCCAACGTTGACTATCGGCCGATATCAATCTTATGCTATCTCTCTAAGGTTTTCGAGAAAAATTCTTCATGGACAGATGTCGGTATATCTTCACCCAGAGTCCCTGTTGTCAGAAAGACAGTCCGGCATCCGTTCTGATCATAGTTGCATTACTGCATTGGTTGAAGTGGCTGAATCGATCAGAAATGACATTGATGAGAACAAAATTGCCTTTCTGGTTCTTTTGGATCACTCCAAAGCTTTCGACATGGTTGATCACCTGAATTTGTGCATGAAACTACGGAATTTTTTTAACTTCACATCAACGGCAACGAGTCTGATTATGTCGTATCTGAGCGATAGACGGCAGTCTGTATGCGCAGGGAATATATTATCTAACCCCTTTTTGGTACGTAAGAGGGTTCCCCAAGGCTCGATTAAAGGTCCACTTCTTTTTTCATTATATGCGAACGACCTGCCTCGTCAACTAGCACACGGTCAGATTATGGTGTATGCTGATGACGTGCAGATTTTTCAAAGCGGCTTTGTGGACAATGTAGACGACTGCTTAAGTAAACTTAACGCGGACCTACATCGTGTTTATGACTGGGCGACTGCAAATGGTTTGTTGTTATATTCAAGAAAGTCTAAATGTTTGGTTGTTCACAAAAACAAGAATTTCAACATGCGAAAACCGGATATTTACGTTAATGGCCAGAGGATTGATATTGTATCTAGTGCGAAGAATTTAGGCGTGGTTTTTAACAGTTCTTTGGGCTGGTCCGATCATGCTAACATTGCAGCCGGGCAGACTTATGCAAGCTTCGTGCTTTATGGATCACACACTCTTTGACACCCATAAAAAATCCGAATTCTTCTGGCGAAAACATTCCTAGTTCCAGGTTTGATATATGGTTTTGAACTTTTTCGAATTCGAAATCGATTCTTCGAGCCTCCGAAAATTTAATGTAGCTTTTAACAGCATAGTCCGTTATGTGTATGGTTTAAAAAATAATCAGCATGTTTCACAATATGTAGATTCTCTATTTGGACTTAGTTTCAACAATCTTCTAAATACTAGATCATTAATAATTTTACATAAGATTATTGTGGAAAAGAAACCCAGATATTTGTTTGAGAGACTGAGGTTTGCCCAATCTGATAGAGGAAGAAAGTTAATGCCTTTTAGAAGACGGAGTCTTATGTCTGAACGACAATTTTATATTAGCAACATACGTCTTTGGAATAATCTACCACACGATATTCAATGCCTCAGCAGCACGATTACATTTAAAAAACGACTCATTCAATTTTTCTCATAGTTAAATTATATTTAATTTCTTTAAAGTTTGCATTGGAATTTTTTTTTAATTATTTTGTTTTTGTACTTATTTTTTATTTGTGCTTTTTGTTAATTTCCCAATAACATACGGCTGTTAACACTTTTTATTTGTAAACATTATTTTGTTCCACTTTTATTTATTGTAACCTAGTTTATTTATTGAGAACCTACTTTAGCCGGATGTATTATATAACAATAAATCTACACTCTAATTATAAGATTATTATCTTGTTGTGTAGACAATAAATCCATAAATAAAATAAAAGAGTGAGCATCGGAAGTGTAGCAGTCTTTTAAAAGGCGTACCATACAATTGTTTCACGTAAGGTGAAATACTTTGAAATCAATGCACTACGTACACAATGTTATTTGTGGCAATTCGTAATTTCCTCACATGCACGGAGTCACAAGTAGCATTAATCTCACAACAGAATAGAAGCCTTGAAGCCTTGGTATAAAAAAATGAATGGACGCTAGGGAACGGAGCATTCCGTACACTATGCCAATTGTGTTGTCAATTTGTCTATTCCACGACAAATTATTTTCGAAAATGACCCCTAAATTTATCGCAAATGGTGTGTACTCAATTTCACATTCATTTATACTCACTGATGGAAGACTATTGCTGTCGTCTGTCGAATCTGTTCCTGGATATAACCAAACACTTACTTTTATTGGGGTTTAAGTGAAGACCATTGACCTTAGCCCATCCGATTATTCTCATCATATTCAGGTTGATGTTAATACAATACAAGGAAAAGTGTCGGAAATATTGCATGAGAAGCATAGCTGAACATCATCAGCATATATATGAATATCGCATCCACTGGTACCCCGACTATGTCATTAATGTATAGGGAGAAGAGCAATGGACCCAAGACAGACCCATGCGGTACTCCTCTTGATAGACTAATCGATTGTGAATAAGTCTCCTTGGAAAGTACTACCTTTTCTCTTCCATTCATATCACCAGCTGTGTCATCAGAACCATACATATACCACAATTTTTTCAACAAAATTTCGTGACACGCCGTATCAAGAGCCTTCGAATGGTCTAAAAGTATCAAAAAACAGCACTTGGTGTCATCAAAGTTCTGTCTCAATTGCTCTACAATATTAACCAGGAAAACGAGGCTGATGATGGAAGATAACAAATGCGGTATTCCTTCATGTGGATTCAGATTTTTGTGGGCAAAATGCCAAGATTGCTATTTATTACGACTCACCTTAATATGTATATAAATTATTTTGTTCATCATTATACTTTTTACAGATGGTATACACGACAATGAAGGCTCATAAAAGAAATGCAAATTTTTTCTTCTTTCATTTAGAAAATATAAATTAAAAACAAAAATACTTTAAAGCAAAATATTAGATGTTTTATCAAATGCAAAAATATCAATATTTTCTTTTATTCAATTGGTAAAAATGTTATTTGAGAGAAGGGTTGTCAAATAAATTGGTTTTTCGAATTAATAACTGCTTTAATTGGGGCTTGGAGCTGGTCATAAATCCAAATTACATAATTGTTAATCAATAATACAAATTCGTTTAAAGGTCCGATTTCAGCGAAACTCTTAATTGAATGTACACATTTTTTAATTTAACCTTGATTTTCATTTTTTCTGTGTGCAGTATACAGCCAGCTTGTGACACGCGTTTTAAACCCCCATACTTATGCCAACGTCCGGAAAACATCGAAAAAGTGAAACATTATTTGCTGTCGAAGATGATATGATACCTTCAGAATTACTCATTGGACGAAAATTGTTATGTTAAAAAACTTGCGTGAGGTTAACGATGTCGCTAACTTTCCATAACAAAAACTTTTCTAAATTCACAGGGTGACACAAAATGAAAAGCTGCAATCAGTGTCCTGCCCTCCAGTTTTTAAAGAGAAATATGGAAACTTTGTTCAAGGAAAAACTGATTCCAGCTATGTTTGATACGTCAAATTGAAGTAATGTCCTCTTCTTTGATGTGGCATTCACACTTTTTTGAGCGAAGTCCAATCCTGGACTCTAGGCTGGAATCAGTGATCTGGAATCTTTGTTCAAGGAAAACCTGATTCCAGCCAAGTGTGATACGTCAAATGGAAGGTATTGACCTCTTTGACGTGGCTTTTGAAGTCCATTCCTGGATTTTAGGCTGGAAATAGTGTTTTGACGACCAATTTTAAAATGGAATCTGGGAAACTTTGTTCGGGACTTGGCGTGACCCGGACTTAAGTTAAACACCAAATTGTTGTATGATATTCCTCTATCAAATTATGTTAATAACATTGTGTTAGGTTAGGTTGAAAAGAGGGTGCGGTTATTAATCCGCCCCATGCCACTATAGACATACACCTAAGCTATTAATTGGCTTGTTGTGCGCTCTAAAACTGTTCACACCTAAGTACCGGTGTCTTTTAGCCGCGAAAACCGGGAAGTGATATAGGAAATGCTCCAATGTCTCATCACCTTCCCCACATGCCCTACACATGCTATCACTTGCCGCACCGATATTGCATAAGTGAGCTCGTAGTCCTATGTGTCCCGTTATGATACCAAAAGCAATACTGACCTCCTTCTTACTTCCTTACAGTAAAAGCCTCGCCCTCTTAAGATCCGGATGCCGTCATAGGATTTTCACCGTCCTACCGCGTTCGTCACCCACGTCCTTAAAACAGACTGCGTCGACCCGAAAGCTTCTGCTAACCAAGTTTATTGACGGCAGTTCTCTGGCCTTCACTGTCAAATCGTCTGCCCTTTCATTCCCCTTACTCCGTTATGGCCCTGCACCCAAACGAGGCGGATTGCGCCATCCTCAGGGAAGACGTTAACCTCCTTACACAGCAAGACTGTTCGTGACCTTACCGTCCTGGTTGTTATTGCCTTTATGGCCATTTTACTCTCCGTAAATATGTTCACACTTGACGTCCTCGCGTTAGTAACCGTTGAGCGGACGTATTTTCATCTCACACCTCGAAGAAAAAAAATACGTATATCGGACTAGGAATCTATTACAATGCCTGGTTTCTGAAGACAGACAGTGTCCTGTGGAGGGAAACAAAGTCGGAACAGCAACACGGCCCCTGAGTCTTCATGGAGGACTGTGACTTCTAAAAGGATGCAACAGCCATCACGGAAGGGGAAGATGGTCGCTGAGAAAGGTAAAGAGTCGCTCTCTTACGCCGGAGAGGCAAGGAAGCACAAGAGAGATGCGATGACTTATGCAGTCATCGATATCGGCTGTGCATCCGGTAGGATTCCACCAGATCTGGGACCGACCCAGGTGACGCATTTGGTTAACGAACATGTGTTGAACTCTGAAGGGGGTCCACCCATACGAATTATGAGCTCTTAACGATACGTTTCGCTTCAGCGGAATGTATTGATACCGTCAAAAAGCTCGTTGGATGTATCCACACTTCCTGTGGCGCAAAGCTCAACCTTGTGAGGAAAATGGACATCGCACAGCTCACAAAGGCGGTGTTCATCAAGGATGGAACGCATGATAGAAGTCATAAACAAGCAAAACCAAGATTTTGTCGTGGAGAAATGGGAGGTTTTCCACAGAGAGGGGAAGGAGAATCTAGTCTCCGTAACAAATTTTGCTAAGACTAAAGGCATAGCATACTACGGGGACACGGCTGTCTTTTTCAAAATTGGGAGGACTAGGATATTGAGCCATCAGGCGGTGCAGTGGCGGGACAATAGCACCTAACGAACAGGAGGTCGTCGACGAGGTAATCATCGACTCTCTCAATATTGGAAAGACTAGGATAAGCAAAGATCCTTATACTAAAATATTAGGCACTGCCTCATGTTTAGGGCGAAACACCCAACACAGCCTAACGAACAGGGACCCGACGACGGAACCATCAACGACTTTCTAGAAAATTGGTAGACTAGGGTGGATAAAGATCCTAATGCTGAAACATCAGGTAGTGCAGGGACGGTAGACTAAATACAGCCTAACGAACAGGGATTCAATGATGGAACCATTAACGAGTTTCTCAAAATTCTGAAGACTAGGATAGGCAAAGACCCTTATAGTAAAACATCAGGCAGCGCAGTGACGGGAAACTCAATGCAGTGAGCAGGCGATCCTAAGAAGCCCATCTAATGGAGGACCAATAATTAAAGTGATCCAGATAAATCTCAACCGGAGCGAGACAGTTACTCACGCATTGATGAAGAAAATCAGCAAGAGCAAGATTCATATTGCCTTAATTCAGGAGCCGTGGTCGACCCGGAACAAAGATTCTATACTGAACCATATCTACTACCTATTATTCTATGCAAACACTTGTTTTCCCCAGAGTTGTCAAAGTCGGATGAAACAGCGATGAGACATCACTTCATCCGCTTTTCGACTCTCCGACACCGCCACCTATGCGAAGCTGCAACGGTTGGTGAGGAAAGCAAAACAGACAGAAAATGTGGTACTAATAGGGTACGATGCGAACTCTCACCACATTTCGTGCGGTAGTACCAACATTAATAAGCGGGCCCAAGCCCTGGCAGAATTCTTGAATGCTAAGGACCTAATAACACATATCACTGTTAACACCGCTACCTTTGTCAATAGGTTTTGAGAAGAGGTATTAAATGTGACGTGTTCCGAAAATCTAATCGATGAGCTTCAGGAATGGAGTGTCTCCATGGAGCACTCCTTCTCAGACCATCGCACAGTGGGATGGAAAAAAAATAAGTGGAAATAAGTCTGCCATTTTGGAACGGATAGAGATATCTTCATGCAATTTTACATGGTTATAGCTGAGATATTATCCATTTTAAAGTACAATATGGGAATTTTTTAACAAAAAAAAAAAAAAAAAACTGGGAAACACCTTCGAGTACCCAAAACGCAAAGCTGAGACCCCCAACTTTATAACATATTTTCATTGACCCAAGTAATAATTTATTTGCGCCATCCAAGGATTGAGGTCTCTACGGACATTTCACTAAAAAATTCCACTATTGCGAACATTTTTCCCTCGTGTGGGGATTTTACGTGTCTTCATCATGAATATGGCCAAAATTTTTACTCATTTTTTTAAATAAGATATTCATCTACAAATTTGTGAAAAATTAGAACGATATCGTTAGTAGTTTTGTTATTATGATATTTTCAATTTGAATTTTACTTTCCACAAAAGTGTATTTTTTGGCCTCATTTTTTAAGATCCGTCCATAAATGCGTTTTTGACAGGACGAACAAAATTTTGTAGGACCGAGGTGGCCAACTTTGAAGGCCCACCAATGGACCCTTGGGACTTCTAGGTCCCTGAATTAACTGGATAACACCTCAGCTATAACCATGTAAAATTTCATGAAGATATCTCTAGCCGTTCTAAAATGGCAGACTTATTTCCACTTATTTTTTCCCATCCCACTGTGCATCGCTACACTAGGTTTAAAATAGCACGGCCAGCGCCGAATCCGATAAGCTTTGGGAACAAGTTGAAAATCAACTGGACAAAAATTCGGAAGACTACTCAGAAGAAGACTTATGCACGATAATTAAGATTGTCCAAGCATAGAAGGCATTGACGACAATGTCAACAGGATTACGACTGCACTAGTGGAGTCTTTCGAAGATAGTTGTCCGCTTCGAGAAAGAAATCAGCCCAAGAAAAACCCTGGATGACCGGGGAGATTCGCAACATTGGGAAAGAGGTCCGCAGACTTTTTAACAGAACACGTCTTAAAAAGCGGAAGTAAATTAGGACGTGTATTACACACGGCTCAAGGAATACAATAAAATAACCATAGTGGCAAAACGTGCCTCCCAGAAGCTTTTCTTCTAACAGGTCGAAAGCGTTAATGACGCCGCCAAGACGAAAAAGTTTCTCTCAAAAACCGATGTCCAAACTGAACTATCGATGTCCTGAGGAACTATCGACCATATCGCTAAGGTCTGGCGGATAACGGGATACTAAAAACCCCCCTGTCACAATCAAGACAGGAGGGGAAGGCATCGAAACGGGACCCGACAAGTCCTGTGTGGGTGGGTCATTCGGTTGGACTGGGCTCAAGGTGTGTGCCAGCGGAGAAACACGGAACGCAAAAAGGATTACGACAGCAGCAGCTAGTGAAGCATTAATGGAGGACTCGTCGACACCGCAAGTGTCCAGTGCCCTGAGGAAGTGTGGTTCCACTGCTTTCCCATCTGCCTCTGGCAAGCATCCAGAAGCTTATCATGACAACATCTAATGAATTTTGTGAGGATGAACTCGTGGTGGAATCACGAAAATCCACCACTGGCTTACGTTCAGTGGTAGAAATTCTGAATTCTGACTATGGTTTCTGCAGATAAATCTCCACCATTGTAAGGCCGTTTCGGCGGCACTAAGGGAGCACTTATCCACTTATTTAAACTGCTCGAGGGTACGAAGAATGGGAGACACAGAGCCTGTATTCTTGCAAGAGTAGTCTAAATGTTTCTCTTCTTCCGTCGCTATGCACTGAAGATTCAGTAGTAGCCAGCATTGAAATATATAAGCCTCGCTGTTGGCTGGCATTCCAATATATAGCACACGAATCAGAGATGCCGTCTTCAAGCCAAAAGTAGCTGGTTGAAGCCGCTTCTGCAGGGAAACATATCCTTATTGTAGGAAGTGATACCAATGCACATCACCAGATATGGGGAAGTTCGATTATAAACGAAAGGGGTGAGGTGTTTATCGAATATCTTATAAGTTGCAATCTGACCATTTTTTAAAAAAGCAATTAACCGAACTTTATTTCCAGGAACAGGCAGGAGGCACTAGATGTTACCTTTGTGTAGAAAGGTAAAAGAAGAAGAACATGCGATTGGGAAGTGTTGGATGACCAGAGCTTCTCAGCATGTCCTAGTAACAAGCCAAGGGGTAAACAGCGACCGCTAGGGTGGACCCCAAAACTTGTTGGTAGAGGAAGGACTGCAGAAAAGTCGTCAACAGAGCAATAGCCACAAGGGCACCAAATGATTGGGACGTCAACAAGGCTGAGCTATGAAAATACAAGGGCGAGCTGAGAAAAGCGCACAACAAATCCTGGGTGGAATTCTGTAGATCCGTGGAGGATACATCTGAGGCCCCTAGGCTAAGGAAGATTCTGTCCTCGAGATCTATTACGCTGGGGTATATTCAGAAGAATCTATGGATAATGTCTAGTGAGGACACACTAGTACTACTTGTTGATACACATTTCCCGGAAAATTTTCCAACAGACAACGTGGCTCCAGAAGAGGTTGTCACTGGTCGGAGGTTGTTCGGAAAATTGTGTCTGAGCCGAAAATCCTTTGGGCGATACGAAGTTTCGATTCCTTTAAGTCGCCTTTAAGACATCGGTGAATTACAAGATGTGTCTGATAGACTGGTTCCCTGGCGTAGGGAGATATGCTCTGCGTTTATCAGCATGTCATATATACCTGTGGGATGGAGGGACACGAAGGTCATTTTCATTCCAAAAGCAGGAAAACCCTACCACACTAAGGCAAGAGATTTTCATCCTATTAGTCTGTCATCCTTTATGCTGAAGACTCTTGAGAGCTTGATAAGAACATATCTTAGGGCAAAAATCCCTGGAGATCACCTGTCGCGACAGCAGCAAGCATATAGCAGCAGAGGAACACCTCTATGAGGTGTACTGTATCCTCTACTTTGGAATATAGCCATTAGCAATATATCATTGTCGTTGGAAGAAAAAAGTGTAAAAGTGGTCGCGTATGCTGATGACGTGGCAATTGCGGTTAGGGGAAAGTTTCCCAACACTCACGAGATATACTTAAGTGAATATATACCGAAAGTGGTCTAGCTATAAATCTGTGCAAGACAGAAGTAATTCTTTGGGCTTTGGGGGGTACTCTGAAGATCTAGAATTGGTCATATCGAAGTGGTTACCCGACCACTGCAGTGTGTATCAAACGGAGATCCTTGCAATTAAGGAAGTGGTAGAATGGGTAAGATATAATGTCATAACGACTATTGGCATAAAGATCGTCTCAGATAGGCAGGCACCCATTAAATTCATAGAGAACGTATTTCTGAACACAAAAAACGCCCTCGACTGTCGCAGATCTCTTAGTAAGATGGCTGATCAGTTAAAAATTCATCTATTCTAAATGCCGGGCTAAACAGTTAAAAATTCATCTGTTCTAAATGCCGGGCCACAGAGATATCCCAGGGAATTGTAAAGCAGACGAACTTGCGAGAGTAGCAACTACCTTACACATTCCAGGAATAATGAAATCTGTTGGCATGCCTCTAGCGACATGAAAGCTAAGTTTTCAGGACCAGGCCCGAAGGACAACGAATGATAAATGGTCACAAAGAGGGCGCTGCAAGCATTCCAAACCTATGTGGCCTCATCTAGACTTGAAGAGGTCTACTGCTTTGCTGTCATTGGCTAGACGTCTCAATCATTGTGTCCGTCATGACAGGTCACTGTCTAATCGGAAAACATGCTGACAGACTGAAGGTTGCCAGCAACGACTTTTGCAGAAGCTGTGATGACATCGAAGAAGAAGAGACTATAGAACACCTTCTGTGTGTGTGTCCCGAACTAGCAGTCAGAAGAAGCTCCACTTTAGGATCTCATTTCTTTGTGAACCTGTCTGATTTAGCGGATGTGAACATTCGCAAGTTGTTGGGCTTTTTAAAGTGATCTGGATGGTTCAACGATAGGAACTAGAAGGCATTTTCCTTTTTCGTTTTCTGTTGTATCACAATGGACTAAAACGTCTAAATGAGTCAGATGGTAGACTGCCACTTAAACCAAACCTACTACAAAAGCAGGCAGACTATCTGGTGCCTCATCAGGCCACTTTTTTCACAGCGTGCCTAGTACTTGCATATACTCCGAACGTCTAGCAAGAGGCAAGGGAGGGGAGGCTATCCACGGGATAGCTGTGACCAACACATAGGCTGGAACATTAAGGTGCGATCCGTGTGGTGTTCAATGCTGTTACAAGGGCTTAGCTGGGGGCGTCCACGGGTAGCGGATAGTGGAATGCTTCATACGGAGTAGCTGCAACGGCAGTCGCGGACACTCACTGGTATCGAGCGAAGAGTATCAGAGCGGGCGGCACCGGCATCTGAACAAATACTGAGTGCCTATGATGCTCGATATGACAAGGCGAGTTCTTGGCGCCTCTAAATAACCCACACTGTTCCCGCGGCGATCGATCCTTTGGACCGGAACGAGCTTGCTCATCAAGAGAAGCATGACGGGGTGGCATTTATACCCAAGCACGGCAAGGCAAGTTATGCGCCACCAAAGGCCTACAGACCTATAAGCCTTACGTCCCTTCTACTCAAAACCATGGAATGCATTGTGGATACCATGATAAAGAGTAGGACATCCAGCGAACTGCTCAAATACAAACAGCATGCCTATGTCAAGAGAAGGTCGATGGAGACTGCCCTGTACGAGGTTGTGCATAAACTAGAAGAATCCTTCGATGCCATAACGTACACCCTGGCGGTATGTATTGACATCAAGGGGGCGTTTAACAATGTGCGGACCGACACATTGATCCAATCCTTAGACCAGTACCGGGTGGACCGGGTCCTTAGAGACTGGATAAACCATATGCAAGGAACAGGTGGATAAATTGTGTGTCCCATGACATTTATATAATGGCGAACGCCACAGGGGGCATTTTATCGCCGCTCTTTTAGGTGGCCACCATAAAGAACCTATTACGGATGCTGACAAAGGAGGTATTTAAACCCGTTTGTTATGCAGACGATGTTATAATACTCCTTGGGGGTAACGATCTGAACCAGTTATGCGGCCCGTCTGTATAGCTGGTTCAAATCAGAAAGCGTCTTGCATATGGCATATGACTGGGCTAGACCCAGGGGTATCAATGTTAACCCAGAGACGACTGAAATATGCCTTTTCACGAGGACGACGAAGGTGGGCCAATTTAACGCACCACATTTCCTCAATAAGATGATTTCGATGTCTGCCAAGGTCAAATACTTAGGTGTGATCTTAAATAGGAAACTTAATTGGAAGTGTCACATTCAGGAACGTAATGAGAAGGCTCACAGATGTTGGGCACTATGTAGACGGGCTGTAGGCTCGAAAGGGGGCCCGATTCCGGAGCCTGATTAGACCAATACCTACTTACGCCTCAGTAGTTTGGTGGACTGCTATGAAGAAAAAGTGCAACCATAAGAACCATACAACACATTCAGAGACAATTGAGTCATTGCGCACAGCTGACTGTGTAATACTCGACTACCAGATCGAAAACATTTTTCTGAAAACGTTGCTGAATTCGGAAAGTGTGCGCTAATGAAAATGTAAACAAACGTAACGACTGACATACCCGTATGCTTGCAACTCTATCGGATACCATTTGCCAAACGACCAATTATGGCAGAAATAGTGAAAGAATTGATGGAAAACGATTCCACGTATTCTTCTGGTATCGTGAAAGGCTTAGTACCCTATTCGGCTTTTCACATGAACATCTGTCAAACTCCATATACAAAATAACGTATAAGCTAAAACCTGTGAAATAAATGAATGCATTTTTTCGCTTATGGCTTAAAAGGAGCACTTAAAATAGAGTGTGTAATACGATAGTAAGATTGGGTTAGTACAAAAAAATTCATAAAATTATGCTTTAAAAAAGTATGATATTTTATTAAAGTATTTCGCAAATATTCCGAAAGCTGAACAGAATACTCTGCTTAAGTGAAGATAATAAAAACATTGATAAATAGTTTGCACGTCTATAGGAAAACTGCTACTTCACGAAGTTAGACCTACGAATGGTGTATCACCAGGTTAAGGCCGCAGAAGACTAACGTAAATAAACGGCATTAGTAACCAATGACGCAGTGGAATATAATCGAAAACAACTGGTGAAAAAAACTACCATTTGAGAACGGGTACAGAGAACAGTATGATATCCCCCAAACACCGACAAATGTTTCGAAATTCCGAGGTGTGCAACTTTAAGGTTGAACTTTGAGCTCCGACATGTGTGGTGCCCATCGTTATCACGGGAAGCTTAGCTGAAAGCTACCGGGCGCGTCCACAGATTGCGGATGGTGGAAAGCTCCGTTTTTATGCGGAGTAGCTGCAAATGCGGTCGCGGGCAATCAGCGATTTTCGAGAGGAGCGTCTCGGTGAGGAGTCAGGTGGCACTGGCTCTTAATTAAACACTGAGTGCCAATGATACTCGAGATGACAAGGCGTGTTATTGGCGCCTTCAAATAACCAATGGCCAACATCAGCGTCTGTTCCCAGGTTAGGGGCGTCTGGCGGCGAGCGTCGGATCTTGGAGCAAGCGGCTCGCCACAAAATAGGGAAGGAAGACTTATTTTGGTCCAACAGTCGGAAAGTTTAGCCTCCACGAGATAACGTCCAGTAATGGGTTGAGGCTGATAGATTTCGCCGCGGCAAAGAACATGGTAGTTAGTAGCACCAGATTTCAACATAAAAATATTCACAAAGCCACATGGCTGTCACCCGATCAAAACACGAGGAACCAAATTGATAGATGTACGATCGATCCGTGGAGCGAATATAGATTCGGATCATTACCTTGTTGCAGCAAAGGTTCGCACCCGTTTGAACATGGCGAGGAAAGTACGATCTGACACTGCACGGAAACTGGACATTGAAAAGCTGCAGACACAACAAATGGCAGCGGCATACTCCACTCGACTGACCCAACTGCTTGATGAAAGCACTCCTTGTTCCGATTATATAATGGCGCAGTGGCAAACTGTTGCCCACTCCATGGAAAATGCCGCGAAATCCGTACTTGGGTACCGGAAGCCTCCTCCAAGAAACCCATGGTACGACCAAGAGTGTCGAGATGCTACTGAAGCCAAGAATGCGGCATATAGAGCAACCCTGCAATCAGTAGCAACGCGCCAGAAGAAGGAGAGGTATCGCGAGAAAAGGAGAGAGGAGAAACGTCTATTCCGCAGAAAGAAAAAGGAAATGGAAAGACGTGAGTATGAGCGAATTGAGATGTACAGGAGTCAGAATGAAGTCCGGAAATTCTACCAAAGAATTAAACACCAAACCGATGGCTTGGTGCAGGTACATCCTCCTGCAGAGACAAAGAAGGAAATCTGGTAACTGACACAGATAACATGCTGAGGATATGGAAAGAATATTTTACCCAACTGCTAGTGTCCGATGTTGGCGGCGAAGAGGAAACCGCAAAACCAATCCCTGATGATAGAATGTTTACCTCCTAGTCAGAATGAGGTCTAAGTAGCAGTGACCCGACTAAAGAACAACAAGGCAGCAGGAGCCGGCGGATTACCCGCTGAACTATTTAAGACCGGAAGCGACACGCTGATAAGGCGTATGCATCAGCTTATCTGCGCAATCTGGCTAGAAGAACGCATACCCGATGATTGGAACCTCAGCATACTGTGTCCCGTACAAAAGAAAGGAGACAAGACGGAATGTGCCAACTACAGAGGAATGAGTCTCCTCCCCATCGCATACAAGATACTCTCGAGCGTACTGTGTGAAAGATTAAAACCTAAAGTCAATGAGATAATTGAGCCCTATCAATGCGGCTTTAGACCAGGTAAATCCACCCTAGACCAGATATTCACACTGCGCCAAATCCTGGAAAAGACCCGAGAAGGACAAATCAACACCTACCACCTCTTTGTTTACTACAAAGCCGCCTTCGATACTCCTTTACGTTCAAAGGTATTTCAAGCCATGTCTGAGTTTGGTATCCCTGCAAAATTAATAAGACTCTGCAGGATGACACTTGCTGATACGTGTTCCTCAGTAAGAATAGGAAAGAATCTCTCCGAATCATTTTATACCAAACGAGGTTTCAGACGAGGAGACAGCCTCTCGTATGATCTCTTAAATATCCTGCTGGAGAAGATTATACGAGATTCAGAAGTGAATAGATATGGCACATTAATCACAAGAGAGCACATGCTACTCGCCTATGCCGACGACATCGATATCATAAGTCGGTCACCGGAAGTAGTAACTGCAGCCTTTGAAAGAATCGAAAGAGCGTCAGTGAAAATGGGTCTGGCAGTAAATGGAGATAAGACGAAATGGATGGTTTCAACTCCCAACACACCTTGTACAACCGAGCAGATAAAGAAAATGGAGAAAGTTGGGAGCCACAACTTTGAGATAGTCAGTAATTTTATCCACCTCGGCACCGCCGTAATCGAAACGAATGACACCAGTTTTGAGATAAAGCGAAGAATAATACTGGCAAACAGATGCAACTTTGGACTAAGTAAGCAGTTTAGAAACAAGGCCACCTCTCGACAGACGAAGACTACACTTTACAAGACACTGATACTACCCGTGCTGTTATATGGTTCTGAAGCATGGGTACTTGTGAAAGCAGATGAGGCAGTGCTTGGAGTATTTGGGAAAAAGATTCTTGAACCACGAGCTGTATGACGATGATAGCATAGTTACACGCATCAAAATACAACGGCTGCGTTGGCTAGGTCATGTTGTCAGAATGGATGAAGAAGCTCCAGCAAAGAAGTCTTTTGAAGGCAAACACGGTGGTACACGCAAACCGGGAAGACCAAAAGCCCGATGGAAAGATCAAGTTGTGGGAGACACCTCGAAACTTGGTGTCAGAGATTTTAGAATGAGCGCAGAAGATCGAGGCGCTTGGAACGCTATTCTACGTTCGGCTAGTGGAAGAAATATTCTGTCATAGCCAATTAAAGTAAGTAAGTATATCAGGTTATTGACTGATTTGGACCGTACTTGGCACATTTGTTGGAAGTCGTCATAGAACACTGCATGCAAAATTTCAGCCAATTCTGACAAATAGTGCGGCTTGTAAGGGCTCAAGAAGTCAAATCGGGAGATCGGTTTATATTGGAGCTATATCAGGTTATAGACCGATTTGTATCGAATTTGACACAGTTGTTGAACGTCAAAAATAAACATGATGTACAAAATTGTATCTAAATTGGACAAAAATTGCGGATTGTAAGGCCTCAAAAAGTCAGATCGGGAGACCGGTTTATATGGGAGCTATATCAGGTTATACATTCATTTGGACCGTAATTGGTTCAGTTGTTGGAAGTCATAACAAAACAGTATGTGCAAAATAGTAGCTAAATAGAACAAAAATTGAGGGTTGTAAGGGTTCAAGAAATCAAATCGGGAGATCGGTTTATATGGGAGCTATATCAGGTTATAGACCGATTTGGACCGTACTTGGCACTGTTGTTGAAAGTTATGAGAACACTATGTGCAAAATTTCATCCAAATCGGACGAAATTTGTGGTTACAGGGGCTCAAGAAGTCAAATCAGGAGATCGGTTTATATGGGAGCTATATCAGGTTATGAACCGATTTGGACCGTACTTGCCAAAATTGTTGAGTCGCAACACAACATCCAAATCGGTTTATATGGGAGCTATATCTAAATATGGCACATTTGCAATGCCCAATGACCTCCATCAATAATAAGTATTTGTGCAAAAATTTCAAGTTTTCTGCAGTCCTTCCTTAGACCAACCAGCTCTGGGGTCCACCATGGCGGTCGCTGTTTTCCTCTTGGCTTGGCACTAGGACTTGCTGACACAAGCGAGTCATTCAGGGTCTTCGTGTTCCGCTTGACCATTATTTCTATGTCCTCCACAGTTTCAACTTTCTTTTCTGGTCTTGAAGGGATAGACGTGCAGAATTTGTGCCGAAATTTATCCCAATCCGCCTTTCTTCTTTTTAGCCGAGGGACCACTTCTGCGGTATTTTCTCCAAGGCTAAAACTAATATAACGATGATCAGAGAAGCTGTGGTCATCCAACACATCCCAGTCGCATATTCTTGCGCTTATATCTTCCGAAACAAAGATAATGTCTAGCACCTACAGCCCGTTCCTGGTAATAAAAGTCGGTTTATCCCCTTTATTACAAATTGCCAGACTGCAACTTATAATATATTCGATAAGCAACTTACCCCTTTCGTTGACACACAAACTTACCCATATCTGGTGATGTGCATTAGCATCACTGCCTACAATGCCTTCTTCCCTACAGAAGCGGCTTCAACCAGCGAATCGTGTGCCAGCCAGTAACGAGACTTGTTTATTTCTACTACTACTAAATCTTCAGTGCTTAGCGACGGAAGAAGAAAAACATTTAGACTACTCTTTGCAAGAATACAGGCTCTTTGTCTAGCCTTCCCCGTACCCTTGAGTAGTTTAAATCCCGGAATTCTTACTCTACGAACCATTCTGCCACACTCCCATGGTTCCTGGATAAGAACCACGTCAAATCCCCTTGCTATCAGGAGGACCTTAAGTGCCGCCGAAGCGGCCTTACAATCGTGGAGCCATGCCTTCAGTCTTAGGCGAAATTGTCACGGAGACGTGGTTAATACCCACTACAAGGCGAGCTCCTTCCTCTATCTCCTTCTTGTGGAAGACGTCCCATGTCTCCACTTGCTTGTAAGACTTCCATCATACGTTCCGTCGCTAATTTGCCGCCCTCACCCTTGATGAAGACCGTCGCGCTTGTGAGCTGGGGGTTGTCCATCTTTCTCAACGGGCGAGCTTTGCGCCCTCCTCCAATATCAATCAATATATTCCGCCGAAGTAAATCGCAGCGTAAAGATCTCTCCTCTATACACGCAGCTCTTCATTTGTACGGGTGGACCCTTTACATAGTTCTACACATTTCGAAAATCCGAACGTTAACCATCGGTCACCTCTGCCGTCATCCCGCTGTCCTCATCTCTCGATTCGGCTGCGATGGCTGTTCAATTGACACTGTCGATGTCTGAATCTGAATCGGAAACTCCACCTTTACTCAAGCCTGGGGAAGATCTGTGCATCCACCTGGTTTATCCGTCTCTTTCTTGTTGGTTAGTCTGACGACTGGTTGTGCACTTGAAGCATTACTCTCGACTTTAGGTGTCAAGGCACCTATAGGTGTGGGCGGACAACATGCCACGGTCTGGTGGCACCTCCGCAGCTGTTGGGTCCTTGGAATCCATTTTGGGCCTACTATCGAAAGGCTTTAACATTTTCGTAATAGGTCCGTAATAGGTTCCGAGATACGGTTATTTTTCTTCAAATAACAAAATGAAAATACGTCAACGGTTACTTTTTTCTCTTTCTGGTCAAAATTAAGATGCCCAATTGATAAATGAATAATTAAATATTCCAATACAATAGCGCAACATTGATGTTCATAAATACATAACTCATTTAAGTTCATCCACGTTCTCCATCTTCAGGTGCGTTTCTCATGTTTAATTCGTCCATTTTTTTTAACATTCTTGATTTTTCTGTTTTGATTTTCTCCAATTCACAATATAAATTTATTTCATTTCAAAATTATTGAGATTTATGAAGCGGTTACATTATTTGTCACTTACTAGATATTTTTTGTCAAATTTATTTTCGACTGACCGAGCTAAGAGTTCCCTTACATCAGGAATGCACAAAATGAAAATTCGATTGTGTGGAAGAGAAGCAAGAAATATATATTTTGCACATTTGCACTTCTATTCGCATTACATGTGTGTAAAAGAGTACACAATACCAACTTGCTTTTTTAGAAACAGATACATACCTTTTATGTTAATAAATAACAATTTTAATTCGTGCAATTAAAAATTTGTTAAAGATCAAGAAGGATAAAAAACCAATCAAATGTTTTGATTTAATGTCAAATAGAATTTCAATGCCAACAAGTATCAAAGCAATTAAAAATATTTTATAAATCAATACCATGTCTAATTGGTAAAATACTTTTACTGTGAAGGTGACAACCAACCAAGGTGCTAAAATTGTCCACTTCATCTGTTACACACCTCAACATCAATTTCAAATTTTATAAAGACTCGCAAAACAAATGAAAATGTTAAGCAACGAAACGGAAACAAAGAATGCACATTTTTCCATAAAATATCTCATTAAGGAACAGAGGGCAAACTTCTCACATATCAATGAGTGCGTGTCGATTCAAGTTTTTAAGCTCGATTACCTGCTTTTTACACCCGTTTCTGAACGGAGTGTCGCACTGCCACACCTCTTTGGGGAGAAGTTTTTACATGGCTGCCACACCATTTATTCATATGACAACATACCTCACAAATGTCTTCAGCATTATGGGTATATCCAACGTAGAAGATTTTTTTATATTCTCGCCAGGATTCGAACCCAGGCGTACGGTGTCATAGGCGGTCATGTTACTCTCTGCGCCACGTTGGCCACCGTAAACAATGAATAACAAGTAATTATGTGCATCTAATAGATAAAATGTTTTTTAAAATGTTTTTGGCATGTTTTCCTCACCTCTGATAGCATTACAATCGTAGTTATGCTTTGTTCCAAAACCATTCTCCAAAAATCTTCAATAGTATTATCCATTGGATCTTGTGTAATTATAAAGTTCTCCGAATTGTCATATCCTTCTATGAACGATGCATTGATGTATGTTGAATTCTCTTTATGTGGCAGCGGCGATAATATAACCTGCGCAAGATGAAATGCCATCAAAAAGGGGTTTAATGAAATATGCAAAACAACAAACCCTGTTACGATCATATGGTATAATATGTTCACTCCTATTTTTCGCCATGTTCATTTCACTTGCTCCTACGGATGACGTTTTGTTAGTTTCGTCGTTGATAGTTTGAAGTTTCTGCAAAGATAATTACCAAAAAACATAAACATTTACAGGCGAGTTCACAAAAATTGACTAATGAAGAATTAAAGTGCACAATACTTATTCAACCATCATTGTACAATAAACCCTCTTTGGCATTTCGTATTCAAAAACCTATAATGACAGCTGAATAAGTGAAGTGCGATTCTTTATTTTGCTTTGGTAACCCTATGTCATTAAGGTGTTCGGATCAAAGGCAAAAACGTAATGGCTTCGGTTTTGTGACAATTATCATATCTATTTGTTTCACAATTTAAAAAAAAAGCTGCAATTCGTTTAAGCAAGCAATCTTAAACATACAAATATTCATTATTTTTGTAAACCGGTGCAGAGTCGGATGTTGGCTTTGTTGCATTTAGTTTACATCACTAAAAGCGAGCCCGGCTAATTTGTTACAAAATTACAAAATTTGCACAAATAGCCAGCGGAACATCTCAAATGCCAATGGATTATCACCAGCGCAACTTTAGAACAGCTTATATTGGCGTATATAACGCCTTTTACTCAATAAATGACATTTTAATGAATTCAATATACTGCTGATCCACACCGTACTAAAATAATAATGGGAGACATCAATTAAAAATTGTTTATTTTTGCTTGGCCATGTCTTAAAATATACATACGGGTCCACTCCAAATTGTTTCTATATATCTGTCGTAGACACATTGAGAAATTGTTTATGTCAAATTTAAAAATAAAATAAAAATCTGCATACCGATAAGTCTGGTAAAAAAACTAGCCGAACGTAGAATAGCGTTCCTAGAGCCCCGATCTTCTGCGCTCATTCTAAAGTCTCTGAAACCAAATTTCGAGGTGGCTCCCACAACTTGATCTTTCCATCGGGCTTTTGGTCTTTCCGGTTTGCGTGTACCACCGTGTTTGCCTTCAAAAGACTTCTTTGCTGGAGTTTCTTCATCCATTCTGACAACATGACCTAGCCAACGCAGCCGTTGTATTTTGATGCGTGTAACTATGCTATCGTCGTTAACGCAAACTGGTCCATATATTTTACGAACAATCTTTCTGTCAAATACTCCAAGCACTACCTCATCCGCTTTCACAGGTACCCATGCTTCAGAACCATATAACAACAAGGGTAGTATCAGTGTCTTGCATTGTGTAATCTTCATCTGTCGAGAGGTGGCCTTGTTTCTAAACTGCTTACTTAGTCCAAAGTAGCATTTGTTTGCCAGTATTATTCTTCGCTTTATCTCAAAACTGGTGTCATGCGTTTCGGTTACGGCGGTGCCGAGGTAGATAAAGTTACTGACTATCTCAAAGTTGTGGCTCCCAACTTTCTCCATTTTCTTTATCTGCTCGGTTGTACAAGGTGTGTTGGGAGTTGAAACCATCCATTTCGTCTTATCTCCATTTACTGCCAGACCCATTTTCACTGACTCTCTTTTGATTCTCTCAGAGGCAGCAGTTACTACATCCGGTGACCGACCTATGACGTCGATGTCGTCGGCATAGGCGAGTAGCATGTGTTCTCTTGTGATTGGTGTGCCATATCTATTCACATCTGCATCTCGTATAAACTTCTCCAGCAGGATATTAAAAAGATCACACGATAGACTATCTCCTTGTCTGAAACCTCGTTTGGTATAAAATGGTTCCGAAAGATTCTCTCCTATTCTTACTGTGGTACGTGTATCAGTAAGTGTCCTCCTGCAGTGCAGGGATACCAAACTCAGACATGGCTTGAAATACCTTTAAACGTGAAGGAGTATCGAAAGCGGAATGATGGTAGGTGTTGATTTGTCCTTCTCGGGTCTTTTCCAGGTTTAGGCGCAGTGTGAATATCTGGGCCAGGGTGAATATCTGGTACCAGGTCTAAAGCCGCATTGATAGGGCCCAATTATCTCATTGACATTAGATTTTAATTATCACACAGTACGCTCGAGAGTATCTTGTATGCGATGGGGAGGAGACTTATTCCTCTATAGTTGGCGCATTCCGTCTTGTCTCCTTTCTTGGGTACGGGACATAGTATTCTGAGGTTTCAATCATTGGGTATGCGTTCTTCTAGCCAGATTGCGCAGATAAGCTGATGCATACGCCTTATAAACGTGTCCATAAATAGTTCAGCGGGTAACCCGTTGGCACCTGCTGTTTGTTGTTTTTTAGACGGGTCACTGCTACTTGGACTTCATTCTGACTAGGAGGTGCACATTCTATACCATCATCAGGGATTGGTTCTGCGGTATCCTCTTCGCCGCCAACATCGGACACTAGCAGTTGGGTAAAATGTTATTTCCATATACTCAGCATCCTATCTGTGTCAGTTACCAGATTTCCTTCTTTGTCTCTGCAGGACGATGTGCCTGCACCAAAGCCATCGGTTTGATGTTTAATTCTTTGGTAGAATTTCCGGACTTGATTCTGACTCCTGTACATATCAATACTTGGGTACCGGAAGCCTGATGGTCTCGCCACGATTCGAACCCAGGCGTTCAGCGTCATAGGCGGACATGCTAACCTCTGCGATACGTTGGCCTCCTACATCATGAAGGAAAACGAATTCACCAGATGTCAAAAAATCAAACGTTTGATGATATTCCCCAATTACATCCCATCTACAACGCTAGAGAGTCATCCGAATGCGAAGTAAAGCTATTTGTTCATCCAAAAGTCATGCCAGATAGCTGCGAGTTCGTAATTACAAAGTTTTGAAATTTCTGGAAGCAGCTCCATGTGCCAAATTCTTGGGTTTTCTCTATAACGAAAGGATCATTCCCTCATGTCAAATGCGATGGAAAACAACAAAACAGTGTGTTCCGAGATCAAGGGTTACTATGCAGCCAGGTTGCACACTTGAAACTGAAAAAAATTAGCTATGGGCGCCTGAGACTTACAACATCGACATAAACTACATTTTTCCCCATCTCAACATCTCATCATCCTTGCCACCACTCACCCATCTACAACTCAAGAGCAACATCGAAATCTACAAGTTCCTAGACATACCGAAGGCGAATACATTTCTGAGTTTCCCTGTTCATCTGGATACACATGATTTAACGCACCATAGTCTAAGTTTTACAACGTGCATTTTCATCACTGGTATCCTTGTGGCGTTACTCTTCGTCATCAAAAAGCTATGCCATTTGTCCAGCCCACACCTGCCTGTATCCATCGTCCTTCCTTAACTTAGATTGAGTATTAATATATTACATCATGAATTGAATGACATAATAAAGTTAATAATGTGTTATGTCAATTAAGTCATATTTTAATGTTTCTAATAAAAATTATAATTTAGGTAATTAGCAAAATAATTAACACTAAAGATTGAAATCTTTTAAGACTGGTAGTATGGACAGTTTTGTAAGAACTGTATTCTTAGGTCACACATAGACAGTTTAGTCCTTATCAATGTTTAGGAGATAAAATGTTTGATGACATAGCCAGCGGCATTTAGCCTAAAAAAATCTAATCTTATGAGTCACCACATGTGGCGTTTGTTGATGTTTGACCGCATGGTGTGTTTACATTCGAATATTAAGATCAAAGAGCGTAAGAAAGAATAAGAGCTGGCGTTAGAGCCCAATTCGGGATGACGAGTGACAAAGTTAAAGACACAACATGTTTGAATTGCTTACGATATTTCATTTTTCCTTTAATTCCAACTTTCGGTTGCAAAGAAACAAAGCAAAATACGAAAAAATGTTCGAGCGAATTCCCGAATCAAAACAGAATAACCCAAAAATGTTGCAACCCTCAATGTGATTCCCATTGGAATACATTGAAAATGTTGTGTCTTTAACGCGAGTCATTTTACGATGCAGGCAAGGCAAAGCAGGAACCCTCTTTTGTATTTTCTCACGCTCTTTGATTAAGATTAGAAGATAAGACCGTATTTTTAAGGGCATTTTGGAATGCAGCTGCATTTGTTTAGGGTGGTCTTACGTCCATTTTTCAATAGGCATATCGCTGCGTGTGTGACCGTATATGTTAAGCTATTTGTACATATAGATTTAGGTTTAGAGTAAAGAAATTGATTTCAATAAAATTAGTTCCCGATACAATTCCAAACTAAAAACATTTGCTCCGTTAAGATTCAATAGCTTTCGGTATCATAACGAGACACATAGGACTACGAGCTCACTTATGTAAAATCGGTGCGGCAAGTGAAAGCATATGTAGGGCATGCTATGACATTGCGCGGCTTTCGCGGCTAACAGATACCGGCACTAAGGTGGGGACACAATACCAGACATTAACCAACTTCAGGGCGTGGTATGGGCAACAATAAAGGATTTTGGAAGTAGCACCGAATTCCTATCTTAAGTTTTCTTTTTCGAGTCAAGATCCAAGATCGGTATATATGACAGCTATATCAGGTTATGGACCAATTTATACCATACTATGCACATTTGTTGGAAGTCGCAACAAAACACTTCGTGCAAAATGTCATCCAAATCGGAAAAGAATTGTGCCCTCTTGAGGCTCAAGAAGTCAAGATCCAAGATCGGTTTATAAGGCCGCTATATCAAAACATTGACCGATATAGCCCATTTACAATCCCAACTGACCTACACTAATAAAAAATATTTGTGCAAAATTTCAAGCGGCTAGTTTTACTTTTTCAAAAGTAAGCGTGTTTAAAAAAAAAACACGACATGGCTAGATCGACTTAAAATGTCACGACGATCAAGGGGTCTTAGGCGAATATTTCGAGGTGTTACAAACTGAATGACGAAATTAGTATACCCCCATCCTATGGTGGAGGGGGGTATACTAATTAGCAGAGGCTTTCAGTTGCGTTAAACCCTTCCATACCGAATTTCGTGCAAATCGGTTTTAAATTTTAATAACTAGGTCCTTATAAGTGTAAATCGGGCAAATTATATACATGGGAGCTATATCGAAATTCATGGCGCTTTTCTTTGGGCTAAAAAGGTGATATGTGGCAAATTTCTCGATAAATGGAAAAGTTATGCGGACAGACGGACATGGCTAAGCGGAATAAAGAAAAAGATCTGAGTCAAATCGTACATTTTTCACAGCTTCAGTAGGGGCACAGAGTAAAGTTTATGCCACAATCATAATTCCTGCTTAAATATGTACTTTGATCCATTGATCGTCATTCGTCACAGTTTCTACACAACTATTCGCTTTAGGCCTGAAAGGGATGTGGAAACTGTGAGGATATAGACTTACTGGTCAAGCGGATGAAGAAGGCCCAGAATGACACCCTTGTGACAGCATTTTCTAGAGCCAAACCAGGGGCAAAAGCTACAACGGCACTACACCATTGGGACCTTTATAAGGCTCAGAGCTCATCTTGGGTGGAATTTTGCAGCCTCGAGGAGGATATGTATGTACGACCCGGATGTCGAAAAGCCTAACATAAGTCACTGTGTCAAATTTCAGTCAAATGCGTCTTTTATGGGACCAAGACTTGAAATCGAGATATCGGTCTATATGGCAGCTATATGCACATCTTGATCGATCTAGGGCAAATTGTAGAAATATGTCGAGAGGCTTAACTTAACTCACTGTCCCAAATTTCGGCGACATCGGACAATAAATGCGCACAACAAGCCTATTACTAACTTAAGGTGTAACTGAATCCAAAATTTGAGAAACTTAAGCCGTGAAGAAATTACCATTTGTACGTTTTAGGACCTAAATGTACAAATAACTAAAAAATCTTCTAGTCGCCCGGCACATATTGTGGTGTAAATGTATCCCAATTTTGAGAGTTGTAGCTCAATCTGTAAAGAAACGACCATTTTGTACGTTTTAGTATCTTAGTGTACGAATTTCAAAAATAAATCATCTAGCATCTTCTTCTAGCATCCCAAGATGTTAAATTAGGTTGAAGAGGATGCTACCAAAACATTTTCTTGATATCCACTGGGGCAATTTCACAAAACTCTTCAAGTACCCAATAAATACTGCCAAGCTGTATCTTTATCACAAATTTCGGAGCTCTATCCCAATCCGTAAGTTTCGAAACTTAAGAACGTACCATTTTGTATGTTTCCAGTAGCCAAATGTAGGTATTTCAAAAAGATGTCCTAGTCGCAGAATATATACTGTCAAGCTGTAACTGTTTCCGAAACTTAAGTCCTCTAGCTCAGTTGTGACAATTTAATACCTAAATAGGCAAATTTCAAATAACTGTTTTAGGCACCCAATATATATATATTTATGTGCACCTGTAATGTTGAAGCTCAAGCTCAATCTGTGAAGAAAGTACTATTTTGCACATTTTAGTACCTTAACGCATTTCCAAAATAGCTGTATTCTCAATTTCAGAACTCTAGTCAAATATATATAAAAAATCAACATTTTGTACGTTTTAGAACCTTTTTTTAGAAATTTCGTAAAAATTGTTTTAGTCACCGGTATATATTCTGAAAGGTGTAACTGCATCCCAATTTTAAAAGCTTTAACTCAATACGTAGAGAAGGTACCATGTACGTTGTAGAACCAAAATGAACGATTTAAAAAAAAAATCTTCCAGTTGACCACTATATACTGACAAGGTGTACCTGTATCCTACCTTTCAAAGCTTTAGCTCAAATTGCAAATAAAGTACCATTTTGTTTGGCTTGGTACCAAAACGTACGACTTTCAAATAAAAACTCTTCTAGTCGCCCATTATATACTCGTACCTTCAAGGTTTCAATAAGACCACAATAAGTACGTTTCCTTCCACTTCCAGTACGATTTGTGTTCCCGTTAGCTGTAGGCTAATTAACTTTATCGTAATATTTTGATACCAATATGTAAGAATTTTTATAGATCATTCAATCACCCATCACATTTTCTCGAGTTGTACCTACGTGTCAAATTGCATACCTCTAGCTCCATCTGAAAATAAGGTACTAAATGGTACCAACAAAAGGTGAAATACGTTCTCCAGGGATTTAATGGCTGCCTAAGAAGATATTGATGCCAATCGTCGTAATGACATTATATCTTAGCCATTCCACCACTTTCTTAATTGCAAGGATCTCCGCTTGATACACACTGCAGTGTTCGGGTAACCTTTTTGATATGACCAGCTCTAGATCTTAAGAGTACACCCCAAATACCACCTGGTCGCCTAGTTTGGAACCATCCGTATAGAATGTCTATGTAACTTCTGTTACCAGGAGTTTCGTAGTTCCAATCGGTTCTATCAGGAATAGTGGTAGAGTACTTTTTTATCAAAAAGCGGCTCAGGTGGGGTGTAATCCACACTGCCTGAATTTATCAAGGATAACACAGTGTCCGTAGCAGCCACATGACCAATGAGGAAGCTCCCTTAACCTCATGGCAGTGGTCGCTGCAATTTGGGTATGTGCAGAGACATAAGATGCATTAAATTTAGTGCATCTGATGGTGTCGTCCACAGTGCGGCTGTGATGCACAAACATCTGTTGAATCCGGTTGACTTTTGAACAATAGGTGGACTTTGAGGAGCCGTCCATTAGACCAAAACATCATATAGCATAATAGGTCTGACAACTGCAGTATATACCCGATGCATAACACGCGGTCTAAATCCCAAACTTTTGCCAATGGCTCTCTTGCAGGTGTATAGGGCAAGAGTGGCCTTTCTTGTCCTTTCCAAAATGTTGGATTTGAAGTTCAATTTCCTGTCCAGCAAAACACCCAGGTATTTTGCGATTTCTGTAAATGGAACATTCTCTCCACCTAAGGAGACAGGTTCCACTGTAGGCAACTTGCATCTCCTGCTGAAAAGAACTACTTCTGTCTTGCACGAATTTATACCCAGACCACTTCGCGACGACAGTACACCTCCTCGAGGTGTTCCTCTGCGGACCCATCTATTTAGATCCACAGATCCCATGCCTGCTGAAATGCATATTTTAGTAAGTAAGTTATTAATAAACTTTCTTGCGGCAGAGTTAATGCCTAGAAGCTCCAACTCATTCATGATTCACGTCGGTTTTACATTATTGAAAGCACCTTCAATGTCAAGAAATGCTACCATTGTATATTCCTTGACAGCGAGAGAACCCTCAATGTAGCCGACTAGGTCGTGAAGGACTGTTTCAGTGGATTTGCCTTTACTATATGCATGCTGCTGCCGCGACAGGCGCTCTCCAGGGATCTTTGTCCTAAGATATGTTTCTATTAACCTCTCAAGAGTCTTCAGCATAAAGGATGACAGACTAATAGGACAAAAATCTTTCGCCTTCGTGTGGTAGGGGTTTCCTGCTTTCTAAATGAAAAAGACCTTCGTGTCCCTCCATCCCACATGCATGACATGCTGATACAAGCAGAGTATATCTCCATAAACCAGGCCACAAGTCCATCAGACACAGCTTGGCTTTTGCTCTGTTGACGAGTTTTCTGCAGTCCTTTCTTAGAGCAACCAGCTCTGGGATCCACCATGGCGGTCGCTCTTTGCCCCCTGACTTGGCACTATGGCATGCTGACACAAGCGAGACATTCAGGGCCTTCGTGATCCGCTTGACCATTGGTCTATATCCTGCGCAGTATCCACTTCCTTTTCTGGCCCAGACGGGATAGTACTTGTGACGAAATTTATCCGAATCCGCCTTTCTTCTGTAGTATATTCTCCAAAGCTGAAACAGATATACCGATGATCAGAGAAGCTGTGGTCATCCAAAACTTCCCAGACGGATATTCTTGCGCTTATATCTTTCGATATATAGGTAATATCTAGAACCTCCTATCTGTTCCTGGTAATAAAGGTCGGTTTATCTCCTTTATTTCTTTTTTTATGTTTGAACCGTTGAGTGGAGCGGACATATTGTTAATTCACTCCGCAAGAATTTTCCTGTAACTCGTAATAGGTCATTATTTTTGGTCATTATATTTGCTGACCAGTCGTATGTCGGCTAGTGGAGCCTGGAGCAGCCGCTCCACCAGCGAGGTTTCAGTAGCAGACAGCATGTTACGGCTTGATACCACCACCGCAGCTGTTGTGTCTTTGGAGACCATTTTAAGCCTACTCCCGCGCTCTAGATCTGCGGCTCCACTGGAAACAGACGCAGATCATCAACCGCCTAATGGATACCTCTATCGCAGCTATCCTTGAGTGATATTTGGAAACTGCACCGCAGTCAGCCAAAAGGCTGCGGTCACCTGGAGGGCATCCCATGCCTAAAAGAACTAGGGCGAACAACAGTAAGATGGATCCAAGAACCTTGACTAATATCGCTAGGGACAGTTTGTTAATGGTAGTTGTCGACAAGGGAGAAGAACAGGGCTGCATAACTACGAATAATTGGAGTGGGATAGTAAATGGACTGTCATCAGTTTACTCCAATGTTCTTGCGGAATTTCCGGGGTCTCCTCCAGTTTTTGACGATACAGGCTGGTATCGAGGCCAATACAGACTAATTGCCGTCGGTGTCGTCAACGCTCAATTTAAATGTATCGTTGTGCGCTAAAAAAGATTGGGAGATCTGGCCAGGTACAGCACTAGATTTAGTCAAGAAGGAAGATATTCCTTCTCTACCAATGGCGCAGCTTGGATACCAAGGATTCCCCCAGATCCTGAATCGAGGAGTGGTTCCACAGCTTTCTCACCTGCTCCTTGATGCGTACGGAAGCTCATCATGGCAAGTTCTAACGAAGCTTGTGAAGATGAACTCCTGGTGGAGTCAGAAGAAGAGGCTAACACAACAGTGGTTGAAGTTCTGCATCCTGACTATGGTCCGGTTTCTACAGATAAATCTCCACCAATTCAAAGCAGCTTCGGCGGCACTAAAGGCCCTCCTAATGACTTGGAGATTTGACGTGGTTCTTATCCAGAAACCATGGGTATGTGGAGAAATGGTTCGTGGACTAAGAATTCCGGGAGTTAAACTACTCAAGGGTACGGGGAATGGGAGACACAGAGCGGGTATTTTTGCAAAAAGTAGTCTAAATGTTTTTCTTCGTTCGTCGATAAACACTGAAGATTTAGTAGTAGCCAGCCTTGAAATAAATAAGTCTCATTATGGGCTGGCTTCTCTACATATGGCACACGATTCAGAGATGCCGGCTTCAAACTTTAAGTCGCTGGTTGAAGCCGCTTCTGTAGGGAAGAAAAGCCTCATTGTACGAAGTGATGCTAATGCACATCACCAGATATGGAGAATTTCGGATGTCAACGAAACGGGTGAGCTGCTTATCGAATATATTATAAGTTGCAATCTGGCGATTTGTAATAAAGAGGATAAACCGACCTTTATTATCAGGAACAGGCAGTAGGTACTAGATATTACCTTTGTACTGGAAGATATAATTGGAAGAGTATGCGACTGAGAAGTGTTGAATGACCACAGCTTCTCTGACCGTCGTTATATTAGTTTTAGCCTTGGAGAAAATACTGGAGTAGTGGTTCCTCGGCTAAACAGAAGAAAGGCGGATTGGGATAAATTTCGGCACAAATTATGCACCTCTATCCCTTCTGGACTAGAAAAGGAAGTGGAAACTACAGAGGATATAGACACAATGGTCAAGTGGATCACGAAGGCCCTGAATGACTCGCTTGTGTCAGCGTGCCCTAGTGCCAAGCCAAGGGGCAAACAGCGACCGCCATTGTGGATCCCAGAGCTGGTTGGTCTAAGGAAAGACTGCAGAAAACTCTTCATCAGAGCAAAAGCCACAGGGGTACCACACAATTGGGACATCTATAAGGCCGAGCTAAGAAAATATAAGGACGAGCTGAGAAAGGCTCAGAACAAATCCTGGGTAGAATTCTGCTGCTCCGTGGAGGATACATCTGAGGCCTCTACGCTAAGAAAGATTCTGTCCTTGAGACCTATTACGGTGGGGTGTATTCAGAAGTCTGAGAATGTGAGGAAACACTAGAACTACTCGTTGATACACATTTCCCGGGAAATTCCCGGACAACGTGGCGCCAGGTCTGAGCCGAAAATCCTTTGAGCGATAAGAAGTTTCGACTCCTTTAAGTCGCCAGGCCCTGATGATGTATCACCGGTTGAATTACAAGCTGTGTCTGATAGACTGGTTCCCTGGCTTAGGGACATATACTCTGCATGTATCAGAATATCATATATACCTGTGGGATGGAGGGACACGAAGGTCATTTTCATTCCGAAAGCAGGAAAACCCAACCTTTATGCTAAAGACTCTTGAGTTGTTGATAGCAACATATCTTAGGGCAAATATCCCTGCAGATCGCTTGTAGCGGCAGCAGCATGCATATAGTAAAGGCAAATCCACTGAAACAGCCCTTCACGACCTAGTCGGATATATATACTATGGAGCATTTCTTGACATTGAGGGTGCTTTCAATAATATAAAACCGACGTCAATCATGAAGAGTTGGAGTTTCTAGGCATCAACTCTACCGTAAGAAAGTTTATTAATAACTAACTTACTTAAAGATGCATTACGGCAGGCTTGAGATCTGTGGATCTAAAAAGATGGGTCAGCAGAGGAACACCTCAAGGAGATGTACTGTCTCCCCTACTTTGGAATATAGCCATTAACAATATATTATTGTCTCTAGTGGAAAAAGGTTCCCAGCATTCTAAGAGATATATTCTTCAGGAAGCTCTACGTGCAACAGCAAAGTGGGCTACCTAAAGTGGTCTGGGTATGAATCCGTGCAAGACAGAAGTAGTTCTTTTCAGCAGGAGATACAAGTTGCCTACAGTGGAACCCGTCTCAGTGGGTGGAGAGAATGTTCTATTTACAGAAAGGGAAAATACCTGTGTATTCTACTGGACAGGAAATTGAACTTCAAATCCAACATTTTGGAAAGGGCAAGAAGACCACTCTTGCCCTATACACCTGCAAGAGAGCCATTGGCAAAAGTTGGGGATTTAGACCGCGTGTCATGCATCGGGTTTATACCGCAGTTGTCAGACTTATTATGCTATATGGTGTTTTGGTCTGGTGGACTATATTTAATGTATCTTATGCTTCTGCCGTGAGGTTGAGGGAGCTTTCTCATTGGTCATGTGGCGGCTACAGACACTGTATTATACTTGGTACAAAATCCGCTGTTCCAGGCAGTGTGGATTACACCCTTCCTGAGCCGCCGCTTTTTGATAAAAATTGCTGTACCACTATTCCTGATAGAACCGATTGGAACTACAATATCCCTGGTAACAGAAGTTACACAAACTTCTATGCGGATGGGTTCAAACTAAACGACCAGGTGGGCTTTGGGTTGTACTCTAAAGATCTAGAACTGGTCATATCAAAGAGGTTACCGGACCACTGCAGTGTGTATCAAGCAGAGATCCTTGCAATGAATGAAGAGATGGAATGGCTAACATAGAATGTCATTACGACGATTGGCATAAATATCTTCTCAGACAACCAGGCAGCCATTAAATCCCTGGATAAAGTATTTCTGAACACAAAAACCGCCCTCGACTGTCGCAGATCTCTCAACGAGATGGCTGCGAGACCAGGAACTACCTTACACACTCCAGGGACACTGAAATCTGTGGGTATGCCTCTAGCGACATGTAAGCTAAGTTTTCAGGACCAGGCCCGAAGGGCAACAAACGATAGATGGGCATTCCCAAACTATGTGGCCTCATCTAGACTTGAAGAGGTCAGTGTGGATTACACCCTTCCTGAGCCGCCGCTTTTTGATAAAATTTGATGTACCACTATTCCTGATAGAACCGATTGGAACTACAATATCCCTGGTAACAGAAGTTACACAAACTTCTATGCGGATGGGTTCAAACTAAACGACCAGGTGGGCTTTGGGTTGTACTCTAAAGATCTAGAACTGGTCATATCAAAGAGGTTACCGGACCACTGCACTGTGTATCAAGCAGAGATCCTTGCAATGAATGAAGAGGTGGAATGTCTAAAATAGGATGTCATTACGACGATTGGCATAAATATCTTCTCAGACAACCAGGCAGCCATTAAATCCCTGGATAAAGTATTTCTGAACACAAAAACCGCCCTCGACTGTCGCAGATCTCTCAACGAGATGGAACCAGGAGACCAGGAACTACCTTACACACTCCAGGGACACTGAAATCTGTGGGTATGCCTCTAGCGACATGTAAGCTAAGTTTTCAGGACCAGGCCCGAAGGGCAACAAATGATAGATGGGCATTCCCAAACTATGTGGCCTCATCTAGACTTGAAGAGGTCTACTGTTTTGCTGTCATTGGCTAGACATCTCAATCATTGTGTCCGTCATGACAGGTCACTGTCTAATCGGAAAACATGCTGATAGACTGAAGGTAGCCAACAACGACTTTTGCAGAAGCTGTAGGAACATTGAGGAAGAAGAGACTTCAGAAAACCTTCTGTGTGTGTGTCCCGCACTGGCAGTTAGAAGGAGTTCCACTTTAGGTTCGCATTTCTTTGAGAACCTGTCTGATTTAGCGGATGTAAACATTCGCATGTTAATGGGCTTTTTAAAGCGATCTGGATGGTTCAACGGTAGGAACTAGAAGGCATCTTCCTTCTTCTGTTCCTGTGGTATCACAATGGACGAAAATGTCTAAGTGAGTCTGATGGCAGATTGCCACTTAAACCTAACCTAACCTAACAAATAGCCAGTTTGCAACTCATGATATATTCGATAAGCAGCTCACCACTTTCGTGACATCCGAACTTCGAAGCGGCTACAACCAGCAACTTTAGCTTGAAGGCGGCATCTCTGATTCGGCATATATTATATATTTATTTCAATGCTGGCTACTACTGAATGTTCAGTGCTTAGCGTCGGAAGAAGAAAAACATTTAGACTACTCTTTGCAAGAATACAGGCTCTGGGTAGGGGGAATGGTTGAGTTGTTTAAATCCCGGAATTCTTAGTCCGCGAACCATTCCTCCACACATCCATGGTTCCTGGATATGAACCACGTCAAATCCCCCAGCCATCAGGAGGACCTTAAGTGCCGCCGAAGCGGCCTTACAATGGGGGAGTTTTATCTGTAGAAACCGGACCATAGTCCCTTGCGGTGTGGACGATTCCTTCAGTGATGCTTCGCTAACTGCCGCTGTCGAAGTAGTTATTGAGTTCCGTCCTTCACCTGGCTGGCGCACACCTTGAGCCCAGTCATACCGGATGACCCACCTAAACAGGGCTCCGGTTTCGATGACTTCCCTCCTGTCTCGATTGAGACAGTGTGATTTTCAGTATCCTACAATCAGCCAGACTTTAGCGATGTGGTCGATAGTTCCTCAGGCTAGTGCTCAGCAACATCTGCTGAGTCTTCTCCTGATTTCCCAACCCCACGACTTCTATCGACCTTCAGCTTCAACTTGTTGAAACCGTAGGATACAACTCCTCCAGACTTGTTGTGGTCTGCGAGACAGCCGGAGTTTAGTACGAATACTGCATGTCTCTGGTCACCATCAGCCTCATCCAATCTACCAATCTTCTAGTCAGTGTTTGAAAGGTTGGGATTACATTCTCTTAGTCTTCCAAGTATGGATTCAGGATCTGAGGGAATCCTTTGTATCCAAGCATGCGCCATTAATAAAGAAGGAATATCTTCCTTCTTGACTAAATCTAGTGCTGCACCTAGCCAAATCTTACCAACCTTTTTTAGCGAACAACGATACATTTCAGTTGAGTGTTGAACCCCCACGCCAATTAGTCTGTATCGGCCCCGGTACCAGCCTACATCGTCACAAACTGGAGGAGAGCCAGGAAATTCCGCAAGAACATAGAAGTATACTGATGACAGTCCATTGACTATCCCACTCCAACTATTCCCAGGTATGCATTTTTTTAGCGAACAACGATACATTTCAGTTGAGCGTTGATCCCCGACGCCAATTAGTCTGTATGGGCCCCGGTACCAGCCTACATCGTCACAAACTGGAGGAGAGCCAGAAAATTCCGCAAGAACATCGAAGTATACTGATGACAGTCCATTGACTATCCCACTCCAATTATTCCAAGCATGCAGCCCTGTTCTTCTCCCTTGTCGACAACTGTCATCACCAAACTGTCCCTAGCAACATAAGCAAAGGTTCTTGGACTTATCTTACTTTTGTTAGCCCTAGTTCTTTAGCCATGGGATTCCCTCCAGGGGACCGCAGCCTTTTGGCTGACTGCGGTGCAGTTTCCGAATCTAGACGTGTAGTCTTTGGGGTAGCCTGTGCAAGCCTCTCAATAAACCTGAGAGCGATGCGACTTGTATTATTTCAATCCCTTAAAGAGAGTGTTGGTTTGCCGGGGAAGGCCGACGGCCTAGGCAGATTATAGACATGCGAAGATAGAATAGGTTCGGCCTTGTCCTTAAGACTCGAACCAGGTGTCTGCATCAACCACTGCTGACTAGCCGTCTGTCGGCTAGTGGAGCTTGGAGCAACCTCTCCACCAATCGAGGTTCCAGTAGCAGACAACGTGCTACGGCCTGATACCACCACCACCAGCTGTGTGGTCTTTGGAGTCCATTCTAAGCCTACTACCGGGCTCTAGATCTGGCGCTCCACCGGAAACAGGCGCAGATCATCAACCGCGTAATGGATATCGCAGCTATCCTTGAGTGATTTACATTTTTCTTCCAGAAATAAAGACTTATAACGGGTTACAGAAAAATTCATGCGGAGCGAAAAAAACAAAACTTCAGCTCCACTCAACGGTTCAAACAAGATTTGGAATAGATAATTTACTCGCCCATCATATGTTTGCTAGTTGTACCTACATACCAAATTTCAGACCTGTAGCTCCATTTGTAAAGAAGGTACGACATAGTACCGATTTCCGCACTAAAACGTACGAATTGTGAAAACCATTTAGTTACCAACCATATATTTCCTAGTTGTACCTACATACCAAATTTCATACCTCTAGTTCCATTTCTTTACAAATGTACCAAATGGCAACAATTTTGGAACCAAAAGTTACAAATTGTGATTAGATCACTTACTCACCCATATATTTCCCAGTTATCTAAATTTCCTCTAGCTCCATTTGTAAAGAAGGTACGAAATTGTACCAATTTTGTTACCAAAATGTACATATTATTATTAGGTAATTTAGTCACCCATCATATACTTGCTAGTTGTACTTTTATACCAAATTTCACACCTCTACCTCCAGTTGTTAAGAAAGTACCAAATGGTACTAAATGTTCGAATTGCGAACGTATCATTTAATCAATCATCAAATATTTGCGAATTATAGCTACATGCCAAATATCAGACCTCTAGGAGCCAAATGGTACCAAAATGTATGAATTTTGAATAGATTATTTATTCGCCCATCATATATTTGTACCTACATACCAAATTTCAGAACTCTGATTTGTAAAAAAGGTACCAATTTTGGTAGCAAGTTGAAAGAGTTGTGAAAAAGTCATTAAGTCACCCATTATATATTTACCAAATGTACCCACATGCCAAATTTTAAACCTCTAGCTCCATTTGTAAAGGAAGTACCAAATGGTACCAATTGCGGTACTAAACGTACGTTTTCTCTAGTTACCGGAACTATTTTCCATTTTTTCTTTTCACTTTCATTACCTTGCAGCAGATGTCTAGTCAAACTTCAAATATCTAGCTCTATCCACCCGCCCTGTTCAAAGTTCACCCATTTCGTACAATTTGGTACTTTTTTAGTACCTAAATGTACAAATTTGCAAAAACTCAAAGTGTATCTAAGTTCCAAAATGCAGAGCTCTAGCTCAATTAACAAAGAAAGTAGCAAATAGTACAAATTTCTGTACTAAACGTACTATTTCTCGCACTTCCGGTACGATTTTCCAAAAAATTTTACCAACCATTACGTTTTTTAAATGTTCTTTTATTTGAGCTATATTCAAAAACATTCTCCTAGCCCTATTCGTTTGCTCTGGGCAAATAGTACCCATTTTCGTACAATTTGGTATTACTTAGTAGCTTAACGTACGAATATTGCCAATCCCGGACTTATCTCGTGCCTCCGAAACAAGACTAACATTTCTGTAAAATTTTATAATTCTAGCTTTAGCTGTTTGGGCTGACATCCCATGCCAATGCCAATTTTGAGCGCTTTTGTTCAATTCGTAAAAAAGTACCATTTTGTATGTTTTAGCACCCAAAAATAGAGGATTCAAAAAAAATCTTCTGGTCGCCTAAAATTTATAGTCTAGGTGTAGCTATATTCCAATTTTTAGAGCTAAAGATCACACTGTATAGAAGGTATCATTTTTTATGTTTAAGTTCTTCTTACCGACCAAGATTTACTGTGTAACCGTAACTTACATTTGAGTGCTTAATTCGTAAAGGTTGTACTATTTTGTTACATTGTAGTACTTACATGTATTGGGTTGCCCAAAAAGTAATTGCGGTTTTTTAAAAGAAAGTAAATGCATTTTTAATAAAACTTAGAATGAACTTTAATCAAATATACTTTTTTTACACTTTTTTTTTCTAATGCAAGCTAAAAGTAACAGCTGATAACTGACAGAAGAAAGAATGCAATTACAGAGTCACAAGCTGTGAAAAAATTTGTCAATGCCGACTATATGAAAAATCCGCAATTACTTTTTGGGCAACCCAATACGATTTTGAATAATCTTCCGGTCACCCAAAATGTGTACGTGTATCCTAATTTTAAGAGCTTTAACTCACTGCGTTAGGAAAGTACATTTTGTATGTTTGAGTACCTACATATACGATTAAAAAATATCTTCCAGTTGCCCAATATATTCTTTCAAGGTACCAATTATACCACAATTAGTTCGTTTGCTTTAACATGTCGTATTTTTGTCGAAATTGCTTAATTTTAGCACTCCCTGACCGCTATAGGCGAAGATAAGCTATTTCGTACTATTTTGCACTTCTTTGCACCAAAATGTACGAATTTTGAATGGAACATTTAGTCACCCATTTTATTTTCCTTCTTTACCTACATGCCAAATCTCTAGCTCCATCTTCAAAGAAAGTACCAAGTGGTAACAAAATGTACGAGTTGTGAAAAATTGTTCATATATGCTAAATTTAAGACCCCCATCTCCATCTATGAAGAAAGTACCAAATGTTACCAATTCTCGCCACAGCACTGCCTGATATTTTAGTATTTGGATCTTTGCTTTTCCTAGTCTTTCCAATATTGAGAGAGTCGGTGATTTTCTCGTCGTCAGCCCCCTGTTTGTGTGGGCGGTATTAAGCCACCCGCCACTGCACGGCTTGATGTATCAATATCAGGATTTATGCCTATCATAGTTCTCCCAATCTTGAAAAAGACAGCTTTGGTCCAGTAGTGCGCCGATGATCTGGGACCGATGATCTGGTGGAATCCTACCGGTTGTACCGCCGATATTTATGACTGCATAAGTCAGCCCATCTCTGTTGTATTTCCTTGCCACTCTGGCGTAAGAGGGCGGCTCCACTTAGCGACCATTTTCCCCTTCTGTGGTGGTTGTGGTCGCCTTTTGGAAGTCACTGTTCTCGATGAAGACTCAGGGGCCGAGCGCGCTTCCTTCGTTTCTGTTCCAACTTTGTCTACCTCCGCAGGACGCTGTCTGGACTCTCCATGGCGGGATGACTGGCTTGGTTTTCCCAGAGTACTTGAAAGCGGGGAGCTCTTTTTCTTCTTCAGTATTTTAGTAGTGATATGCTCTTTGGGAGATCTGATTATCTTTCCAGCTTCCTTCGTCGCGCCCCGGATCGCTTTTTTGGTCTGATTGTGAGCTTAGCAAACCCATCGCTACCTTCTGCCGCCATCCCGCTGCCCTCATCCATCGATTCGACTGTTACATTGACACCGTTGCTGTCTGAATCCGAGTCGGAAACACCACCTTTACTTAAAGGGTGAGGACGAACTGTACATCCCTCTGGTTTATCCGTCTCTTCCTTATTAATTAGTATGACGGCTAGTTGTGCGCTTGAAGCATTACTCTCGACTACAGGTGCTAAGTCACCCACACCAATAGCTAAGGAGAGCAACATGCTACAGTCTGACGCTGCCACTGCAACTGTTGGTTCTTTGGAGTCCATTTCTAGCCTACTCTAAAAAGGCTTTAAATATTTTCGCAATAGGTAGTACCTATTCCGAGACACGTATATTTTTTCTTTGTGGAGCGAAATAAAAACACGTTCGCTCCACTCAAAAGATTCATCTCGCCCAAAAATGGATAAAAATCGTGAAAATTTGCCTGCGATTGTTTTTTACAACTTTCGACGTGGATTAACTCAACAACAGTGCATCGATGGAAATAATTCAATTTTTGGCTATGAAACTCCATCAAGGACCAGTGTTTATCGATGGTATGGTAAATTCAACCGAGGTCGTAGTTCACTCCAAGACGAATTTCTTGAAGGTCATTCAGCCATTGTTTCAAAAACCATTCATGCTGTGCGCCAACTGATATTGCAAGATCGTCAAGTGACCTATCGTGAGATTGAGACAACCTTAGGCATTAGTGGGACCAGCATACATTCAATATTGCATGAACATTTGACCGTCCAAAAAAAATTGTTGCCCCCCTGTGGTGTTGTCCCTTATATTAATGCCATGGGAGACACAATTTATCCACCTCTTCCTTAGCATATGGTTTTTCCTGTCTCTGTGGACCGGCTCCACCCGATACTGGACTAAGGATTAAATCATTGTGTCGGTCAGCACGATGTCAATGCATACCGCCAGTATATACGTTTTGGCATCGAAGGATTCTTCTATTTTATGCACAACTTTGTGCAGGGCAGTCTTCACCGATCTTACCTTGACATAGGGATGCTGTTTGTATCTGAGCAGATCGCTGGATGTCCTACTCTTTATCATGGTGTCCACAATACATTCCATGGGTTTGAGAAGAAAGGAAGTAAGGCTTATAGTTATGTAGGCCTTTGGTGTCGCATAACTTGTCTTGCCGGGCTTGGGCATAAATACCACCCTTGCCTCCTGCCAGGATTTCGGAGTATATGCAAGTCCCAGGCACTGCGTGAAAATATTGGCCAGGTGGGGCGTCAGATAGTCGGCCTCCTTCTGTAGTATAGCAGGAAATATTCCATCTGGTCCGGGTGACTTAAATGGTTTGAAGCTCCTCAAAGATTCCTTCATCATAAATTCTGTAATGATAAACCTTCGATCAACATCATTATTCCAAGCTCCCGCTGTCTCCGTGAGTCCCGTCGTATCCTGTGGAAAATGGGTTTTCATCAAAAGCCTTTGTCTCCGCTCTTTTTCATCTTGGCGCCGTCTTAATGGTTCGAACCGTTCGCAAAAAAGCTTCCAGGAGGCATGTTTTGCCGCCCTGATAATTAAGTGGTATTCGTTGAGCCGTGTGAACAACCCAATGCTTTTTACGACGACGCTCTCTTAAACTTAGATATTAAAACATACAAAAGCGATTAAAATGGATGAACCCAGCAAATTGTTATTGCTTCTTACTTCATTAAATCAGTTATTTATATGAATGCAATATCATAGTATGAGAGCAGTCAAAAGGTGAGAGTAAGAGAACAGGTAGATGTGCGTTGCATTGGACATGAAAAAAAAGAGATGTGAGGATGTTGAGTATGGGGTCAGTAGATGAGAGTAGGAGAAGAAGCAGTTGGATGAGCTTAATTTACTTTAATAGGCTATGACAGAACGTTTGTCCCATTAGCCGAACTCAGAGTAGCCTTTCAAGCGCCTCGATTTTCTGCGCTTCTTCCATAATCTATGACAGGGACGTAGGCAGGATTTTATTTTTTGTGAGGGCGGGGGGCCCACATTTTTTCAAAGTTGAAAATTGCCACAAAATTTTCTGTTACTGTGATGAAATTGGTAAAGATACCTCAAACTTTTTTTTTTGAAAATTATCGTCGCTACTGGGTGCAGAAATTGGCCCATCGGCGGTGACATGTGGTTGAAGTCAGAGAAGTCAGAATTTCTTATTTTTTGCCTGCCAACACACTATTTTCGGGCCGATCCTAATCTTTCAAAGCCTTCACAATGCGCTTATGTTTGCGAATATCTAAGTTTTTTAGTGTTTGTTCTTTTGTGCTCAATTTAATTAGATCTCAAACTAGCTTTATGATTTCAACAGGTTATTGTTTGTGACAGTCAAATGATTTTAAATGAATTTTATTTTCATAAAATTTAACGAAAATAAATTAAAAAATTAAGGAGCAATAAATACTCAAACAAAATAAATTTTGAAAAATTTTTGCGAGCCATCTATGGTCTGCTTAAATGATGCCGCTTATTTCTCCTCCCATGGCAAAACAATTAAAGGTGGTCTCATTTATTTAACAACCACAAATCATATGAAGCAATCCGCCATCTCGGCATCAAGATGTCATTTCAAAATTGGCATTGTTCTCAACACAACCAAAGAAACTTGCCCGCGTTTGAGTACGTGTGCCAGTTAAATGAGAGAAAGAGAAACTCAAACAAAGAGAACGTGCAAAAAAAGGGAAAGTTTGCTCAGAATGTAAACACAGAACTGAAATTTTAATACCGTCAAACTGGCCGGCTCTTTTCAGCTGTTCGCGTGAGACCACCTTCATTAATCCACCCTCTTCTCCCCCGAACTTGATTAAGAAAAATACGTCCGGTTTAAATTGGATCCATCTACTGTCGCATATCGCTATAATTTGCATTATGGCTTTATAAGTCTCAAAGTTTCTCTAATTTATTGGAGATAAAATTAGAAAAGGTGATAGAACTATAAATCAGAAATACGAAGAGATTTCCACGTTATTGCAGTTGGAAACTTTTTCGTTTTTTACCTACTAATTTTTACTCCGTAGATGAAATAAATAAATAATTGATGTCAAATGACCTAGCGACAACCGTAAGTGTAATATAAAGCTTGTTCTTGTTCTAAATAAAAGTCTGCCGACTAATATTATTTTAACACATTTCCCTACATAAGGTGGGCATTAAGTTAAAATCAATAATTCAAAAGGTAAATTTTAAATTTTTTTTAAAAATATTTCACTGTGTCCAACCCTACGGTCAAAGCCTACAGAACTATAAATAAATTTCTACTAGATTTCGATCCTAACTCACTATGAGCACCGATTCAAGTGCCTTAAATACTGTATTGTGAAATTCCATGCAGAAAAAAATGGTTTCATTTGAAATAATTATTTTAAAATGTACATCTGGGTGACTCGATCTTTGAAGAAAATGTCATTAACCCATTAAATATGAAAAGGTAGAAAAATACAGCTCGAGCTTGGAAAGAAGTATCCTATATAAATTGGTATTGGCGCAAAGTGGACGACTAAAACTAGGTAAAAACAATTTATCCCGTGATGTAAGGTGGGGAAATTGGCTTGTTTCTCAACATTTCTTGGAGTGAGATTTCTGGAATCCATTTTAGTGTCTTGTGGCATTTGATGGTTTCTACATTTAAAATATAAATTTATGGCGATAAGTCAGCAGATGCTAATTTATCTCAATGTGATTAAATCCACCGTTCTTCGCTAAATGGTTATAAAATATTAAAAGCATGCTTTTTTTGTTGTAAAAATTTTGTTTATCTAAAAATGTTAACAATTTTTTTTTAATTTTTCCTTAAAAAAATTGTCGTTAAAGAAATTTAAAAAATGATTAACGCTCAAAATTATGAATACATGAAATTTCATCCAAATTGGACAAGAGAGACGAGGGTCAAGCGTAATGGGTAAAAATTTTGTCTTTAAAAATATTTATTAAAATTGTCTCTAGAAAAAATGTTAGGAAAATGTTTTCCTTTGAAAAGATGTTATTGAAATTCATCGAAATCTTTCTTTTAGAACAAATGATTTCGAGGATGCCCAGGCCTGAGCAACATTTTGCCTTGAGGCATATTTCAAGTTTTATCTTTACATAGAAAAAATTTCATTTTGTATTTTATTTTCTGATTTTCATTTTGTTTCTATTTGTGACAGAAAAGCATAATAAAAAAAATTTAAAATGTAATGTAAAAGGCGCAATAACTTTTATTGAAATTTTGACTTTATAAAATAATTTAGAGGTAGGTATCACTGAAATACAGTCTTTATAAAAAAATCACTAAAATGTAATTTATAGAAAAATTTTTGAAAAAATTAAATTAAATTTTGGGGCCCGGTCTGATGAAAATGTTACGCTGAGTTATAACAATTTTGTCTTTAGGAAAAACTATGACGAGGTTTATCTTTAAAAATAATACGCTTAAATTTTGCCTTTAGAAAAAATTTTACCAAAATTTGTTTAGAAACTAGTAAAAAGTAGTATTATTTAAAAATAATACGCTTAAATTTTGCCTTTAGAAAAAATTTTACCAAAATTTGTTTAGAAACTAGTAAAAAGGCCGGGCCGAACTTTGGATACCCACCACCTCGGGTATATATGTAAACCACCTTTCGTCAAAATCCAGTGCAAAACTCGTACCTTATGTCCCATAGCAGAAATATGTGGAGGGGCTTAACTTTAACTTAACTCTTTGTATACAATTTCGGCAACATCGGACAATAAATTCGCTTTTTATGCCCCCAAAACCTAAAACCGAGAGATCGGTCTATATGGCAGCTATATCCAAATCTGGACCGATCTAAGGCATATTGACGGAGGATGTCGAAGGGTCTAAGACAACTCACTGTCCCAAATTTCAACAAAATTGATTAATAAATGTGGCTTTTATAGGCCTAAGAACCTAAATCGGAGGATCGGTCTATATGGCAGCTATATCCAAATCTGGACCGATCTGAGCCAAAGTGACGGAGGATGTCGGAGGGCCTAAGACAGCGCACTGTCCCAAATTTCAGCAAAATCGGATAATAAATGCAGCTTTTATGGGCCTATGACCCTAAATTTGAGGATCGGTCTAAATGGCAGCTATATCCAAATCTGAACCGATCTAAGCCATATTGACGCAGGATTTCGAAGGGCCTAAGAGAACTCACTGTCCCAAATTTCAGCAAAATTTGATAATAAATGTGGCTTCTATGGGCCTAAGACCCTACATTTAAGGATCGGTCTATATGGCAGCTATATCCAAATCTGGACCGATCTGAGCCAAATTGACGGAGGATGTTGAAGGGCCCAACACAACTCACTGTCCCGAATTAAAGCAAAATCGGATAATAAATGTGGCTTTTATGGGCCTAAGACCCTAAATTTGAGGATCGGTCTATATGGCAGCTATATCCAAATCTGAACCGATCTAAACCATATTGACGCAGGATGTCGAAGGGCCTAAGACAACTCACTGTCCCAAATTTCAGCAAAATTGGATAATAAATGTGGCTTTTATGGTTATGGGCCTAAGACCTTAAATCGGAGGATCGGTCTATATGGCAGCTATATCCAAATCTAGACCGATCTGAGCCAAATTGACGGAGGATGTTGAAGGGCTTAACACAACTCACCGTCCCAAATTTCAGCGAAATCGGATAATAAATGTGGCTTTTATTGGCCTAAGACCCTAAATCGGCGGATCGGTCTATATGGGGGCTATTTCAAGATATAGTCCGATATAGCCCATTTTCGAACTTAACCTACTTATGGACAAAAAAAGAATTTGTGCAAAGTTTCAGCTTAATATCTCAATTTTTGAAGACTGTAGCGTGATTTCAACAGACAGACGGACGGACATGTCTAGATCGTCTTAGATTTTTACGCTGATCAAGAATATGTATACTTTATAGGGTCTGAAATGGATATTTCGATGTGTTGCAAACGGAATGACAAAATGAATATACCCCCATCCGTCGGTGGTGGGTATAAAAATGTCATTAAAAATTTGAATTTAAGAAAAATAATAATAATGAATCCCCTATCCCTTTTGGGTGAATAACCATAACAATGGCACAACAGGGGTCTTAAACCCCTAAACCCCTGACTTTAAAACCTCATAGGACGTCGAGAAAAGTTGTAAAAAAATCTTTGTATGTACAAAATTCATGAGTCGCATTTTAGGAATATTTTCATATACACATAGCCCATAAAGTCTGCGTTCACCTGACAAACTTTTATGATTGGTTAAAGAACACAAAATAAAATTATAAATCAAATCAACTCTTTTACATATATTTTTTCTTCATATTCCTAACATTAAAAAACCAAAACAAAATTCTAAGTTTGGTTAAGCCCTTTCACTCTAGAGCGATTTAAATATGATAACAATTAAATATAAGCACCACAAAGTCTGCGTTATTTAAACACAAAATAAAAACATATTAACACATTCTTAATATTTGGTAGGATAGCCACGTTGTTTTAAGACTGCACTTAGTCTATATTTGGCATAGAGTTTACCAACTTCTCTGTTTCCTCAGATGTTATTAACGCCCATTCTGCCTGCATGACACTTCGTAACATCTCCTTGCTGGTTATAATGTGCTGACGAATTCTTTTCTTCAATAGATCCCAAAGATGCTCAATGGGGTTGAGATCTGGTGATTGGGGTGGTGTTTTAAGCTGCTTTGGAGTGTTATATAGAAGCCAAAGCCTAACAGCCTCCGATGTGTGCTTTGGATCGTTATCTTGTTGGAACCAAAATGTCGTTGCTAACCCTAGTTTAGCGCTGTCCAGCTCAGTCCCGGACTTGCGCCACACTATTTGCCGACCTTTAATGCCAAAAATTCAGAATTTGCTCTCGTCGGAGAAAATAATTTGTTTCCAGAATTCAGGAGGCTTATTGATGAAAGTATTAGCGAATGCAATCCGCTTTTGTCTGTTTATGACTGAAATATAAGGCTTTCTTCGAGCAACTCTTCCATGAAATCCAGCTCTATGTATTGTAATATTTTTCTGGCAGTTTCGGCACAGGTGCTTTTTTTAAACAATATTTTAATATTTTCAACAATTTTGGTTGATGTTATACGAGGGTTGTGGCTTGCCATATTAATCACTTTGCACTCTTCTCTAACGGATAATTTTTTTGGACGCCCAGGCCGAGGCTTTGAAGTTATAATGGACAGAAGAATACGTTCCTCCAACTGTTCCACCAATATTTCTAAAGCTTTGTCCTTCTTTCCACAATTTAATAATTATTTTTCTTACAGATATGCATATTTCCTTTCCTTTAGTTTCCATGTTTCCAAATTTATTAATTTTTTAAAAAACCACGTGTAACTATTACGCGTCATGATAATGAACTGAAACTGATCAAAAATAAGAACAAGCATCATAAAAAGTAACGGTACTTTCGAAGTAAACAAAGTGAACGCAGACTTTTTGGTTGTCATAATTTCTTCTTATGAGACAAAAGTACCGTTAGAACAAAAATGCAACAGCAAACTTGTATTTTTGTTTTTGTTTTCTAATTTAAGAAATATAAAGAAACAACATATACAACAAAACTTAACTTTATTTAGTTTTTTATGTTGTTTTTTTTTAATCAATAAAAAAGAAATTGTCACATGAACGCAGACTTTATGGACTATGTGGACTATATGAAAAAGTGTTTCTTTTGTTTTGCACGACACTTGTTATGAACCCAGGTTCAAATTTTTATCACGAAGACTAAATTCCTAACTCTGCCCCAGAATGCAGCCCTGGGAGAAAGAAAAAGAAGATGTTATTCTGATTGCGATAAAAAGAAAAAATCTCTTGGAAAGTGTCGCTACATTAAAGTCTAATTAAAAAAAAAAAAATAAATAAATAAAATAAAATAAAATAAAAAAGAAAGTGTACATTCAATTGTAAATGAAAAGAATGTTCAAAACAAAGTACTTTCAAAGGAGAAAAAAAATTAAATTGAATTGTAACATCTTACAAAAAGATCAAAAGCAAAAGAAAAATTGGAATTTCAAGATGTCCAAACAACAAGAAAATATCATTGAAACAAAATAGGAAGCATAGAAATGTACATACGAATAAAAAAAACTGGAAAATAATATCTGAATTTTGTTAAAAAGTGAGTGCTCTTCTGCAAAACAGAATTCCATAGAAAAATAAAAACTAAAAATATTCGTGCTCGATGCACTTTCAAAGAAATCTATAGTGAAAGAAGCGATAAACATGCAAACAAAAGAACAAAATATCCTATGTAGATAAATAAATTATGATATATTAACAGTTAATAAAAAACAATTATATGAAAAAAAGAACTACATATATGTAACAGAAAACTAATGAAATATTGCAAATAAACAGAAAAAGAAATCAGATGAAGACCACAACAAGAGCGGGGAGTTAAATCTGATGCACTAAAAAATAAGTGCCAACAAAGTTATTAAGAAGAAGCAGAAAAAGAAAATATTTCTTGCGGTAGACTTCTCTTCGGTGATGCCGAATTATTTAATTTTGTTCCCTTTGCTTTTCTAATTATTAAATGAGAAATGTATGTACACTAAATTTAAGCAAAGAGAAAAAGGTAAAAGGAGATTAGCTCTAATGTTTTATTTTTTTGTTTGAAAATTAATTTATTCTAAATTTTTAACCTATTGAGTTTCTAATTCACTCCTGAATGGTGATGAAACAATCTCTTGATGCCAGACATGTATGTATGTAGGCTTATGTAGAATTATGTATATATGTACATATTATTTCAGTATTTAGAGGGTAAAAGTTAAGAGAATAAGTAAAAGTATGTAAGGAATTGATTGTAAGTATGTAAGGATATAAGAGAAAAAAAAATATGGATTTGTAAATATGTAGTTATAATTGTACATTTTCTTAGCTCACCTCTTGTTGACATTTTAGTACAAAAACATAACAAAAAAAAAAGAGTAATAAATGGATCATTGAATAGGCTCTTATGAATTTTAATATAAACAATCTGTTCTCTTTCTCTCTTTGGCACTTAATTGAAGAAATTGCCATTATGTCAGAGTAAGTTCTTCTGGGTGGAAGGGAGGGGTATTGGGTTGGTGAATTTGGTTGTAAATAAAGAAATGTGTTGAGGGGAAAGCAGACTAAGTGATTTTGGAGTATTACCCGTACATTTTGGAGCTTGGGGTAATGCGTAGGCTGCTTGTTTGATAAACGGCAGGAGGGGTGGGATTCTCCAAACTATTGTGTGTCAACCGCTTCCTTTTTATGCCTGTCTTGGTTTTTATAATATCCCAATAAAAGAATAAACTAATTTACCTTTTTGACACGATTAGTTATGTTCGCAGCTGTTTGCATATCTCATGGTGACAAAGAACCAACCCGAGACTGAGGCCTAGCTGGTTTAGCCACCGTGTCAACCTGCATCTAATGAGATATGCACCCTACAGTAGGCAGCATGCAACACACTGTATATGTCCTTTATTTACAATTGCAGTATATTAAATACATTACAATAATATATGACCAATATTAAACTGTTCAGTGTGAACTGTTGGGGCATCAACAGTTATTTGTTTATACGCTAGGTCAGTTTTCGGCAGTTTGCCAAATAAAGCAGACCAAATATGCACAATTTGTGTGGTATTGGACGGACTGTGGTGGAGGGTATACCAAACGAAAAAAATCTTTTTAATTTCACTGTTGAGCAAATCCAGATCGACAATTTCATTACCCGCTGTGTCTTTTAATTGAAAACAATTCTTCAATTCCCCACTGTCAAAAGCCCTATAAAAAGTGTAAAATCCAATTAAGTGAATGATTTCCCATTACGTTTCATTCGAGTTTCACCCTGATTTATTGTGTTTCGTATTTAATTGTGCATTTAAAGACTCTCGAATGAGTGTCGCACTAAAATAGTTTGTGACCTTATCCTCATTTTGGTTTGATTGTTATCTTCGTCATTACAATTGTTTCGTTTCCGACGCATATCTTTGGGCGACTTTGATATTCCATACTTTCAGCGATCAAGCATATTTTTGGGTTGCTAATTAAAGTTGCGCATTAAGCTTTTCATGATAAATATGTATTGCGTGTATAATAATTGCGATGTCACGAATATGCTTGGACGCAAGTTGGTTTGCTGGTTATGTGGAGGCTTGAAGGGTAGACACTATGACAAGATAATAGTTTACGTTGCCCATGTCGAAAATGTAGACAATTAGACGTTGAGTTTTATAAACTTTTCTCTGAGGCCTTGAGAAGGTAGTTTTTAATCACCGTTTAGGGATCATAGTGTTCAGACGAAGGTTCTTGATGTGTCCTTGAGTGGTACTATGCCTTTTGTGGAAGAAAATGATCGACCAAGGGAGAACTTAGTATTAAGGAAGTCGATTCCATCAATATCAATTGACCCCCTGACATCCGACGGACTTTTGCCATACCGACTTTTTCAATGCCGTTTTTAACTTGCTCAGGGGAGTAAGTAGGTGTCTTTGGACTTTTTAACAGAGCATGTCTTAAAAAAGCGGAAGTTTATTGGGATGTGTATTAACACGGCTCAAAGAATACAATAAAATTACCAGAGCGGCAAAAGTGCCTACTGGAAGCTTTTCTGCGAACATGTCGATAGCGTTAATGACACCGCCAAGATAAGAAAGTTTCTATCAAAAACCCATGTGCAAACTGAAACTTTGGTAGACGACATGGGAGTGAGAGCAGAGACAACGGAGGACATGTTGAGGCTTTTGATGAAAACCCATTTTCCACAGGATACCAAGGGGCTCACAGCGACACCGGAAGGTTTATAATTATGCAATTTATGGTGAAGGAAACCTTAAGGAGCTTCAAACCATTTAAGTCACCCGGACCTGATGGAATATTTCCGGCGTTACTATAGAAAGAGGCAGACTATCTGGCGCCTCATCTGGCCAATATTTTCACAGCGTGCCTAGAACTTGCATATACTTAGGAAGCCTGGTAGGAGGCAAGTGTGGTATTTATACCCAAGCCAAGTTCTGCGACACCAAAGGCCGACAGACCCATAAGCCTTACGTCCTTTCTACTCAAAACCATGGAACGTATTGTGGACACCATGATAAAGAGTATGACATCCAGCGAACTACTCAAATACAAACAGCATGCCTATTACAAGGGAAGGTCGGTGGAGACTGCCCTGCACGAGGTTGTGCACAAAATAGAAGGATCCTTCAATACCAAAACGTACACACTGGCGGTATGCATTGACATCGAGGGGGCTTTTAACAATATGCGAACCGACACACTGATCCAGTCCTTAGACCAGTACCGGGTGGACCCGGCCCTTACAGATTGGATAAACCATATACTAAGGAACAGGTGGATAAATTGTGTGTCCCATGGCATAAATATAAGGAAGAAAGTGGCACAGGGCACGCCACAGGGGAGCATTTTATCGCCACTCCTTTGGGTGATCACCATAAATGACCTATTACGGATGTTGACTGTGGAGGGATTTGAACCCGTCGATGTTATAATACTTTTAAGGGCTAAGGATTCGAACGAGCTATGCAGAAGGGCCGAAAGGGTCTTGCATATGGCATATGACTGGGCTAGACCCTGAGATCTCAATTTTAACCCAGAGTAGACTGAAATATGCCTGTTCACGAGGAAGACGAAGATGGGCCAATTAAATGAACCACGTTTCCGCAATAAGACGATTTTGATATTTGAGAAGATCAAATACTTTGAAGTGTCACATTCAGGAGCGTACTGGGAAGGCTCACAGATGTTGGGCACTATATAGACTGCGGCCCCCAAATGGGGCCTGAACCCGAGGATAGTCCACTGGCTCTACAGGAGCGTGATTAGACCAATACTTACTTACGCCTCTGTAGTTTGGTGGAGCATCTCATACCATCGCGGTATAATCGAGGCGACGATAAGAAACCTGAAAGAAAGGAAGAGGTTTTCGATCGGATACCTGAGATGAACCTTGAAGTCGGGTGCGAGGCACTGCTGCCATCGACACAGTCTTGGATTGAAGAAACCCTTGTAAAAATCCTTCGTTAACAGCAACTTAAAATCCTTCGTTAACAGCAAACGATACAATGTTAAACGAAAAGATGATTCTTTGATTCGTTTGAGATGGAAGAGAGTGTAAGAGTATGAGGGCACGCACATCTTTTTATACCCTCCAACAGATCTTGTTACCGACAGTAAAATTGCCATAAGGGCAATAGCAACCAGGTCGGTAAGGTCACGAACAGTCTTGCAGTGTAAGAAGAAGATTAACGCCTTCTCTGAGTATGGCAAAATCCGCAGCGTTTGGGTGCCGGGCCACAACGGAGTATGGGGAAATGAAAGGGCAGACGATTTGGCGATGAAGGCCAGAGGACTGCCGTCAATAAACTTGGTTAACCCGAAGCCTTTAGGGTCGACGCAGTCCGGTTAAGGGAGTGGGCGACGCATGCAATATTGTGGAACAGCGAAACGGTCGGTAGGACGGCGAAAATCCTATGGGAGGATCCAGATCGTGAGAAGACGAGGCTATTACTGAAAGAATGCAAGAATGAGGTCAGTATAGCTATTGGTATCATAGCGGGACACATAGGACTACGAGCTCACTTATGTAAAATCGGTGTGGCAAGTGATAGCATGTGTAGGACATGCGAGGAAGATGATGACGCGTTGGAGCATTTCCTTTGTCATTGCCCGGCTTTCGCATCTAACACATACCGGCACTTAGGTGGAGACACAATACCAAACATGAACCAACTTAGTTGGGAGTTGTATTGAAAACAATTAATGATTTTGTAAGTAGCACGGAATTCCTAACTTAGACTTTTCTTTTTAGAGGTTACTTTATATTATTCTTAGAGCGCACAACAATCCAATTACTGGCTTAGGTGTATGTCGATAGTGGCATGAGGCGGATTAATATCTGCACCCTCTTTTTAACCTAACCTAAGTAAGTGTTTGCCGTTCCCCGTGCTACTCAAGTTAAGCATACGGCAGCGGAGAGGAACGTGACTGGAGATGTATACGATTTGAAGCGCCACACTGTTGATAAGGTTGCGAAGTTCATTGAGGACGAAATGCATTGAGTTTAGGCAGAATGACTGCAGTATTTTCAAATTTGAGGATAGGCAATCGAGAGACATTATCTCGTATAAGATTGTGCTTCCTTTTAGAATTTTTGATTCTTTGATTAATGTTTCGTTTTGGCCCTTTGGCCACTTGGTTAAGAACTTTATCGTGAAAGGCCACCCCGGCTCGCTCTTGTTAAATTGGATTATGTTCCAAAAAATAATGTTTTTTGGATATTCCTTATTAGAACGTCCGCGACCTGAATACGAAACTGAGCGCATTGTTTATAAATAGTTATTCTTGTGAGTACGAGGTAGTTGTTTTTACCAAGACTTGGTTAGGACCTGATATTTTTGATTCTGAAGTATTTTGTAACGATTTCCAAGTCTACGGAGGAGATCGTCTTCACTTCGTTTATGGTACAACCTCTAGGAACTTCGTATGCGACAAAAGAAAGGTCTTTTAAGAAAAAATTCAACTAAAAATCCTTCGTTAACAGCAAACGATACTATGTTACACGAAAAGATGATTCGTTTGAGGTGGATGAGATAGAAGAGAGTGTGTGAGTATGAGGGCACGCACATCTTTTTATACCCTCCACCATAGGATGGGTATATACCAATTTCATCATACCATTTGTAACACCTGGAAATAATTGTCTAAGTCCTTAATGGGGTATATATATTCGTGATCCTTTATGTTGTATATATATTCTTGAAGGCGATCTAGCCATGTCCGTCCGTCCGTCTGTCAAAAGCATGCCATCTTTCGAAGGAGTTAAGCTAGGCGCTTGTTTTCGCACAAATACTTCTTATCATTGCAGGTCAGTTGGGATTGTTAATTGGCCAAATAAATTCTCGTTTAGATATAGCTCTCATATAAAACAATTTTCAGATTTTACTTCTTGAGCCTTTAGAGAGCGAAATTCTTATCCGATTTGACCGAGTCCAACAGATGTACGAGTAACATGTATGGTTCGAATCGGAAACCTGATATATTGTAGCTCTCATATAAACCGATCTCCCGATTTGACTTCTTGAGCTTATAGACGGCGCAATTCTTATCCGATTTGCCTGAATTTGGCTAACCCACATTTGTTTTAAATCAAAAATTGTCAAAATTTTTCTGTTACAGTGAAATTGGTATAGATACCTCAAATTTTTTTTTTGAAAATTGTGGCCGCTATTGGTTGGACGAACTGGCCGATCGGCGGTGACATTTGGTTAAAGTCAGAGCTGAATTTTGTACTGCTTGCCAGCACACTATTTATAGGCAGATCCTAATCTTTCAAAGCCTTCAAAATGTGCTTGTCTTTACAAATATCTTAGTTTTATAGCGATAGTTGTGGCGAATCAGCTTAAGTATTTTAATGAAATGTTTTTTATTTTTTTTTTTTTTTCTTGAAATAGTCAGTTTTTTTAATCCTCCCCATATTCGACTCGAATATGGTTCAGACCGGTCTTTGCTCAGATATAGCTACCATATAGAGTCATCTTCCAATGGAGGGTCTTAATCCCATAAAATCCCGATTTCACTGAAATTTTGGCTTGTATAAGAGTCCTCGGGATCTGAAGCAAATATGATATAGACCAGCCCCCATTAGCATATTACTTTGGATATGGTAGCGGAGTTGTTACGAGTGTAAAAGAGAATGTTTAATTTAGTAATGGTGGTGGGTATCCAAAGTTCGGCACGGGCGAACTTTTCAAGTTTTTACTTTTTTTTTTATAATTTCGTTATTCTGTTTGTAACTACTCGAAATATTCGTCTAAGTATTTATATTCTTGATCGTCATGCCATTTTAAGTCGATCTCATCATATCCGTCCGTCTGTCTGTCGAAATCTCGCTAGCTTTTGGAAGAAGTAAAGCGAGCCGATTAAAATTTTTCACAAATACTTCTTATTAGTGTAGGTCGGTTGGGATTGTAAATGAGTCTGATATAACTGCCATATAAACCGATCTTGAATTCTTGAGCCACTTATCCGATTTGGCTGAAATTTTGCATGAAATGTTTTTTTATGATTCTTTTCAAAAACTGTGCTGAGTGTGGTTCAAATCGGTCCATAACTTGATATAACTTTCATATAAACCGATCTAGTGTCTTGACTTCTTGAGCCTCTTGAGGAAGCAATTCCTATCCGATTTGGCAGAAATTTTGCACGACGTGTTTTGTTACGACTTCCAACATATGTGTCGTATATGGTTCGAATCGGCCCATAACATGATATAGCTGTTATAAAAACCGATCTGGGATCTTGACTTCTTGAGACTTTAGAGTGCGCAATTATCCGATTTGGCTGACATTTTGTACAACGACTTCTCCCATGACCTTCAACCTACGCGTTGAATATGGTCTGAATCGGTCTATAACCTGATACAGCTCCCCTATAGAACGATCTCCCTATTTTATTTCTTGAGTCCCTAAAGGGCGCAATTCTTATCCGAATTACCTGAAATTTTTGCATAATGACTTCTACTATGGTCTCCAATTTTTAATTCAATTATGGTTTAGATCAGACCATAACTTGATATAGCTCCAATAGCATAGCAATTATTTTTTATTTGCTCTCAGCTAGTTTTATGATTTAAATAGGTTATTTTTTGTGTCGGTGAATTGGTTTAAAATGCCTTATTTCCATAAAATTTTACGCAACAAAATTAAAAATTAGGCAACTATAAGCCACAAATTTGTTCGACGAGCCTTCTACGTTCTGCTTAAATGATGCCGCTAATTTCTCCTCCCATAGTCTCATTTGTACAATAATCACAAATCATATGGCGCAATCCGTAGTCTGGTCATCAAGGTGTCATTTCAAAATTGCCATTGCTCCAAACACAACCAAAGAGACTTGCCCTCGTTTGTTTACGTGTGCAAGTAAAATGGGAAAAAGAGAAACTCAAACAAAGAGAACATGCAACAAAATTGGGTAGTTTGCTGTGAATGAAAACACAGAACTGAAATTTGAATACCGTCAAACTGGCCGGCTGTTCTCAGCAGTCGCGTGAGTACACCTTCATTAATCCACCTTGTTCTCCTACGAACTTTATTAAAATCGATCGAAAATCCGAATTTAAAGGAATTTTTTTTGGAAGAAAATCAATACTTCAAAAATTAAATTTTAAATTTTTTAAAAAATATTTCATTGTGTCAAAGCCTACAGAACTACGAAATCTCTACTAGAATCCATGCTGCTTGATATTGACTGATAGATTTCGATCCTAGCTCTCTATAAGCTGCGTTTCAATTGCTTTAAATACTGCATTGTGAATTATGAAATTCCAAGGAAATGACGAAATGGTTCCATTTGAAATAATTATTTTGAAATGTAAATTGAGTTGGTTGATTCGGTTTGTAAAGAAAATGTCATCAACCCATTAAATGCGAATGGGTAGAAAAATACCCAAAAAAGTCAATGCAATTAAATGCACCTTTCTTCGCTTAATGGTTATAAAATATAAAAAAAATGTTTTTTTTTTTGTTGTAAATACAAAAAAATTTTCGTTTAAGAAATGTTTAAAAAACGACTACGTCAATATAAATGCTCTAAATTATGAATATATGATATTTCATCCAAATTGGACAAGGGAATCGAGGGTCAAGCGCAATGGGTTAAATTTTTGTCTTTAAAAATTGTCTCTAGGAAAAATGTTAGGAAAATGTTTTCGTTTCAAAAGATGTTATTGCAATTTATCGAAATTTTTCTTTTAGAAGTTCGAAGATGCTCGGCCCTGAGCAACGTTTTGCCTTTAGACAAAAAATTTTATTGAAATTTTGGCTTTACAAAAATTTTCACTGAAATATAGTCTTCGGAAACGAAAAATTATTAATATGTAGTCTTTCGAAAAACGGGTCGGGCACGGGCTGAAGAATATGTTACGCTGAATTATTAAAACTTTGTACTTGGGAAAAATTGCGAAGCAGTTTTATCTTAAAAAAAAAAAACCGACGCTGAAATTTTGCCTATAGAAAAAAATTCATTAGAACTTGTTTCGAGAAAATTTCATTAAAATATTGTACTTTTTAAATTTTAAGGTGATCAAGGTCTGGTCAAAATTTTGTCTCTGTAGAATAATATAGATATGAAATTTTTTCATTTTAAAAAGTTTTACTAAGATTTTGTGTTTAGAATAAATTTAATCAAACTTTTTTCAATAGACAAAATCTACCGAATGCATTTATTGAGCCTCTAGAGGGCATGCACTCATAATAATTTGTTAGCAAAAACAGCAATAATGTTTGCTCAAGCAACAGAAAGTCTGGGATAGCAGTATTTTTTTGTATGTTCATCTCAGTTTTAAAAGCGTGCACAATTTCACAAATTTTTAGCGACAAACAAAATGTCTACTGAACTCATATTTATACTATTAAACAAAGAATCTTCCCTTACAATTTTTAATAACATATGGAAAATGCTTTAACTAGTGTTTACGTTTTGGCATCGAAGAATTCTTCTATTTTATGCACAACCTCGTGAAGATCGGTGGAGACTGACCTGCACGAGGTTGTGCATAAAATAGAAGAATCATTCGATGCCAAAACGTACACACTGGCGGTATGCATTGAAATCGAGGGGGCCTTTAACAATGTGCGGACCAACACACTAATCCAATACTTAGACAAGTACCGGGTGGGCCCGGTCCTTAGAGACTGGATAAACCATATGCTAAGGAACAGGGGGCATTTTATCGCCACCCCTATGGGTGACCACCATAATTGACCTATTACGTATGCTGACTGAGGAGGGATCTGAACCCGTCTGCTACGCAGACGATGTTATAATGCTTCCAAGGGCTAAGGATCCGAACGAGCTATGCAGAAGGGCCGAAAGGGTCTTGCATATGGCATATGACTGGGCCAGACCCAGAGGTCTCAATGTTAACCCAGAGAAGACTGAAATATGCCTGTTCACGAGGAAGACGAAGGTGGGCCAATTTAAAGCACCACGTTTTCTCAATAGGACGATTTCGATATCTGACAAGGTCAAATACTTAGGTGTGATCTTGGACAGAAAATTGAATTGGAAGTGTCACATTCAGGAGCGTACTGCGAAGGCTCACAGATGTTAGGCACTGTGTAGACGGGCCGTAGCCTCGAAATGGGGCCTGCATCCGAGGATGGTCTACTGGCTCTACAGGAACGTGATTAGACCAATACTAACATGCGCCTCAGTAGTTTGGTGGACTGCTATGGAGAAAAAGTGCAACATAAGGACCATACAACAGGTTCAGAGAACATGTTGTCCTGACATAGGCGGAGCGATGGGACCACGCCCACTAGGGCACTGGAGACTATTCTAGATACCCGACCCATTGACATACAAATTAAGTGTGAGGCAGTCACTGCGGCTGTGATGGGATGGGAGCAGCTCATACCATCGCGGTATTATCGAGGCGACGATAAGAAACCTGGAAGGAAGGGAAGAGGTTTCCGACCGGATACCTGAGATGAACCTTGAAGTCGATTGCGAGGCACTGCTGCCATCGACACAGTCTTGGATTGACGGAACCCTTGTATTGCCATCTGGAAGAGCATGTTACATGGATGGATCAAAGCTAGAGGACAGAGTGGGCCTGGGGGTTTACATTGAGAACCCAGGGACTGACATCTGTTTTAGACTGCCTGAACATAATACGGTCCTGCACGCGGAGATCCGGGCGATATCGGAATGCGTGAGGTGGTGTGGTGCTGACGCGAGGACGTCGAGTGTGAACATCTTTAGAGGCAGTAAAATTGCCATAAGGGCAATAACAACCAGGACGGTAAGGTCACGAACAGTCTTGCAGTGTGAGAAGGAGATTAACGCCTTCTCTGAGGATGGCAAAATCCACATCGTTTGGTTGCCGGACCATAACGGAGTAAGGGGAAATGAAAGGGCAGACGATTTGGTGGTGAAGGCCAGAGGACTGCGTTCAATAAACTTGGAACGCAGTTCCAGTTCGTGACAAGATGAGGCTATTACTGAAAGGAAGCATGAAGGAGGTCAGCATAGCTATTGGTATCATAACGGGACACATAGAACTACGAGTTTACTTAAGTAAAATCGGTGCGGCAAGTGATGACACGTCGGAGCATTTCCTTTGTCATTGCCCAGCACTAAGGTGGAGACACAATATCAGACATGAACCAATTTAGGGGAGTGGCATTGCAAACTATTAAGGATTTTGTAAGTAGCACGGAATTTCAAACTTAAAATTTTCTTTTTAGAGGTTACTTTATATTTTTTTTTAGAGCGCACAACAAGCCGATTACTGGCTTAGGTGTATGTCCATAGTGGCATGGTGCGGATTAATATCTGCACCCTCTTTTCAACCTAACGCAACCTAACTATTGTTTTAAAGTTCATAAGTTTTAAAAAGTTCGCTTCAATAGTTAAAAAAATGTAATTTAAAATCAGCAGACAGTGTTTGCTGACATCAGGCTTTATATGATTCGGCTTTTACTTGTTTGGATTTATTTTGATTAAGTGCACCCAAAAATAATTAGTCTGCTGATATCATCAAACAATGTTCACTGATATTAAATTAAAACTTTTAAACTTTTGATTGAATCCATACAGAGTTTTTAACTTCTTTACAACAATGCAGGAATTTGCTAAATATTTATAAAAATGCCAATGTTGGGCGTTAATCTTCTGTTTAACAGAATACATATAAAAGTAGCACTTAATTTGTCTGCTGTTATTAAAAGTCGTTCAAAAATTAGCAATTCGTAGAAAATTTAAAAAAAATTGTAAAACGAAAATTATAAAAATATTTATTACATCTATGAAATTTTTTGGATTCTTGAAATTTTTACCATATGAAAACAGCGGCAAATGTTTGCTGTTTCAGCAAAAAATTACTGCTGTCCCAATTTAAGTAGACTTTCTGCTGTTACAGCAAACATTTTTGCTGTTTTTACTCACAACATACCCTGAGTGTGATGCTCATTCGAGCACCAGATGTAAAAATGTAAATGTCACTGTAGTTAAATACAAGGCTCGTATATACAAAACACAAGTCGTCAGGGCGTAGACAACAAGAATTTCTACGTGGCAGATTTTGTTCGTTAATATTTTGCGGAATAGCAATCCTAAAGTGGGTATAGATACATAGGAAAAAAATAACTCAAACCTAATTTGTTGCTAAGTAAAAATTACAAATTATGAATCTTTGGTTTCGCCACAAATTTTTGCATGATTCTTTAACAAAGATCCCAATTTTATCGTAAACAAAGCCCCATTTTTTTTATAAAACAAATCTACTTGAATTAATGTTTTGTGTGTAGACAGTTTGTGTAGAGTATATCCCACATAACCAGTTCATAACTAATTGCGTGGTACCCTATCTTAGATTCATATAAACTTACTTCAAACTCCGATTCTAATTTGCATTTCTCTCTTCCGTCTTCAGGTTTTAATTTAAGATTTTCCACTGTTGCTGACAATTCAATAGCACTGACTTCAGTGTTTCCCAGATGTGCTGTATCGAGGAGTGCTCTGTATAAGAATATATACTGTTTCTGTAAAAAATTATAAAAGATAAAATTTATAAAATTATACATAATAAAGATATATATATTTTATATATAAAATTCAATGTGTGTTTGTTTGTTTGTGCCGTATAGACTCAAAAACGGCTGAACCGAATACCTTTTCACAGATTGTGTAGGTTGGTCTGGAAAAAAACATATACTACGCCTAAAGTAGTACCCAAAAATAAAAGTGGACCGGTCGGGACAATATGGGATTCAAATGTAAGGTATTCAAGAGTAAAGTACGAATTTCATAATAAAAGTTGGGTTCAAGTACCTGGGTGGCCGCCCCAGCCCCAAAACCCCTTATACGAGGTTTATTTGACGATCATGACAATATGGGACTCAAATGAAAGGTATTCGGGAGTAGATTTTGAATATGGTCAGGAAGTAGGAATAGGCTTCATAATTTATTGATAACGGAAGGGGGTGGACCCTCCACCGTTACCCCCAAAATACCACCCAAAATCAAAAGTGGACCGATAAGGACAATATGGGTATCAAATGAAAGGTATTGGAGAGTAGAATACGAATATGGTATTAAAATTTTAGTCTAAGTACCCATCGGGCCCCAACCCCAAAACTCCCCCAAACAAACATATTGGACGTTCATTCCAATATGGGGCTCAAATGAAAGGTATTCGGGAGTAGATTTCGAATCTGTCATACAAAATCAGATCGAAGTATAGGGGGTCATGCCACCCCTGAAAACGCCATTAGACCCATTATGACTACATGATACTTAGCTGAAACGATTTTCTTAAAATTTTCATAGATTGTGTACGATTGTCTGGATGGAAATATAGGCTCTATAATTTTTAGATATCGGGTGGAGGCGGACCTTCCTCCTTACCCCAAGAAACGTCACCCATACCCGATAGTGCTCCGATGGGCACAACAAGGGTATCAAATGAAAGGTATTGGAGACCAGAAAACGAATATGGTACTAAAATTTGTGTCCAAGTACTCAGCGGGTCCCCACAACCCCAAAACTCCTCTGAACAGATAAATTCGAAGGTCATGTCACTATGGGACTCAAATGAAAATTATTAGGCAGTAGATTACAAATATGTCATAAAACATCAGGTCCAAGTAACGAGAGATCGCCCACCCCCAAATACATCCCAAATGGGCATATTAGCCTATCATGGCTATATGGGACTCAAATGAAAGGTATTTGGGAGTAGATTACGAATATGACGTACAAATTTGCGTTCAAGTTTAGGTGGCGCTTTTCCTCCTAAAGATTCGTCAAATAGGTTATTTGATAATATGAGACTCAAATGAAAGGTATTTAAGAGTAGAAAACTAATTTGATATCCAATTTTGGAGCCAAGTGAGCTAAACCGAACTTCATTTCCGTTGATAATAAAGAACGAATTTGATATCTATCTTCAGTGCAAAGTGCCGGTAGCCGCCCCAGCCCCAAAACACCATCCAAACGGTCCATATTTACCGGTCATGGCAATATGGGGCTCAAATTAAAGGGATTTGCAAGTGCTGCACGAATTTGATATCCATATTTGAGTCGAAATGTCTGAGGTGCCATCCCTCCCCTAAAAAGCACTTCTCATTACCCTAATTTTAAAAAACACCAGGAACCGAGCAGGGGCATACTTCCCACACATCAATGAGTGCTTTCCGATTCAAACTTAAACTCAATGATAAGGGACCTTTTTTATAGCCGAGTCCAAACGGCGTCCCGCAGTGCGACACCTCTTTGGGGGAAATTTCTTTAATGACCATGCATGGCATTGTAGCTCGCAAATGACGCCAACATTAAGAGGGGATAACCACCGCTTTGTTCGATGTTCTCGCCAGTATTCGAACGCGTTCAGCGTCATAGGCTACAACGTCACGAATTTGATATCCGCATTCAGGGTGAAATGCCCCCACCCTAAAGAGATATTAGAGAATTAAAGAAGGCGCAGGAGAGCTGGCCCGGTTCGGCTAGTACATAATAAAAATATATATGTATTTGGAATCACGCACAATGAACATTAGGTGTGAGAGGCCGCACATTGGTAGGTTGTGCTTATATCGAAGTTATGCAAAAATTCGTTTGAGAGGGATGCGAGCATGATGCAACCTAAGTTTGACACTTTATTGCACCAGCTGTTTTTTTTTTTTTTTTTCATTATTATTACTCTATAGATATTAATATCCTTACAGACTAGACTATATACAATATATACAACAACACTTAATACACCGAATAAATGCGAAACTAGGTTCAATTGAGAAATTTGCTGAAATCAGACCTGCAAGGGAATTTGTATTATTGATAAACAATTTTGCATTTTCGATTAATGATGATGATGAGCTCAACAAATCGAATTAAAGTGGTTATTAACTCACGCCATCAATACAACTTTCAAAAAGATTCACGAATAACATGTGTATGCCATGGAACCAAGGTAGTCGTATAGAAAACAAGTCTATTACTAGAAAAACACATGCAGTGGAAAAGAACAGCTAGTGAAGTGTGTCTAACTTGTGCTAGTGTCGTGCCTACATCGTAGACACGTTTTCGCTGTATATTCGATACCACAATGTATGGCCCTTGAATCCTCCACACCTAATATGGTTGAAAAGTCTTCTAACCACGTCCCATAGTGGTTGGTGTGTTGTGATCTCTGGCTTTCCTTTTTCATTGCAAAAAATCTGCGATCATTGAGAAAATCAATAAACCACTTTATTTAAAAGTTGCCCTGTCTCTTAAATAAAGTTTTTACTGTTTAATGGGAGAAATGGGAAGTTTTCCACAGGGAGGAGCAGGAGGAAGGAACTCTCCTTGTGGTGAGCATTGATCATGTCTCCGTGACAAGTTCGGCTAAGACATGGCGTACTACGGGCCATGACCGCCTTTTTCAAGATTGGGAAGACTAGGATAAGCAGCCTAACGAACAAGGACCCGACGGCGGAACTATCAACGACTTTCTCGAGATTAGGAAGACTAGGATGGATAAAGATCCTATTGCCGAAACATCAGGCAGTGCAGTGACAGAGAACTCAATGCGGCCTAACGCACAGGGAGCCAAGGAAGAGACAATAACCTACTCCCAAGAAGCCCATTTACTCAAGATTTGAAAGACTAGTATAGGCAACAAAGATCCTAATACTGGAACATCAATCAGTGCAGGGATGGTAGACTCAATAAAGCCTAAAGAACAGGGACCCGATGATGGAACCATTACCGACTTTTTCAAGATTTGGAAGACTAGGATAGGCAAAGATACTAATATTAAAATATCAGGCAGTGCAATGACGGGAAACTCAATGAAGCCTAAAAAACAGGGGGCGAACGATGAGACCAAGAAGCCCATTTACTGGAGAACTAATGTTTCAGTTCATTCAGATAAAGCTCCACTGGACCGAGACAGATACTCACGCTCTGATGGTGAAAATCAGCAAGGTAAAGATTTATATTGCCTTAATGCAGGAGCCATGGACTATCTGGAACAAGTTTCTGGACTGAACCATATGAACTACCAATTACTTTATGCTAACACTGGTACTCGGCCGAAGACCTGATTTATTTGTCATAAAAATTTCACTTGTATATTTTCGCCAAAGTTGTCAACGTCGGACGCAACCGTTATGAGACAGGGAGGCGGTGGAGCATACCTGGCATCACTTTATCTGCCTTTCGACTCTCCGACACCGCCACCCACGTCGGAGCTGCAACGGTTGATGAGGAAAGCAAAACAGACAGGAAATGAGGTACTAATAGGGTGCAATGAGAACTCTCACCACATTTAGTGGTGATTAATTAATAAGCGGGGCAGAATTCTTGAATAGTAATGACCTGATAACACTAACTATTGGTAACACAGCTACCTTTGTTAATATGATAAGGGAGGAGGATGAGGTGACAATCAGCGTTGCCGTTTTTGGTAGGTTCCTACTAAAATTGGTAGGTTTTTATTTCCTTGGTAGGCTGACCTCAATTGACCCCATCATATAAAACCTAGTAAATTACTGAAAAAAATCATTGATGATAACCAAAATTCGTATTTTTGTAATCGAACAAAACCATGGATGTCGAAGGGCCGAATACTGTTACAAGGGATCTAACTGCTTAAAATCTCAGTAAAAACGCACTAAGTTCTGATATTGATTGTAACTGTTACGAATATTAAGGGGTTTCTTTGAAACTTCGTAAATTCTGGGTAGAAAATGCGGGTTTAGTGCGTTGAATGCCTTCAATCGGAAATCAGGGCTATGTGGCAGCTGCATACAAATATGGTCAAATCTAGTCCATACTCGGATGTTGAAGGTTTCATGCAACTCACTGTAACAGCAAATATGGATAGTAAAGCGAATTTTGAAATCGGGGAAAAACTACGACTTTCTGATCTCAAGATTTCTTATCGGGAGATCAATATAAAGGGTGCTATATCAAGATATAGGCCATCTTTGAACGTAAGGCTATAGAGTGATTTCGACAGAAAGACGGACGGCCATGTCTAGATCCTATACGAATAACGACGATCGAGTACTTTGTAGCGTTGAAAAAACGGCTAACTCTTCGGTGGTGGGTATGAAAACAAAACATTTTGCTTTGTAAAACATTTGGTAGGTTCTGGACGGGTTTGGCAGGATTTTTCTAAAAATTTGGCAGGAAATAATTTTCCTGAGTGGGAACACCGGTGACAATATGTTCGGAAAATCTGGTCGATGAGGTTCAGGATTGGAGTGTCTGAAAGGAACACTCCTTCTCTGACATCAGGTTTAGAATAGCACGGCCAGCGCCAAATCCGATAGGTTTCCGTAATAAGTTGAAAATCAACTGGACAAAATTCGGAAGACTACTCAGAAGAAGACTTGGATAAGATAATTTAGATTGTCCAAGCATAGAAGACAATGTCAACATTCAAAAATGAGGTCGACTTCAAAAATGAGGTCTTTCGAAGATAGTTTTCCTCTTCGAGAAAGGAAAGCACCCCAAGAAAAACCCTGGATGACCGGCGATTTTTGCAATGTTGGGAAAGAGGTCCGCAGACTTTTTAGCAGTGCACGTCGTAAAAAGGCAGAAGTTTACTGGGATGTGTACTACATATGGCTCAAGGAATATAATAAGATTACCAAAACGTGCCTCCTGCAAGCTTTTTCTGCGAACAGGTCGATAGCGTTAATGGCGCCTCCAAGATGAAAAAGAAAAAACCAATGTGCAAACTGAAACGTTAGTAGACGACATGGGAGTGACAGCAGAGATAACGGAGGACATGTTGAGGCTTTCGATAAAAACACATTTTCCACAGTATACGACGGAACTCACGGAGACACCGGAATCTTGGAATTATGATTAAGGAACGGAATTTATGATTAAGGAAGCATTACGGAGCTTCAAACCATTTAAGTCACCCGGACCTGATGGAATATCTCCGTCGTTAACATTCCGGCTACAAAAGGAGGCCGACTATCTGGCGCTTCAATATTATTGTAGTCGTTGAATCGAGCATAAGAAAATCCAAAAAAAATATATATCCGTATCTCGGAATAGGAACTACCAATTACGGAAAAATTTAAAAGCCTTTTTAGAGTAGGCTAGAAATGGACTCCAAAGACTCAACATCTGCGGCGGTCGTGACAGACCGTAGTATGTTGCTCTCCCCTGCTATAGTTGTGGGTGCCTTAGCACCTGTAGTCGAGAGTAATGCTTCAAGTGCACAACTAGTCGTCAGACAAATTAATAAGGAAGAGACGGATAAACCAGAGAGATGCACAGTTCGTCCTCAGCCTTAAAGTAAAGGTGGTGTTTCCGACTAGGATTCAGACAGCAACGGTGTCAATAAAACAGTCATCGCAGCCGAATCGAGAGATGAGGGCAACGGGATGACGGCAGAGGTGAGCTATGGGTTTGGTAAGCTCACAACCAGACCGGGAAATTTATCTGGGGCACGACGAAAAAGACAGAGGAATATGTACCGGCAATACAGAATGCAGTATGCTGCAAGGGATAAAACTGACATTCCAAGCACTTCTATGGAAGCTGGAAAAAGAATCAGATCAGAATCAAGAGCATAACAAGAAGAAGAAGAAAAAGAGCTCCCCGCTTTCAATTACTCTGGGAACGCCAAGCCAGCCGCAATGGAGACTCCAGGCAGTGTCCTGCGGAGGTAGACAAAGTCGGAACAGGAACGAAGAAAGAGCGCACGGCCCCTGAGTCTTCGAGGAGGACAGTGGCTTCCAAACTGAGGCCACAGCCATCACGGAATGGGAAGATGTTCGCTGAGAATGGCAAGGAGCCGCCCTCTTACACCAAAGTGGCAAGGAAGCACAGCAGATATGAGCCGACTTATGCAGTTATCTATATTGTATGTAATGATACCGTCAAACAGCTCGTCAGAGGTATTCACGCCCCCTGAGAAGGCGCAAAGCTCGACCTGGTGAGAAAGATGGATATCCCCCAGCTCAAAAGGCTACGGTCTTCATTAAGGGATGGGGCTGTAAATTTGCGATGGAACGCATGTTGGGATTCTTGGGCAAGCGAAACGAAGGTTTGGTCGCAAAGAAATGGGAGGTCGAGATGACAAGGCGAGTTATTGGCGCCACAACGAGGGATACATGCAATCCTACAAACACATGCGGTTGGGGCGCTGGGCCAGTAACCCGCCCCCGGAAAACATAGAACTACTATGAAAAACAAAGGAATAGTAAAAACGGACCCCCCAACGTTGACGACCCACGCAAATGAAAAAAGGTCCATGATTTGCGGATCTGCACCTGGAATATCCGCACTCTTTATAGAGAAGGTGCAGTATACACGCTGGCGGATGTATTAGAGAAGTACAAGGCAGATATAACAGCCTTACAGGAAGTGCGATGGACTGGGAATGGCGTCACTACAACACCAAACGGTGACGAACTATACTATAGCTGCCATAACACGAGGCATGAATTTGGCTGCGGATTTGTGGTCAGTCGGAGATTGAAACACCTAGTCTCCAGCTTTACTCCGGTGGATGAGAGGCTAGCCACAGTCCGCATAAAAGCCAAATTCTTCAACATCAGCCTTATTTGTGCCCATGGCCCGACGGAAAACAAAGACGAGCAGACCAAGGATATTTTCTACGAGCGCCTAGAGAGAGAATATGACCGCTGCCCCGCCCATGATATTAAAATCGTTCTGAGAGATTTTAATGCGAAAATAGGGAAGGAAGACATTTTTGGTCCAACAGTCGGAAAGTTTAGCCTCTACGAGATAACGTCCAGTAATGGGTTGAGGCTGATAGATTTCGCCGCGGCAAAAAACATGGTAGTTAGTAGCACCAGATTTCAACATAAAAATATCCACAAAGCCACATGGCTGTCACCCGATCAAAACACGAGAAACCAAATTGATCACGTTGTGATAGATGGAAGGCATTCATCCAGCGTGTTAAATGGACGATCGATCCGTGGAGCGAATATAGATTCGGATCATTACCTTGTTGCAGCAAAGGTTCGCACCTGATTGAACATGGCGAGGAAAGTACGATCTGACACTGCACGGAAGCTGGACATTGAAAAGCTGCAGACACAACAAATGGCAGCGGCATACTCCACTCGACTGACCCAACTGCTTGATGAAAGTACTCCTTGTCCCGATGATATAATGGCGCAGTGGCAAACTATTGCCCACTCCATGGAAAATGCCGCGAAATCCGTACTTGGGTACCGGAAGCCTTCTCCAAGAAACCCATGGTACGACCAAGAGTGTCGAGATGCTACTGAAGCCAAGAATGCTGCATATAGAGCAACCCTGTAATCAGTAGCAACGCGCCAGATGAAGGAGAGGTATCGGGAGAAAAGGAGATGTACAGGAGTCAGATTGAAGTCCGGAAATTCTACCAAAGTATTAAACACTAAACCGATGGCTTTGGTGCAGGCACATCCTCCTGCAGAGACAAAGAAGGAAATCTGGTAACTGACACAGACAACATGCTGAGGATACGGAAAGAACATTTTACCCAACTGCTAGTGTCCGATGTTGGCGGCGAAGAGGATACCGCAAAACCAATCCCTGATGATGCACCTCCTAGTCAGAAGTAGCAGTAACCCGACTAAAGAACAACAAGGCAGCAGGAGCCGACGGGTTACCCGCTGAACTATTCAAGACCGGAGGCGACACGCTAATAAGGCGTATTCATCAGCTTATCTGCGCAATCTGGCTAGAAGAACGCATACCCGATGATTGGAACCTCAGCATACTGTGTCCCGTACACAAGAAAGGAGACAAGACGGAATGTGCCAACTACAGAGGAATAAGTCTCCTCCCCATCGCATACAAGATACTCTCGAGCGTACTGTGTGAAAGATTAAAACCTAAAGTCAATGAGATAATTGGGCCCTATCATGCGGTTTTAGACCTGGTAAATCCACCCTAGACCAGATATTCAGACAAATCAACACCTATCACCTCTTTGTTGACTACAAAGCCGCCTTCGATACTCCTTTACGTTCAAAGATATTTCAAGCCATGTGTGAGTTTGGTATCCCTGCAAAATTAATAAGACTCTGCAGGATGACACTTGCTGATACGCGTTCCTCAGTAAGAATAGGAAAGAATCTCTCCGAATGATTTTATACCAAACGAGGTTTCAGACAAGGAGACAGCCTATCGTGTGATCTCTTTAATATCCTGCTAGAGAAGATTATACGAGATGCAGAAGTGAATAGATATGGCACATTAATCACAAGAAAACACATGCTACTTGCCTATGCCGACGATATCGATATCATAGGTCGGTCACCGGAAGTAGTAACTGCAGCCTTTGAAAGAATCGAAAGAGAGTCAGTGAAAATGGGTCTGGCAGTAAATGGAGATAAGACGAAATGGATGGTTTCAACTCCCAAAAAGCCTTGCACAACCGAGCAGATAAAGAACATGGAGAAAGTTGGGAACCACAACTTTGAAATAATCAGTAACTTTATCTACCTCGGCACCGCCGTAACCGAAACGAATGACACCAGTTTTGAGATAAAGCGAAGAATAATACTGGCAAACAGATGCTACTTTGGACTAAGTAAGCAGTTTAGAAACAAGGCCACCTCTCGACAGACGAAGACTACACTTTACAAGACACTGATACTACCCGTGCTGTTATATGGTTCTGAAGCATGGGTACTTGTGAAAGCAGATGAGGCAGTGCTTGGAGTATTTGGGAGAAAGATTTTTCGTAAAATATATGGACCAGTTTGCGTTAACGGAGAATATAGGCGACGTATGAACCACGAGCTGTATGAAGAACATAGCATAGTTACACGCATCAAAATACAATGGCTGCGTTGGCTAGGTCATGTTGTCAGAATGGATGAAGAAGCTGCAGCAAAGAAGTCTTTTGAAGGCAAACAAGGTGGTACACGCAAACCGGCAAAAGCCCGATGGAAAGATCAAGTTGTGGGAGACACCTTGAAACTTGGTGTCAGAGATTTTAGAATGAGCGCAGAAGATCGAGGCGCTTGGAACGCTATTCTACGTTCGGCTAGTGGAAGAAATATTCTGTCATAGCCAATTAAAGAAAGAAGAAATGGGAGGTCTTCCACGGGAAGGAGAAGGAGGAAGGAACTCTCTTTGAGGTTGGCATTGATCAAGTTTCCGTGACAAGTTTGGCTAAGACTAAGGGCATGGCGCACTACTGGCGCTGTCTTTTTCAAGATTGGGAAGACTGGGATAGGCAGAAATTCTCGTTCCGCGACATCAGGCCGTGCAGTGGCAGGTGACTCAATACCGCCCAACAAACAGGGGACCGACAACGAGACAATCACGGCATCTCTTAATATTGGAAAGACTAGGAGAAGCAATGATCCTTATAATAAAATATCAGGCAGTGCAGTGGCGAGAGACACAGATCCTAAAATTGAAACATCTGGCAGAGCAGCGACAGGAGACTCAATGCAACCCAACGAACAGGGAACCGATGATGTTACCACCACCTAATCCCAAGAAGCCCATTTACTTAAGATTTGGAAGGCTAAGAAAGGTAAAGATCCTAGTATTGAAACATCTTCTGGACTGAACCATATCAACTATCTGCCTTTCGAATCTCAGACACCGACAACCACGTCGGAGCTGCAGAGGAAAGCAAAACAGACAGGAAACGAGGTACTAATAGGGTACGATGCGAACTCTCACCATATTTCATAGTACCAACACATATAAGCGGGCCAATAATCGGACCTAATAACACTTAATATTGGTAACACCGCTTCCTTTGTTAATAGGATTATGCAGGAGGTATAAGATGTGACGATATGTTCGGAAAATCTAATCAATAAGGTTCAGGATTGGAGGGTCTCCATGGAACACTCTTTCTCTGACCATCGCTAAATTAGGTATAGAATAGCACGGCCAGCGCCGAATCCGATAAGCTTCGGACAAAATTCGGAAGGCTACTCAGAAGAAGACTTGGGCAAGATAATTTACATTGTCCAATCATAGAAGACATTGACGAAAATGTCAACAGGATTATGACTGCACTGGTGGGGTCCTTCGAAGATAGTTGTCCTCTTCGAAAAAGGAAATCAGGTTTAAAATTACGGAATTAAAGATAAGGGAATCCTTGAGGAGCTTCAAACCATTTATGTCACACGGACCTGATGGAATATTTCCGGCGTTACTACAGAAAGAGGCAGACTATCTGGCGCCTCATCTGGCCAACATTTTCACAGTGTGCCAAGAACTTGCATGTACTCCGAAAGCCTGGCAGGAGGCAAGAGTGGTGTTTATACCCAAGCCCGGCAAGGCAAGTTATGCGACACCAAAAGCCTACAGACCCAAAAGCCTTACGTCCTTTCTACTCAAAACTATGGAACGTATTGTGGACACCATGATAAAGAGTATGACATCCAGCGAACTACTCAAATACAAACAGCATGCCTATGTCAAGGGAAGGTCAGTGGAGACTGCCCTGCACGAGGTTGTGCATAAACTAGTAGAATCCTTCGATGCCAAAACGTACACACTGGCGGCATGCACAGACAAGAGGCTTTTAACAATGTGCGGACCGACTCACTGGTAAATAAATTGAGGGTCCCATGACATAAATATAAATAAGAAAGTGGCACAAGGCACGCCACGGGGGGCATTTTATCGCCACTCCTTTGGGTGACCACCATAAATGACCTATTACGGATGAGTCTGCTATGCAGATGATGTTATGATACTTCCAAGGGTTAAGGATCCGAACGAGCTATTTCATTTCATTTATTTAACACCAAGCACAACAAGATTATATCTTATATTTTACTGTGCTGGTTCACAACAGTGCAGTTTCATCAAATAATTCCATTATAAACTATAACCTATAAAAAAATAAATAAATTAATTAATTATAACTTATACTACTAGACTACATACAATTTCTACTTATAATAATCATGTAGCTCCTTTTTGAATACAATAAATTGCCTTTCAGTGATTTGAGATTCAAATCTAGGTTGAATCAGTTTGCGCCCTCGATTTGATCTAGCAAATTGTAGGTGTTTGTAAAGATATTCAGGTTCTTTGTTATAAATAACCTTATGTAGTAATTGCAAGCATTTAACATTTAGTAAATTTTCAACTGAAAGATCAAAAATCTGATAAGCAAATTGTGATATGTGGTCATACCGTGGTCTGTTGTATACATATCGTGCAATATCATTGTAGGCAACTTTGATTTTCCTATTGTCATCAGCACTGCAACTTGCAAATAATTCACAATTATATAGAAGAGTTGGGATTAAGTAAGATTTAGCAAGAAGCATACGAATTTCGAAAGGAGTTGACAGACGAGCTGCCCACATATTCCGCAGCATACCACGAACTTTTCCCACAGCTGCATTTATATGATTCGTCCAAGTTAAGGTAGAGTTGAATGTTAAACCCAAGTTTGTTGCTGCTTGAACACGGTTTACAATCGTGTTCTCAATCTTTACTTCAACTTGGTCAGGGATTGTTACACTTCTTTTGTGTATGATGATCAGCTTAGATTTGGTAGGATTTAAACGTAAGGCATTATTAACAGCCCAACAATATATTAAATTCAAATCATTATTTACATTAGAAATACATGTTTGAAAGTCATTCAGTTTCGTGCAGGTATACAGTTGAACGTCATCAGCATACATTTGTATCTTACATGTTAAAGGTACATCGGGCAGATCATTAATGTACATGGTGAATAACAATGGGCCCAAGATTGAGCCTTGGGGCACACCATTTGGAACATGAAGCGTATTTGACCAGATATCATTACAATATACAGACTGAGATCTTTGAGACAGGTACGATGATATCAGTTGACAGGCAGTTCGGGAAAAATTAAATAGTTTTGAGAGCTTGACTACAAGAATTTGATGGTTTACAGTATCAAATGCTTTACTGTGATCCAATAGAAGGAGAAAAGATACCATCTTGTTGTCCATATTTTGTCTAATATTTTCAACAACGTCTATTAAGACAGATGTGCAACTTCTCTTTTTTCTAAAACCAGATTGCCATTCTGATAATAGATTTTGAGTGCACAGGAATTGTTCGATTTGATTCGCCATTATGCATTCTAGCGCTTTGGATAAGAACGGTAAGATTGCAATGGGGCGGTATTCATTATTCGATTTTCTAGTCGGTATGATTTTAGCGAGCTTCCATTCATGCGGAAAGGTGGACTTGGTCAGAACAGTATTGAAAATATATGTTACATATGGCAGCAATTTTGGCATGATAATTTTGATAAATCTTGGATTTATTCCGTCAGTTCCAGTTGCATCAGATTTTATTGAGAGTATGCTGTTCAAAACGTCAGTTTGGTCTACACAGCAAAAGGAAAATGGATTTTCCACTTGTACAGTGTTCATATTTTCATATATATTTTCATGGGGACATATAGAGCAAACAGATACAAAATGCTCATTCAGTTCATTGATGTTTAGATTGGGCGGAAAGTTGGTGTTGGTTTTCGCTCCTATGCCAATTTTACGAATTTCCTTCAATTTAGATCTGCTATTAACAGCATTCAGAAATTTTTCCCGAAAGAATAGCGTTTTGGCCTCGTTTATGCTTTTCCCAACATTTCGCCTGGCACACTTAAAGTGCTCATGCAGTTGTGTTGTTCTGTATCGTTTCCATCGTTTGTATGCAATATTTCTTTCATCGATTAGTGCACGTAACTGTTTATTAAACCATGGGGATTGCTGATTTTTTATGGTAATGGTTTTTTCAGGAACACATTGACTATATATTAAGCTAATATAATGCTGCAAAAATGCTGTTTGATCATCCACAGAATTTAACTGATATATAGAATCCCATTCGACATTATCAGTATCAGTAAGGCTATTAAGAAGATTATAGTTCAGTTTTTTAAAATCACGGAATGTAATTGTCTCGTCTTGTTGATTTATGTGATAGTCATACACAAGAAATATCAAGTCATGTTTAGAAAAAGCCGGTGCAGCAATTTGGTCATATAAAAGAACCTTTGACTCACAGTTCACAAAGAAAATGTCCAAAAGAGTAGACGAATGATTAGTAAAATGGGTTGGAACAGAGCGGTTAGTAGGTAACAGATCAAGAAGTTCCATAGCATCAGAAAATTGCGTTTCAATTAAAATATTTCTGTTAAAATCTCCCGCAATAACAATATCATTATAGCGTAATGATATTCTTTCAAGGCACGATATCAGCATGTCAAACGGTGTGCTGCTGTTGGGCCTATATACACATCCAATAAGCATTGACGAGTTAGAAATGCCAGTTATTTCAACAAAGAGGTATTCAATACAGTTGCCTTGCTCAGACTTCAGTTTTATAGTACCGTGGATACAGTTTTTTAAGTATATTGCAACTCCATCAGCATGGGAGTGCCTATCAGCTCTCAAAACTTTATATCCCGGTAAAGAGTACAAATTGTCAGATATTTCAGGATGGAACCAGGTTTCGGATATACATATTATATCTATATCAGAGTTAACAAATATATCACGAAGTTCATCTAATTTATTATTTAGACTTTGGGCATTGATGTGGACAATCGTTAATCCTGATTTCTGGTTTTTAAGAATTCTAATCATACAGTTTAGATTATCTCTGGAACCATAAGCAGTATTACTTGGCATCACAAGTCAATTGGATAAGCAATGCTGGTAATGTATATATTTGTTCTTCGTAGTTATGAGCTCTATTAAAGTTAGCATTAATAAATATAGTTGTACAACACATATAAAATTTTTGAGTATAATAAAAAATTCTTAATAACAAGAAGAAACATAAAATTAACAAAACTAATTGGGACTTATTATAAGATATTGCAAGATTCATTTCAGTTATCGTTGATGGTGCGATCTGGTGTTTCTCGAAAAAGTTGTGTTAACTGCTGGGCTATGCAGAAGTGCCGAAAGGGTCATGCATATGGCATATGACTGGGCTAGACCCAGAGGTCTCAACGTTCATGAGGAAGACGAAGGTGGGCCAATTTAACGCATCACGTTTCCTCAAATACCTTGTGATCTTGGACAAGAAACTGAATTGGAAGTGCTCGAAATGGGGTCTGAATCCTAGGAGTGTCTACTGGCAACATAAGGACCATACAACAGGTTCAGAGAAAATCTTGTCTTGGCATAGGCGGAACGATGAGGCCCACGCCCACTAGGGCACTGGAGACTATTCTAGATATCCGACCCATTGACATACAGATTAAGTGTGAGGCAGCCACTGCGGCTATGCGAATAGATTGAGGATGGGAGCAGCTCATACCATCGCGGGGAAGAAGGTGAAGCGGTTTCCGGGCGGACACCTGAAATGAACCTTGAAGTCGAGTGCGAGGCATTGCTGCCATCGGCACAGTCTTGGATTGACGAAACCCTAGTATTGCCATCTGGAAGATCATGTTACACGGATGGATCAAAGCTAGAGGACAGAGTGGGCCTGGGGTCTACATTGAGAACCCAGGGACTGACATCCGTTTTAGACTACCTGACCATAATACGGTCCTGCAGGCGGAGATCAGGGCGATCACACAATGCGTGGAATGGTGTGGTGCAAATGCGAGGACGTCGAGTGTGAACATCTTTACCGACAGTAAAATTGTCATAAGCGCAATAACAACCAAGACGGTAAGGTCACGAACAGTCTTGAAGTGTAAGAAGGAGATTAACGCCTTCTCTGAGGATGGCAAAATCCGCATCGTTTGGGTGCCGGACCATTGTGGAGTAAGGGGAAATGAAAGGGCAGATGATTTGGTGGTGAAGGGCAGACGATTTGGTGGTGAAGGCCAGAGGACTGCCGTCAATAAACTTGGTTAAACCGAAGTCTGAGTGATGACAGGTATGCTCCACCGTATCTCTGTCTCGCCACTGTTGCATCCGAAGTTGACAACTCTGGGGAAAATATAGAATTAAAATTTTTATGACAAATACTCCTCGGCCGAGTACCAGTGTTAGCATAGAAAAAGTGGTAGTTGATATGGTTTAGTCCAGAAACTTTGTTGCGGGTAGTCCATGGCTCCTGAATTAAGGCAATATGAATCTTGCCCTTGCTGATTTTCTCCTCCATCAGAGCGTGTGTAGCAGTCTCGCTCCGGTGGAGGTTTATGGAAGGAAACATAGGCAACATAGGCTTACCCCAAAAGTACTACCCAAAAATAAAAATGGACCGATCGGAACAATATGGGATTAAAATGAAAGGTATTTAAGAGAAGAGAATGCATTTCATAATATAAGTTGGGTCTAAGTACCTGTGGGGCTGCCCAAAAACCCCCTTAATATAGGTTTATTTGACGATATGGGACTCAAATGAAAGGTATTCGGGAGTAGATTACGAATATGGTCAGTGAGTAGGAATAGGTTTCATAATTTATTAATAATGAAATGGGGCGGACCCTTCACTGTTACCCCAAAATCAAAAGTTGACCGATAAGGACAATATGGGTATCAAATGAAAAGTATGCGGGAGTAGATAGCGAATCTGGCATACAAATTCATGTCGTAGTATAGGGGTTCACCCCACCCCCACAAAAACGCCCGAAATTGGCACGGATATTGTGTGGGTTGGTCCGGAAGGAAACATAGGCTATATAATTTTTCAACATAGGAAGGGGGAGGGTCCCCTTATGTCAAAAAAATGAACACAAAATTAAAATGAAAGGTATTGGAGAGTATTGGTATTAAAATTTTAGTCTAAGTACCCATCGGGCCCCAACCCCAAAACTCCCCCAAACAAACATATTGGACGTTCATTTCAATATGGGGCTCAAATGAAAGGTATTCGGGGTAGATTTCGAATCTCGCATACAAAATCAGATCGAAGTATAGGGGGTCACGCCACCCCTGAAAAACACCATTAGACCCATTATGACTACATGATACTTAGCTGAAACGATTTTCTTAAAATTTTCATAGATTGTGTACGATTGTCTGGATGGAAACATAGCCTACAGCGGTCAAAAAAAGTATTCATCATTCAATGTTTTTTTTTTAATAAGTCTACAAAAGACAATTGGAATAAAAACATATTAAACTAATGATGCAGTAGTGCTTGTGTGATATATATGTACACAATTTCATTGTTTTTAAAGAAAAAAATAGTATTTATTGGAACAAAAAGGGCCATTTTACAGCTGAACACAAAAAATTAAACAAAAAAAGTATTCATCATTGCAAAAAAACAAAAAAATAAATAACATAATTTAAAAAAATTAATACTTTGTTATTCGACCACCGCGTCTTATAACTTCTTTTAAACAGTTTGACATCGATTGGACTAATTTAGCGGTTATATTTTGGTCTATATTAGTCCATTCCTCCATTATCACCTGTTGCATTTGACTCTTGCTCGAAAAATTGCGCGTTCTCAATTTGCGTTCGAGATGTTCCCAAAGATGTTCAATTGGGTTCAAGTCGGGACTTTGAGGAGGAGTTTTAATGACTTTGGGGCAGTTATACAGCATCCACATCTCGGTATTTAAAGCAGAATGTTTGGGGTCATTATCTTGATAATATTGAAAGTTATTACCAAGCCCAAGTTTTACAGCACTATCTTTTAAATTCCTCTTTAAAATGTCAATGTAATACTTATGATCCATTACTCCATTAATAATTTCAAGATTTCCCGCTCCTGAAGCCGCCATACACCCCCAAACCATTAAACCACCTCCACCATGTTTTACAGTAGCAACTGTGTTTCGTTCTTCAAGCTCTGTATTTGGTTTTCTGTACACTATGACCTTTCCATCGCACCCAAAAAGATTAAACTTGCTCTCGTCTGCAAAAATGACTGTTTTCCAAAATGATTCGGGCTGTTTTACATACATTTTTGCGAAGTTTAGCCTTTTCACTCGGTTTATTTTATTTACAAAGGGCTTCTTACGTGCAGTTCTTCCTCTGTAACTATGCCTTTTGAGTGTATTTCGAATTGTTTGTGTAGTAACTTCCTTCCCTAAATATTCCATAGTGTTTTTACGAAGAATGGTCGCATTTGTCTTCGGAGTTTTCTGAACTTGCCGCACTAGCCAACGCACATCTCCAACTGAAAGTGCTTTTGGTCGACCAGATCTTGGTTTATTGTCAACAGTTTTCGTTTCTGTCCACTTTCTGATGATGGATTGTATAGTAGATCGTGGTCTATTTAATATTTCACTGATAGTTTTTTGAGTTAAACCATTCCTGTGGTGTTTTATTATCAAAACTTTTACCTCATCAGAAACCTCGTTTTGCTTACGACCCATTTTGACAAAAACTATATTTTCAATGAAATTAAATATTTGCTGTCAAGGGCAAAGCCTCCTTTACTAAATAAAACAGAAAAGGGGGATTCCCAAATAATATTTGAATTTGACTTTGATGATAGCACATCAATGATGAATACTTTTTTTGTTCTGTTTTTGGTGTTATTATATAAAATTGCATTTTTTGCGCTAATTAAATTTATTTTTTGAATTTATTTTAAAACATATTACGAAAAATAAACTATTGCATAAAACTGCATTATTTGTTTACTTTAAATTTTCTTCAATTACCCAAAATAAGTGAATTTATTATCAATTTTGCTAATGATGAATACTTTTTTTGACCGCTGTATATAATTTTTAGATATCGGGTGGAGGCGGATCCTCCCCCTTACCCCAAGAAACGCCACCCATATCCGATAGTGCTCCGATGGGCACAACAAGGGTATCAAATGAAAGGTATTGGAGACCAGAAAACGAATATGGTAATAAAATTTGGGTCCAAGTACTCAGCGGGTCCCCACAACCCCAAAACTCCTCTGAACAGATATATTCGAAGTTCATGTCAATATGGGACTCAAATGAAAATTATTAGGCAGTAGATTACAAATATATATAGATCAAGTTGTGGGAGACACCTCGAAACTTGGTGTCAGAGATTTTAGAATGAGCGCAGAAGATCGAGGGGCTTGGAACGCTATTCTACGTTCGGCTAGTGGAAGAAATATTCTGTCATAGCCAATTAAAGTAAGTAAAGTATTACAAATATGGCATAAAACATCAGGTCCAAGTAATGAGAGATCGCCCACCCCCAAATATGCATATAGCCAACCATGGCTACATAGAACTCAAATGAAAGGTATTTGGGAGTAGATTACGAATATGTCATTAAAGTTTGCGTTCAAGTCTAGGTGGCGCTTTTCTCCTAAAGTTATGTCAAATGGGTTATTTGACCCAATATGACAATATGGGACTCAAATAAAAGGTATTTGGGAGTAGAAAACGAATTGGATATCCAATTTTGGAGCCAAGTGTTTTGGGATACGTCGTAAAGCACCCCCTAAACTGAACTTCATTTCCGTTGAGAATAAAGAACGAATTTGATACCTATTTTCAGTGCAAAGTGCCGGTGGCCGCCCCAGCCCCAAAACACCCTCCAAACGGTCCATATTTACCGGCCATGGTAATATGGGGTTCAAATGAAAAGGATTTGGGAGTGCAGCACGAATTTGATATCCATATTTGAGTCGAAATGTCTGAGGTGCCATCACTACCCTAAAAAGCACTTCTCATTACCCTAATTTTTAAAAACACCAGAAACCGAGCTGGGGCAAACTTCCCACACATCAATGATTGCTTTCCGATTCAAATTCAAACTCAATGATAAGGAAACTTAATGTCGTCAGCATTACGAGGGGATAAACACCGCTTTGTCCGATGTTCTCGCCAGTATTCGAACGTGTTCAGCATCATAGGCTACAATGGCAAGAACTCGATATCCGCAGTCAGGGTTTCCCCTTCCTAAAAAGATATCAGAGAGTTAAAGAAGGGGCAGCGGAGCGGGCCCGGTGCTGCTAGTTGTATACAATAATGATCAGCCAATTCAGAAACTTGTGGTTTTATATCAATGACTTTATCCAGACGCTATCAAAGGTATTCTCCATATCAATAAGACAAGGTGTACAGTAATCTTGTTCCAGTTTCAGTTTATAGTTGATGTCAATGCCTCAGCATGTACTTTTGAGTGTTTGTATTTGAAACCAAACTTTTTCTCATTTATCAGATCTGCTCTTTTGCAAAATTTATTTGTAGAATTATTAATACACATTTCCAGAACTTTGAATATATTGGGGAGGATACTTAGTGCAATAATGCTTTCTTCATGCATTATTTTCTTCATGCATAAAAGCGGATTGCATTCGCTAATACTTTCATCAATAAGCCTCCTAAATTCTGGAAACAAATTATTTTCTCCGACGAGAGCAATTTCTGTATTTTTGGCATTAAGCTGGAAAAACAAAACTTAGTTGGAACGGTGAAGCACGGTGGTGGCGGAGTTATGTTATGTCAATTAGAATTTATTGAGTCCAAAATGGATTAATGGGGTTATCTCAATATTTTGAAAAATTGAAACCAAGTGCTGCTAAACTAGGGTTAGCAATGACATTTTGGTTCCAACAAGATAACAATCCAAAGCATACATCGGAGGTTGTTAGGCTTTGCTTCTATATAACACTCCAAAGCAGCTTAAAAAAACCACCCCAATCACCAGACCTCAACCCCATTGAGCATCTTTGGAATCTATTGGAGCAAGGAGATGTTACGAAGTGTCATGCAGGCAGAATGGGTGAAAATAGCATCTGAGGAAACAGAGAAGTTGGTAAACTCCATGCGAGATAGACTAAGTGCAGACTTAAAACAACGTGGCTATCCTACCAAATATTAGGAATGTGTTAATATGTTTTTATTTTGTGTTTAAATAACTCCTTTGTTTATTTTTAATTACTGAACGCAGACTTTGTGGTGCTTATATTTAATTGTTATCATATTTAAATCGCCCTAGAGTGAAAGTGCTTAACCAAACATAGAATTTTGCTTTTGTATGTTTATGAAGAAAAAATATATGTAAAAGAGTTGATTTGATTTATAATTTTATTTTGTGTTCTTTGACCAATCATAAAAGTTTGTCAGGTGAACGCAGACTTTATGGGCTATGTGTATGTAAACCACCTTTCGTTAAAATCCGGTGAGAAAGGCATACCTTATGGCCCATAGCAGCTATATCGAAATATTTTCCGATTTGGACCATATACTAATAAGTACAAGTCATTGTTTAATTGTGTGTAAAACTTAATACTAAAATCAAATCGATCTGAACCATATACGACCCAGATGTCGAAAAGCCTAACATAAGTCACTGTGAAATCGGATTATAAAAGTGAAATCGGATTACAAAAGCGCCTTTCGTATGGCAGCTATATTCAATTCTGGACCGATCTGAGCCAAATTGAAGAAGAATGTCGAGGGGCCCAACACAACTCCCTGTCCCAAATTTCGGCGACATCGGACAATAGATGCGCCTTTTATGGCCCCAAAACCTTAAATGGAGAGATCGGTCTATATGACAGCTATATGCAAACCTTGATCGATCTAGGGCATATTCCAGAAATATGTCGAGGGGCTTAACCTAACTCACTGTCCCAAATTTCGCCGACATCGGAAAATAAATGCACCGTTTATGGGCCCAACACCTTAAATCGAGAGATCGGTTTATATGACAGCTATATCCAAATCTGGACCGATCTGAGCCAAATTGAAGAAGGATGTCGAAGGTCCTAACACAACTCACTGTACCAAATTTCGGCGACATCGGACTATAAATGCGTCTCTTATGGGCTCAAAACCTTCAATCGATAGATCGGTCTATAGGGCAGCTATATCCATATCTGGACCGATCTGTGCCATATCGCGAAAGTGCATCGAGGGGCTTAAATTAACTCACTGTTCCAAATTTCGGCGACATCGGACAATAAATGTGCCATTTATGGGCCCAAAACCTTAAATCGAGAGATCGGTCTATATAGCAGCTATATCCAAATCTGGACCGATCTATGCCAAAATGAAAAAGGATATCGGAGAGCCTAACACAACTCACTGTCCCAAATTTCAGAAAAATTGGATAATAAATGTGGCTTTTATAAGCCTAAGACGCTAAATCTGCGGATCGGTCTATATGGGGGCTATATCAAGATATAGTCTGATATAGCCCATCTTCGAACTTAACCTTGCTAGATCGTCTTAGATTTTTACGGTGATCAAGAATATATATACTTTATAGAGTCGGAAATGGATATTTCGATATGTTGCAAACGGAATGACAAAAGGAATATACCCCCATCCTTCGGTGGTAGGTATAAAAACAAACTGCCTCCCTTTATCGGTGATTAAATACGAGGGAGCTCCATAACGAGAAATCCAAAAAGATAAAAAGGCGGATGCAACGGAAGCAGTGGCCATGACTACTATAGTCCATTATAATGGTATAGCTTCGGTCCATCAACTAGAACGATCACACATGTTAGAACACAGCTATAGTTTTGACATAAAGATAGGGGTCCAACTATATCAATGCTAACATGTTTGAATCGTTGAGTTGGCAATGCGAAATGACCAATGACGATTGACTTTTGATTTTTGCCATACTAAACAGCATTTTGTCCACTGTCGAATGAATATGCTTACAAATTGATGGCCAAATAAAACGAGACTTGATAGCGTTCCAAGATGTGCGATTCCGTATATATTTGAACAGTGGCTTACGAAAATCTTGCGTTACTGTACTGGACTTACTGTGTTAGTAGAAACATCGAAAATTATTTAAACTTCTGTTTCCGGAATAAAAATTTTCTTGAAAAGAAGCGAAGTGTTTCCTTTTAATAATTCTTTCAGATCATCGTTAGTTTCTTGCAATACAGATAATGCTTTGTAGTCCAATAGTGAAGGCATTGATATTCCTGAATATGCTGCAAGAAGCTCTCTATCGTAGGCACTGTACTTGGTTTGAGTAGGAGTTAACTTTTTTGAATAAAACGGCCTCCATTCATCATTTTCCAATTGTTGTAGCACTCCACCCATGCCGGTATCAGGTGCATCTATCCAAAGGTAAGTTGGGGCATTATGTCTTGGATGAGCAAATAGTGCCGAATTTGCCAATTCTTGTTTGCATTGTTCAAAATCGTTGACTTACTCATTAGTCCAAACGATTTTTGTGTCTTTAGTCTTTTTGTTGCTGGAGCATAGTGCGTGCAGATTAAATTGACACTGCGCTGCATTAGGCATGAACCGACGATAGAAGCAGCATGCCTAGAAATCGACGCAAATCTGCATCACTTTCACAGCGATGAACCTAATTCAATTTTTGGCGATGAAGCTCCGTCAAGGACCAGTGTTTATCGATGGTATGGTGAATTCAACTGAGGTCGTAGTTCACTCCAAGACTAATTTCGTGAAGGTCGTCCAAAATCAGTTGTTCCAAAAACCATTGATGCTGTGCGCCAACTGATATTGCAAGATCGTCATGTGACATATCGTGAGATTGAGACAACCTTAGGCATTAGTGTTCATGCTATATTGAATGAATGGTGGGTGCATTCAATATAGCATGAAAAATGTTCGCGTTTGATCCCACACAATTTGTCAATCGCTCAAAAAAGGCTCGTGTCGATTGGTCAAAAGAAATGCTCCAAAAATACAAAACAACTGCATTTTTATACCCTACACCATAGGATGGGGGGCATACTAATTTCGTCATTCTGTTTATAATAAATCAAAATATGCGTCTGAGACCCCATAAAGAAAATATATATTCTTGATCGTCATGTCATTTTAAATCGATCTAGCCATTTCCGTCCGTCTGTCTGTCGAAAGCACGCTAACTTTCGGAGGAGTAAAGCTGGCCGCTTGAAATTTTGCACAAATACTTTTTATTAGTGTAGGTCAGTTGGGATTGTAAATGGGCCAAATCGGTCAATGTTTTGATATAGCTGCCATATACACCGATCTTGGGTCTTGATTCTTGAGCCTCTAGAGGGCGCAATTCTTGTCCGATTTGGCAGAAATTTTGTACAACGGCTTCTCTCATGACCTTTAACATACGTGTATAATATGGTCTGAATCGATCGATAGCTTGATACAGCTCCCATATAAACAGATCTCCCGATTTTGCTTCTTGAGCCCCTACAAGGCGCAATTCTTATCCGAATGAACTGAAATATTACACAATGACTTCTACAATGTTCAGCATTCATTTATGGTCCGAATCGGACTATATCTTGGTATAGCTCCAATAGCATAACAGTTCTTATTCAATATTCTGTGTTTGCCTAAAAAGAGATACCGGGCATAAAACTCGACAAATGCGATCCATATGGTGGAGGATATATAAGGTTCGACCCGGCCGAACTTTGCACGCTCTTACTTGTTGAGCACTCAAAATATCGATTTGATGAGTCATCCGCCGTATAGTCCTGACTTGGCACCGAATGACTTCCTTTTATTCCCGTATGTAAAAATAAAAAAAATTAGAGGTCAACGTTTTTCGACGCCTGAAGAAGCGGTTGATGCGTTCCAAATGCATATTTTGGAGATACCTCAATCAGAGTGGCAAAAGTGTTTCTAAAATTGGTTCAAACGCATGCAAAAGTGTATAGATCTAAATGGGAAATATTTTGAGAAACAATTAAGCGATTTTCGATGATTAATATTTGTTTTTGTGTTCTCTAATCCCGCATACATTCAGTATTGTCCACTTGCTTTCGAATATAAAGATGGTCCCGTTGTTTCTTTGTGATATTTGACAGAGTGTTTGACATTCGGAATTGCTGCAATAATGTATAGAAACTCGAATTCTCTGAGAGGGATTTTATCGAGTTAAGATCGCCAGAACATAGGGTACCTTTACTTCCTGATTTCGTTTTATTATCCATGTGACGGTTACATTTAACATCGACTAATAATCCAAAATGGAATTAGGAAGTCAGCTCCAATTATGGGTCTGTTTGCATCAGCGAGGAAAAACGTCTACGTAAAATTTATTTTCAATCAAAGATAAAGACAATTTAACGATGCCATATGTTTTAATGGTTAGCAGCAAACAACTTAAGAGCTGCTGGATGTTGCTGTTTTTCATCCAAACTTGCAGGAAACACCGAGACGACAGCGCCAGTATCAATAAGAAACTCATAATTTAGTTTACTATCACGTAGGAATAGATGAATTATTTCTTCGGTATCCACGTCCGTACACCATATACTAGGTGCCATCAAGTTTTCCGGTTTGCCGAAAATGAGCAAGGCTTTTTTTTTGTTGCACGAACTGTTCTTTTGTTCTGCGAACTTGTAGTGATACTTGAGCGACCTCTAGATTTGAAACGACCTCTGACACCGCTATCCATCGCTTCAACCGTCTTTGTTAGCTCCTTGATTTTCAACTGAAATTTTCATATTTGTGACGCTATATTATGTTCTGAAGAAATTGTTGGATTTGCACTGACATCCCAATGTTCCGCAGTATCAACCATTTTGTCTGCCATCTGGGTTAATTTATGCAAGGAGTCACTGCTTACCGATAAAAGAACTTGCATCTGTTTGGGAGAGCGTTGCATGTAATTCACCAGAAACTTGGTTTGCGTCTAAACTTGTCATCTCCCGAAGAAGTGCAGAAGGTTTCTTTTCGCCAATTTCTATTTCCCCCAGAAGCCGATTCAAACGCTTCTCCTCTGAATCCGTCCAAACGTTCCTGTATGCTCTTTTTCAGCGTTTCGAACATATTCGATTCTGGAGGATTCAGTATTTTGTCATTTGCTTCAGAAAGAATGCTAGCTCCAATAGATCCAACGACGGTATGAAGTTTAGAGGAATCCGATGTATTACCTAACGTTATGCATTGGCTTTTAATTTGCTTGAACCATAACGCCGTGTTACTATGCCAAAATCGTGGAATCTTGGCCACAACTCTCGAAATTTCTTGTTGTCTTAAGGTTGAGGGCTCGTCCGGTGATGGTGGATTTACTCCTGTTAGAAGCATTTGGTCTTTATTCTCTCCGTTGCCATGAATTGCATACCTTTGTGGAGTATGAAACATTTTGCTTTTCTATATCGCGTTGGGGTCCCCAATTGATGTGGTGTCGGTAACAAAAAGTAAAACGCAATCAATTAAAAAAATGTACGATCATTTTATTTTGCGTTCCTGCCACGTCAAATAACATTTTCGGACTGAATAAAATTGTTTTACACCGAAAAATTAAAAGACAATATGACAAATGAAAATCAAACAATAACAATATTTACTTAAGATTTCTAAATTTTATTGATATTGTCCGGCTTTAGAGCATTGTTTAATGCTCTCTATTCAAAGAATAGCATATCAAAAAACAATTAAAAGTCGGCAAAAGTGTGCTGTTGCCAGAAGCATTTGACCGGTTATTCGTATCGCGATTTCATCTTCGACGAAGAAAAATCATTAGCGGACGATGTCAAGTGGATCATGGTGCTACATACCACCCCAACTAGAGTAGGTTGTAAAGCACACATCTGAATTTGGAAAGTCGTACATTTAGGTACCAAAATCCACAAAATAGTACTATTTTTACAGATTGAGCTACAGCTCCCAAAATTGGGTACAGTTACACCTTGACAGTATATATTGGGCGACTAGGAGATTTTTGAAATTCGTAAATTTAGTTAAACAATGTTTCTTTCTTTACGGATTTAGCTAGAACCCTGAAATTTGGGATACAAGTACACATTGAGATATATCGGTCGACTGGGAGACTTTTCGAAATTCGTACATTTAGGTACTAAACTTACAAAATGGTAGCTTCTTTGCGGATTGAACTTCAGCTCTCAAAATTGGGATACAGTTACGCCTTGAAAGTATTCAGGTACTAAGAGTACAAAATGGTACTTTCTTTTCGGATTGAGCTAGATCTATGAAATTTGGAATATAGATACTCCTTGACAGTGCATACGAGGCGACTAGGAGATTTTTGGAAATTCGTACAAAGTGTTATTTTCTTAATGGATAGAGCGCTAAAGCTGAAGCTGTATATTATGACGGGTCGATTTTTTTTAAATCGTATAGCAAAAACGTAAACGACATTAAATTCTAAGAAACTTCTGCGCAGAAAACATATATCTAAAATAAAATCCTAATCCGCGCCTCTCGACTTGGAAAAAGCTCTTATTCGTGTTTTGCGCTACTTTATTTTGTTTTTTCCTTTTTGTTCTTGGATTTATTTATCGAGCTGAAACCAATATAGGGTTTGTTTTTAGTTTGTATTTAAAATAGAAACATTACAAAAACCCATTAGGATCTAATACACTTTTACATGGGTTTCAACCAATTGACGAAGCACTTTCGCCACTCTGATTGTGGTATCTCTAAAACATGCATTCGGAACGCATCAACCGCTTCTTCAGGTGTCGAACGTAACGTCGAACGAAACGTTGACCTCTTATTTTATTTTTTACGTACAGAAATAGAAAGAAGTCATTCGGTGCCAAGTCAGGGCTATACGACGGATGACTCATCAAATCGATGTTTTGAGTGCTCAAAAATGCGGTTGTTTTGTATTTTTGGAGCATTTCTTTACACCAATCCCCACAATCCTTTCTGAGCAATTGACAAAATTGTGTGGGATCTAACGAGAACAAATTTTGTTGACGGTCAAATCTTCATGCAATATTGAATGTATGCTGGTCCCACTAATGCCTACAGTTGTCCCAATCTCACGATAGGTCACATGACGATCTTGCAATATCAGTTGGCGCGCAGCAAATTCATCTTGGAGTGAACTGCGACCTTGGTTGAATTCACCATACCATCGATAAACACTGGTCCTTGTAGAGCTTCATCGCCAAAAATCGAATTAAGTTCATCGACGTGAATTAACTCACTGTGTAGTTAATTCACATCGGAAGTTGTAAACATAATCGCACGAAAATGTTCACGAGATGAATATTTTAAATTACAGTAAACAACACAAATAGCGCTCGTATGTCAAAACGTTCGGAATACGTATAACCTCAAAAATGTCAAGCTATACGATAGAGCAACACAAGAGTTGTCCAATCCCGAATATAAAAGGCAACCCTCGTATTAAAAGTTTTCAAGGCATCTGGCATAACATTAAAAACTTATCTCACTTTTATCTGAAATGATTTATCCATGTGTTGTGACAAACGGCGTATATTTAAAAAGCCGAATGTGTTGAGCGCAAAAAAAAATAAATAACCGAAGCAGAAAGGTATAGCAAGCTATCGTAGAGAGTGAACGTGTTCTTTAAAGCTCGCATTAAAGACGCAATTCTTCATGGTTTCAGTTGTGATAACTACGATCTGGTGACCATTTCTTGCGTTTAATATATTGAAAAGTGCATTAAAAGACAACAACAAACAACAAATCAAAAAACAAAAGTGCAGATAAAATTTTTGCAATGTTGGAAAAAGAAGGCTACAAACAAAACAATAACACCAATAAAAGAGTGTCTAGTGAAACTGCTGCAATTCTTTCTCAAATAAATAAAAGAGTTTCCTTGTTGTAATCTCAATGAGTAGAGCTTTTGAGTAAATATTTATTGCGACCCAAACCAATTGCGACTAAATTTACCATCTATCCCTAAAACTATAGTTCACTTTTTAACATTAACTGAAATAAAAGTGTATCCAAATAGGTTCATTTGTCCACTTATTTATCTCAACTTGATCTGTGCGAAATCGAAAAGTCCAATTAAAAATATCGAAGAACGTATAGTTAGTATCTTACTGGCTGTTATCACGTAAAGCGCGTCGAACTTTCTGCTAGCACTACCGATAACATAAGAGAAGACAAAGGACTTCGTTGGCGTTGGGCAAAGTGTAAAGTATTCGATGTTGAGTTTTATGCATTTTTAAGAATACTGACAGTGAATTGGGAACAATAAATAATGAACTCATTGCCTCAATGGAAAAAATTGCAAGATATAAAATGGTTTTTGAAAATGCATTATACCTGGAGAATTTTCTGCAATCACCCATCGATTCAATGCGTAAAAGGAAATAACGATTGAATCCTAATATAAACGCAGTTCCGTCTAACATTGAAATTCCAAAGGATCAGCAACCATCAACCAGTTCATTCGTCGTCATATACGAGAATTAGTACTTGCCGCCTTCTGGCCCATTGACTCTGCCTTACCGTCTGGCACAACAACATTTTACACTCCACAAGCTACGCCCAAACTACCAGCCATGACTCCTAAACCACTTAAAGTTGCCCCGAATAAGAAAGCGATTTTTGCAGCCAATTTCGCTGCTGAAATTACCACCGATGACATCTTATATATAAAATTCAATTGGTGTTTGTTTGTTTTTTTGATTGTCGGTTTGTTTGTTTTTTCTGTATATATATCGGGAGGAGGGCGGACCCTCCCCCTTACCACTAAAGTACTACCCAAAAATAGAAGTGGACCGGTCGGGACAATATAGGATTCAAATGAAAGGTATTCAAGAGCAGAGTACGAATTTCATAATAAAATAGGTTTATTTGACGATCATGACAATATGGGACTCAAATAAAAGGTATACGGGAGTAGATTATTTATTTATTTCTTTCATTTCATGTAATGCGAAGCCATCAAGCCTATAAACAATCAAACTATGCATAAGACGTACTTTTTCTAACATAAGTTAAAAAACTACTCAATACTACTACTACTCGATTATGAATATGGCCAGGAAGTAGGAATAGGCTTCATAATTTATTGATAACGGAAGGGGGTGGACCCTCCACCGTTACCCCCAAAATACCACCCAAAATCAAAAGTGGACCGATAAGGACACTATGGGTATTGAAGAGGAGAATGAAGAATGAAGTAGATACTATAAAATGTATTGGAGAGTAGAATACGAATATGGTATTAAAATTTTAGTCTAAGTACCCATTGGGCCCCAACCCCAAAACTCCCCCACACAGACATATTGGACGTTCATTCCTATATAGGGCTCAAATGAAAGGTATTCGGGAGTAGATTTCGAATCTCGCATACAAAATCAGATCGAAGTATAGAGGGTCATGCCACCCCTAAAAAACGCCATTAGACCCATTATGACTACATGATACTTAGCTGAAACGATTTTCTTAAAATTTTCATAGATTGTATACGATTGTCTGGATGGAAACATTGCCTATATAACTTTTAGATATCGGGTGGAGGCGGACCCTGCCCTTACCCCAAGATACGCCACTTACATCCGATAGTGGTCCAATGGGCACAACAAGGGTATCAAATGAAAGGTATTGGAGAACAGAAAACGAATATGGTATTAAAATTTGGGGCTAAGAACTCAGCGGGTCCCCACAACCCCAAAACTCTTCTGAACAGATATATTCGAAGGTCATGTCAATATGGGACTCAAATGAAAATTATTAGACAGTAGATTACAAATATGTCATAAAACATCAGGTCCAAGTAACGAGAGATCGCCCACCCCCAAATATACCCCAAATGGGCATATTAGCCTACCATGGCTATATGGGACTCAAATGAAAGGTATTCGGGAGTAGATTACGAATATGACGTAAAAATTTGCTTTCAAGTCTAGGTGGCGATTTTCCTCCTAAAGATTCGTCAAATGACCCATTATGATAATATGGGACTCAAATTAAAGGTAAAAAAACGAATATGGTATTTAAATTTGGGTCCAAGTAGTCAGCGGGTCCCCACAACCCCAAAACTCCTCTGAACAGATATATTCGAAGGTCATGTCAATATGGGACTCAAATGAAAATTATTAGGCAGTAGATTACATATATGGCATAAAACATCAGGTCTATGTAATGAGAGATCACCCACCCCCAAATACACCCCAAATGGGCATATTAGCCGACCATGGCTATATTTGACTCAAATAAAAGGTATTTGGGAGTAGATTACGAATATGACGTACAAATTTGCGTTCAAGTTTAGGTGACGCTTTTCCTCCTAAAGATTCGTCAAATAGGTTATTTGATAATATTATGATAATATGAGACTCAAATGAAAGGTATTTAAGAGTAGAAAACTAATTTGATATCCAATTTTGGAGCCAACTGAACTAAACTGAGAATAGATCTCAGTGCAAAGTGCCGGTGGCCGCCCCAGCCCCAAAACACCATCCAAACGGTCCATATTTACCGGTCATGGCAATATGAGGCTCAAATTAAAGGGATTTGCAAGTGCTGCACGAAGTTGATATCCATATTTGAGTCGAAATGTCTGAGGTGCCATCCCTCCCCTGAAAAGCACTTCTCATTACCCTAATTTTAAAAAACACCAGGAACCGAGCATGGGCAAACTTCCCACACATCAATGAGTGCTTTCCGATTAAAATTTAAACTCAATTATAAGGGACCTTTTTTATAGCCGCACCGGCGTCCCGCAGTGCGACACCACTTTGTGGGAAATTTCTTAAATGACCATGTATGGCATTGTACCTCGCAAATAACGCCAACATTAAGAGGGGATAACCACCGCTTTGTCCGATGTTCTCGCCAGTATTCGAACGCGTTCAGCGTCATAGGCTGCAATGGCACGAATTTGATATCCGCATTCAGGGTAAAGTGCCCCCACCCTAAAGAGATATTTGAGAATTAAAGAAGGCGCAGCGGAGCGGGCCCGATTCGCGGCTAGTTTTATATAAAATGAAAGATTGCCATTGATGTCGAATAAAGTGTTTATAAATTTAAGTACAATGAAAGGCGTAGCAAAGGTTCTTTCTGAATCATTGTTCCAGCAGACATTTTTGGAGTCGTTATAAAACCTGATTTTTGGCATCGAAGGCATTTAATTCTTATTCTAAAACTATTCAAAAAAAAAAATTATTTTCTGCTGATCACTAGTAGATCAAAATGTTAGAGGGTAAAATACAAAACTTTCGTCTCTTTATCGCTTTTACTGAAACTTGGCTTCGCTTTTACTGAAACTTGGCTTCTGAATTATTTCTGAAATATTTCATTCCGAATATCAAATATGTAGGCGTGATCGGAACGATAAAATGAAAAAATCTGGCGGTGGTGACGTAATCCACATATATTTTTGTCCTCTTTCACACAAAGCAGCAATTTATAGTGTAAAAACAGTAACACATCGTTAAAAAACAATTGCATATTGTTAAGAAAGTGTTTTATTTATTTTTTTATGTAGTAATAACTTTTTTTAGCAACCACCATTTGCTATGTTTACCTTTGAGATGGCAAAATATGCTGGGCGTATCGGGTTTTTTCCAGAAATCGATAACTTTTTGACAAATTACGATCGTTAGCCATTATCCAATTTGTACTTACGGAACGGAATTAATCTTCGAACAAAAATTCGCTCAATAGCGGATGAGACCTCAATCATCTCAACCAAGAGACACTTTGATCGCACTTGGTGATTTCAATCTTCCTCAAATTAAATGGATTCATTTGTCTGAGTCAAATGATTTAATACCCGCGCTACCAATGGCATTTCTGGTCTTTTTCAAATTAATAACATAAACAATCCATACTCTAAACTACTCGATCTTGTTTTCGTTAATCAACCATCTAAGTTATGTTTAAGTTCTAATGGTCCGGTCGTAGGTCCTGAGGATAGACATCAAATTACTTATATCCTATCCCACTCTTAAAGTTTAAAGAGATGTAGCAATTGAAAATGTGTACCGTTTTGCTAAAACTGATTACATCAAACTGAACTCACTACTCTCATCTGTTCATTGGAAAGAAATTTTCCGATCTAAACCTATCGATAAATCAATGCTTTCATCTCTTTATACTGTGCTACTTGACTCGATTTCTCAATCTGTCGCTAAAATTACTTTTTGCAACGCATCTGCTCCTCCATGGAATACAACCAATCTTTCTAGGCTAAAGAACAAGAAGAATAAATTATACAAAAGTATTCTTTGGCAAGATGTGAATATAATAAAGAAAACAAATTGGCATGTGATAGTTATTTGAAAAAAAAAACAAGAAATCAATTGAAATGAAATCCTTTTACAAATTTGTGAATTCAAAGCGCCCTTGTAATAGCTTACCGAACTTTCCGAGATATAAAGCTAAAGTAGCTGATAACGATTCAGGTATTGCCGGCATCTTTGCTGACTTTTTTAGCACTACTTACTCAGATAACTATTGTGATTTGTATGAAACATATCCATGCACTATCAACAATTCATCTTTTATAGAGGTGATTGGCGGGATTGGCGAAAACGTAGAACTTGAAAATTTAAGGTCACTGAAGAAAACTTTTAATCCTGATCCAGGTGCAATTCCATCGAACATTTTGAAGCATTGCGCTCTCGAACTTTTATATCCCCTTTGTACACTTTTGAACAGTTCATTAAAGCATGGGCATCTGCCGGAATTTGCCTTATATAAGGCCGTTATTGAAAGCCGCAAATAGCTATTAGAGAAAATTTTTGACTGACACCATTTCACATCAAGTCTACATTGACTCCCTACCAACATGGGCTCCTTAAATCGAAGTCGGCGTTAACAAATATTTTAGAATTTACTTGTTTGGTCAACGATGGTTTTAGGGAACGCTACCAAACGAGTACTATCTATACCGATTTTAGTAAAACATTTGATAATGTCAACCACAACCTTCTGTTAAGAAAAATAGAACTTTTATTCTCTATCAAAGACCATTTTTCACAAATCTAGAATTTTCCAAAATGTGTTGTTGTCGTCACCATTAAACATGAAAAAAGACCGCCTACCCCAAATCGGAGTCTACCTATTCTAAATTTCATTTAGAATTCGGGTACGTTAATATGAGACTTACACCTAAAGTTGGACCGATATGGACCATACTCGATATATTCGCATTTTATAGGCTTAAACTGTTTAATCTGCAGATCGATCAATATAGTAGATGCATCTAAATCTGGACTGGGATGAGTACATTACTGTACTTTACATTAATTGGCCATTAGAGAAAATTTATTCCTCTAGCCGAACGTAGAATAGATACCCAAGCGCATCGATCTGTGAGCGCCTTCAAAATACTTCTTTGCTGGAGATTCTTCATCCGTTCTGACAACATGACCTAGCCAATGCAAACTGTTTATTTTGATGGGTTTACGACGCCTAGTATATTATAACAAATTTTTCCAAACTTAAGCAAAATCTATGGAAAAAAAAGTGCTACATAAGGACCATACAATAGGTTCAGAGAACATGTTGTCTTGGCATAGGCGGAGCGATGAGGACCACGCCCACTAGGGCACTGGAGACTTCTAGATATCCGACCCATTGACTTACAGATTAAGTGTGAGACAGCCACTGCGGCTATGACACTTAAGGCGATGGGAGAATGGATTGAGGATGGGAGCAGCTCATACCATCGCGGTATAATCGAGGCGAACGATAGGAAACCTGGAAGGAAGAGAAGAGATTTCCCATCGGATACCTGAGATGAACCTCGAAGGCGAGTGGGAGGCACTGCTTCCAGAGGCACAGTCTTGGATTGGATGGACGGAAGATCAATCCAATCCAAGCCATCTGGAAGATCATGTTACACGGATGGATCAAAGGTAGAGGACAGAGTGGGTCTGGGGGTTTACATTGAGAATCCAGGGACTGAGATCTGTTTAAGACTGCCTGACCATAATACGGTCCCGCAGGCGGAGATCCGGGCGATCACGGAATGTTGTTGTAGCAGTTTATTGTGTCCTATCTTTCGTCTGCTTGATTCTGTTGAGTGTCAAGACCCAGGAATTCTGCGACTAAGATGGGGTGCGTCCACAGGGATCTGGGTCTGAGTCGAGTGGGTCTGGCCGGACAGTTTAACAGTTGACGTGTATCGTGCGGTCCTTGGTTACAATCGGGACATATATCTTGCACATCGGCATCAATCCTAGCTCTGTGGGAATTGAGGCGGCTGCATCTGCCGGAACGTAATTGAGCCAGAACTACTCTGGTTTGCCAGGGGAGGTCGATTTCTTCAGGTGCAATGGGTGGCGGTCGTTCTCCAAGGACTACATTCAGCCGGTAGCCAATTGCCGCGTCTGCTACCGTGTCTCCATGAATGTTGTTCAGACCCGCTTGATCTAGAGGTTCTCTCTTGTAGCGCTGACCCTCACGCTCTAGATCGTGTAGATCTACCTTAAGGCTTCTGGGCGGTGGGTATCTATCCACAAGATGATGATTTGGATGGTTTCTGCGATAACAGCCCAAAAGGTATTGTCTTCGCACTGGTAGGATCTTTGTTTCCTGATGGAGGATGGTCCACATGAGAACTGAGGAGACAGCCCGTCGCAGTTCGGAGGGCAGCATTCTGACAGATCTGAATATTATTCCACTGCGTGTCACAAAGTTCACGAGACCACACTGGCGCTGCATAACTTACCACAGACCGGCCAATTGCTTTGTACGTGGTCAACAAGGTTTCTTTGTCTGCACCCCAAGTGCTGCCAGCGAGTGACTTGAGGACCTTGTTTCTACTTTTGACTTTATTGCAGATTGCTGTGGCATGTGAGGAGAATGTGTAAGAGCTGTCAAATGTGACGCCAAGTATTTTGGGACACTTGATGGTCGGAATCATTTCTCCATCGACCATCACAGTCAGCTCAGTATTCACCTCACGCGTATTTGTAGTGAACAGTGTGGCTGAAGATTTGGTGGCGGATATCTTCAGATTTCTTGCAGCGAAATATGAGGCAAGCTCGTTGAGGTAGACGTTCAACCTATCGCAGATGTCATCAATGGGTGGGGGCCTGATGCCATGATCGTACAATTGTCCGCATATGATACGATCTCTGGAGCCATCTGGAGGGGGTGGAATGGAGGATAGGTAGAGGTTAAACAGTGCCGGAGATATCATCCCTGTTTCACTCTACGGTGTTTCGACTTCTTATCCCTAAATTCCACAAATGACTGGCGACCACACAGATAATTCGCGACCCATCGTTTCAGGCCAGGCTGGAGGGACGTGTTGGCGATGTCCTCAAATAATTTGGCATGGCTGACCGTGTCGAATGCCTTCGATAGTCTCCGAAATCCATGTTGATTCTTGGCGAATGGAAATTCTCCTACGAGGCTCGGGAGGAGTAATGCCTCAAGCGTCTTTGCCACTGGTGAGAGAAGGGAGATCGGTCTGTACGACTCCCCCAAACTCGGGTCTTTTCCAGGCTTCAGTAGCGGGATCACTCTGCCCATTTTCCAGACGGACCAGAAGCGTGCGGAGAAGGTGTGATGCTAACGCGAGGACATCGAGTATGAACATCTTTACCGACAGCAAAATTGCCATAAGGGCAATAACAACCAGGATGGTAAGGTCACGAACAGTCTTGCAGTGTGAGAAGGAGATTAACGCCTTCTCTGTGGATGGCAAAATCTGCATCGTTTAGGTGCCGGGCCATAACGAAGTAAGGGGAAATGAATGGGCAGACGATTTGGCGGTGAAAGCCAGAGGACTGCCATCAATAAACTTGGTTAACCCGGAGCCATTCGGGTCGACGCAGTCCAAGTCAAGAGTGAGTGGGCGACGAATGCGTATTCAACATTGTGGAACAGCGAAACGGTCGGTAGGACGGCGAAAATCCTATGGGGGGATCCAGATCGCGAAAAGAGGAGGCTATTACTGAAATGAAGCAAGAAGGAGGTCAGTATAGCTATTATAACGGGACACATAGTACTACAAGCTCACGTATGTAAAATCGGTGCGGCAAGTGATAGCATGTGTAGGGCATGCGGGGAAGATGATGAGATGTTGGAGCATTTCCTTTGTCATTGCCCGGCTTTCTAACATACCGGCACTTAGGTGTAGACACAATACCAGACATGAACCAACTTAGGGGAGTGATATTAAAAGCAATTAAGGATTTTGTAAGTAGCACGGAATTCCTAACTTAAAATTTTCTTTTTAGAGGTTACTTCATAGTTTTTAGAGCGCACAACAAGCCGATTACTGGCTTAGGTGTATGTCCATAGTGGCATGGGGCGGATTAACATCTCCACCTCAAAATCTCAAGATTTTTGCCTGTTAGGGCGAAGATTATTAAATTTTAAAATTTTTTGTTTGTTTCTCTTTCCAGACGAGCTCAATAATAGGAATTTTTTTTTGCAAATGGAAAAGGAAAGCCAGAGATAGCAACACACACCAAGCACTATGGCACGCGTTTCGTCTTTGATTAGAAGACAGTTTCAACCATATTAGGTGTGATGGCTTCAAGAGCCGTGCGTTGGTATGTTTTACTTGGATCGTATTAATTGCGAAAACGCCTCGCTCGAAAAACCTGTCTATTAGCTGTACTTTTTCCCAACGCATACATATGTTTTTTTTTTGCGTAATGACAGACCTTTTTTCTGTGACAATTACACTATTTCCGTGGTACACATGATTCTGTGTATCTGTTGGAAGTTGTATTGATGGCTTCGAACGCTAGATAACGGCGACGGCTGTCGCTGCTGCTCCGTGTGCCGTGTGCAAAATCAATTTGTGCCAAAATTTAGCATAAAAAAATACAAAAACATAAAACTATTAAGATGAATGTTACACTTATAATGGCGTAGTCCCAAAATTTTGTTTGGATATGCATTAACTTTGACACGATTTCTTTATCCAACAAGAGTAAATCAAAGAGCAATGAATCGTAAAATTGGAAACAGTTCATACCTAGCAGCAACATTAGCAAAGCCAAACTAGTCTCTGTGCCGCTTCTTTTGCTGTGCATCTTTCTTTCCGACTATTCTACTTAAAAATCGATTATTCGACTTTTAAATCATTGAAAATCGACCTCGACTTTTTTACACAAAAAGTCGACTAAGCAATTAGTCGAAAGCCGACTTTGGGATGCCTATCGTGACCAACTTCACCTCTAACAGGAAGAATTCCCGATGTGTCCACATTCACACAAACACTCTGATGCCTGTCCGTGAGATAGGACAAAAAAAGTGGCAAGCGTTCTGGCCATTTGCAGACGCCAGCCCAAAGTGTTGGAATGACACTTTGAATAATTTCCTGTCAAAAATTGAATTTGGAAGATCAAAGCACGACCATTGTCTTGTGCCAAATTTGAAACAGGAAATGACTACATGTATATCGTCATGTAAGTGGAATATTTGTTAATAGCCGCAACAAATATTACTTACGTTAACAACTTACGACAATTCATAGTCAACACAATTTGGACTGTCTGAAAGTGGAGAGTTGAAATTTATCCTTGGAATGAAAGTTGGAGTACAGAACATTATGTATATTGATCTTGTCTAAAGCTAATATTTAAAGTGTTCTACAGTTTTCAATGGACGATTGTAATCCAGTGAAAACGCCGATGGACAAGGGCATGCAATTAAGAAAAACAGAAAACTCACACATTGACGAAACTTACAAGGAACTACTAGGAAGTTCGTGTATATCATACGATGTATGAGACCTGATATATGCTATCGTATCATGTTGGGTATATTGGAAAGTTCTAACAATAGCCTTCAGATGACCATTGGATAGCTATTAAAAAGGTTCTAAGATATTTGAAAGGACCTACGCACCGAAAACTTGATTATGAACCAAATGAGGACGACATATTAACTGGGTACGTCGATGCGTATTAATGATAGGAACAGAAGCAGTGTGGATGTTTATCTAAAATAAGCCAGCAATTATTTACGAAGACAACAACGGATCGATGTGCATGGCTTCAAATGGTGAAAAAACGAGCAAAGCAAATATTGATTTCAAACATCACTTTTCTGCGATTTAATTGAAAAACGAATAATTGACATCATGTCAATAGCAACCTCAAACCAATTGGCAGATACTTGCACGATATCGTTGGATAATACATGTTCTAAGAATCTATGCAAATGGACTTGATTTATATGCTTAAGAAGGGGCATTTAGGTAGTTTTTCAATCGTAATATGTTACGACTTTTGAGCAATAGTGAACTCATACTTGACTATTCTTGTCAAATATTTTTAAATTCAGGATGTCTGGAATATTCTACAAGTTCATTACAAATATTCTTTCTTATTTATTCCACAATTTTAAGACTATCCCATACAAGTATTGTACTGCCGTCTACGGTTTCACATCCCTCCTCAGCCAGGACCCGTTATAGGTTATTCATGGTAGTTGCAATAATGTATCCCTTGCACTCGTAGAAAAAGTTTGCTGAAAATAGCAAACACTGTTTGCTTGCTATTTCCGGCTATTGTCGCAGTAGTTCTGCCATTACAGCAGTAATTCCGCATATTCAGAGGAGCAGGCTTGCTGCTGGAAAGTCTGTTGTTTGCTGAAAATGACTCCTGCTGAATTATGAAGGGGATGTTAGAAGAAACAAGTAAAAGGGTGCTAAGATCGGCCGGGGCGAATCTTGGGAACCCACCACCACGGATTCTGCTAAAAAATGGGAGCTATATCTGATTATAGACCGACATGGACAGTACTTCGCACAGTTGTTGAGAGTCATAAAAGAGCACTATATGCAAAATTTCAGCTAAATCGGATAAAATCACGGCTTATAAAGGCTCAAGAAATCAAATCGGGAGATCGGTTTAATATGGGAGCTATATCAGGTTCTGAACCGATTTGGACCGTACTTGGCACAGTTGTTGGTAGTCATAACAGAACACTATGGGGCTCAAGAAGTCAAATCGGGAGATCGGTTTATATGGGGCTATATCAGGCTATAGAGCGATTCGGGCGATCTCTTTATATGGGAGCTATAACAGGTTGTAGATTGATTTGGACCGTACTTGGAAGCCAAACAACTGTTCAAAATTTCAGCCAAATCGAACAAAAATTGCGGCCTCCAGGGGCTCAAGAATTCAAATCGGGAGACCGGTTTATATGGGAGCTATATCCGAAATGTATGCCAATGGATGGATCCGGTAACTTATTTACAGTGATATTCAACAAATTCAAATCATATCTTCCAACAAAATTTCTAAAAAAAATGCTTAAAGCTATTTAAACAAGTAACATAACATTTTTTGCAGCAGATTCTTGTACTTTAGACAGCAGATTTTGTTTGCTGAAACAACAGTAAAGTCTGATTTCCCCGTTTCGGCAGACAAAACCTGCAACCCTTAAGCAAACGTGCCCTGTGCCACTTTCTCCCTCATCTTTATGTGGCATATGGTAAATTTAGTCTTTTCCATCCCGGTTCACACGCTACTTGTCTAATGATTGGATCAGTGTGTCGGTTGTCACATTGTTAAAAGCCCACTTGATGTTAATGCATACCGCCAATGTGTACGTCTTGCAATAGGACAGTATCTACCGACTCTTCTCTTGGCATAGGAATGCTGATCTGCTTATCTGAGCAATTCGCTGGATATCCTACTCAAAATCATCCACAATAAGTTTCATGGTTTTCAGCAGGCTGCATTGAGTCTGCTGTCACTGGCTGTCTGATGAGTTAAGATTATGATCTCAGCCTATCCGGGTCTTCCCAATCTTGAAAAAGTGTTGTTAAAAACACCTTTCTCATATTACTACTTTTAGTTTTATTAATCTATCGAGTAGTCATTGTAATTTTGTATTCCTGTTATTGAATTAGAATACATATATTTTTCAGTTTGAATAAAACATTTAAATACAAAATGTTATGGGCCTTTAGACACAAAAAAAAGAAAAGAAAATTTTTAATTTTGTGAATGTTAGTGAAAAACTATGACAAGCTCTGTCATCTACGGAGGCGGAGTTCATGTCTCTAACAGCTGCTATACAGGAGTCAGTCTGGCTGAAAAGACTTGAAAAGGAAATTAATCCTGATTGCGAAAAGATTAATAATAATTTTGTGAATGTTAGTGAAAAACTATGACAAGCAGCCAATTATTGTGCCCAATGGAAAGATTGCGGAGCCGTGAGAATTTTTATGTCTGAAAGAGACAGGCAAAATCGCTTTTGGTAATAAAAGGTTGCTGGAAAGCTGTAATTGAAGCTATGCCGGACACGGAATTGAATGAAAAAGCTCTTGCGGAAATTACATTGATGGTCGATCCCAATAATTATGGCCACACTGCTGCCGCTACAACGGCAAAGGATGCTTGGACTGTACTGATTAATGCCTATGAGGATACGGGACTCACAAGGAAGGCAGAACTATTGAAGCAGTTGGTGAACATCCAGATGCAGAATTACAAGACAATTCAAGAGTATGTGAACGATTTGATCATGATTGCCTTGAAGGTAAAGAATGCTGGATTGAATATCGACGATAAGTGGACTGCCTCGTTGATGCTAGCTGGACTGAGCGATGACTTCAAACCATTAGTTATGGCCGTTGAAAACTCTAAGCAGAAACTAACTGTGGATATGGTCAAAAATCTTTTGCTCCAAGATGCAAAATTCGATGCGGTTAGTGGAAATGATTCAGCACTTCAAGCTAAGTTTTCCAAGAAAAGCAAAAAGCAAATAACATGTTACAATTGCAAAAGGATTGGTCACATATCTAAGAACTGTCCGAACAGGAACAATGTGAGTAGCAATGGACAAGAAAAAAATGTTAAGAAATCGGAAGTTTTATTTGCGACTGCTAAAGAAATATCCTATGCAAAAGCTACGTGTGATATTCGATCAACCCCAAATTATTGGTACATCGATAGTGGTGCTAGCAGCCACATGACTAATGATGATGCTAAGACGTATAACAAAAGAATTGTGGAAAACAAAAAAGTCGTAGTCGCAAATAAAGAAAAACTGTCTGTTGAATGCATTGGTGATATTGATCTGAATGTTATTGGTAAAAATGGAGTAAAAAACTATAACTGTTGAGAATGTCGAATATATTACGAATTTGTTGTCAGTTGGGCAAATAACAAAAGGTGACAAATCAGTGATTTTTGAACAAGATTATTGCAAAATCCAAAATAAGCAAGGGATGAGTATGGCATCGGCAAGGATGTTCAATGATTTATACCGCTTATAATGTGAATCTGATGATACAAATGGCAGTGTGTTCTCTGTTTCAAGCAAATTCAACTTGTGGCATCGCAGATTGGGACATATTAGTAACACGAAGCTAAAGGAGGTAAAGGACGCTAATTTTGGACTATCTTTTTCAGAGAAAGAGGGTGAGTTATGTACTATATGCGTGAAAGGAAAACATTCCCGAAGACCTAATAAAGAGGATGGTACCAGAGCCAAAAAAGTTTTGAAAATGGTACACACTGATGTCGTTGGACCTATGAACACATGTTCGTTTTCAGGCGCACGTTTTCTGGTCACATTCATTGATGGTTGCTTTTTCCAGAAAAGTACTTGCCTATCCTATCAAAAACAAGTCTGAGGTGTTTTCAAAGTTCGTTGAGTTTAAAAAAATGGCTGAAACTCAGATGGGAAAGAAATTTAAGATTATCCGGTCTGATAATGGCGGAGAGTATGTAAATGGGCAATTTTCCAAACTATGCAAAGAAAACGGGATTATACATCAAAAAACATGTGCATATACACCGAAACAAAATGGTGTGGCAGAGAGGATGAACCGCACGATAATTGAAAGAGTTCGTTGCATGCTCAGTGATAGTGGACTTGACTATCGATTCTGGGCAGAGGTCGCAGTTAATGCATCATTTCTTATAAATCTAGTACCCTGTAGATCACAAAAGAAATGTCCAGAAGAAATATTCAGTGGTCGACGATCCAACTTAACGTTATTGAGAGTGTTTGGTTTCCCTGCTTTCGCACATATACCGAAAGAGAAAAGATCTAAACTAGACCCGAAGTCAACCAAATGCATTATGGTGGGATATAGTGCCGAAAGTAAAGCTTACCGACTTTTCAATCCCAAAAGTTGTAAAATAATAATATGCCGTGATGCAATTTTTAGTCAGTCAACACAACAGAGCAACATGAAGAAGATTTGTATTATCCGGAATCAATGCAAAGCGAAGGTGCAGATTCAGGGGAGAGTGGAAATCTTACTCAACCAAATGTTAGTGAATCAACAACTTCGGAAGAAGCAATAGCTACAGAAAATGCAAGTAAAAGAAGCAATAGCTACAGAAAATGCAAGTAAAGAGAAACTAGCAATGAAAGAAGAAATTGAGTCATTGAAACAAAATAATACTTGGACTTTAACAGAATTACCACCAGGACAAAAGATGGGTTTTCAAGACGAAAACTGATGAAAACGGAATTCCTAACAGATATAAGGCTAGACTAGTCGCCAAAGGTTTTAGTCAACGAGAAGGAATTGACTACAACGAAACTTTTTCACCAGTAGTCAGATATGATTCTATAAGGTACTTTGCTGCACTGGCCGCTAAGTATAGAATGGAAATTCATCAAATGGATGCTGTAAGTGCATATTTAAATGGGAACCTTAAGAAGGTCATTATTTATATGCAGCAACCTGAGGAATTCTCTGATGAAACGAAAAGAGTCTGCAAACTAGAAAAGTCAATATACGGGCTCAAGCAATCTGGAAGAGTCTGGAACGAGATGCTAAATTGCGAACTCATCAAGCTGGGACTCGTACGGAGTGATGTAGATCAATGTATATACCACAACTTGGACAATGGGTATACACTATATGTTGCGATACATGTTGATGACGTCCTTGTATTCTGTAATAATATGAAGATACTACAAAATATAAAGAAGAAGCTTTCCAAAATATTTAAAATGAAGGACCTAGGAGAAGTTTCTACAATACTCGGATCTAAAAACAGATCAATCGAAATATATAAATCATGTTTTATATCGTTTTGGAATGAACGAGTGCAATCCAATTTCAACACAGATTGACACTAATCAGAAGCTATCTGTTTCCATGTGTCCAAAGAATGAAAATGAGAGACAGGAAATGTCAAAGGTTCCTTATATGCAAGCAATTAGATGTTTGTTGTACGCAGCACAAGTTTCACGCCCAGACATCTCATATGCAGTATATATATTAAGTCGATTCAGCACTAATCCAGGGAGAGCTCACTGGGAAGCAGTGAAGCGTGTCATGCGATACTTAAAAGGCACGGCAACTGTAGGTCTCGTATATAAATTTGATGTGGAGAGTTCAGTTGTTGGATACTGTGATGCTGACTGGGCTGGAAATATAGACGACGGCCCATCGACCACTGGGTATATATTTATATACCAATCTGCTGCAATATCTTGGTCAACAGAGAAACAAAAAACAGTAGCTCTGTCATCTACCGAGGCGGAGTTCATGTCTCTAACAGCTGCTATACAGGAGTCAGTCTGGCTGAAAAGACTTGAAAAGGAAATTAATCCTGATTGCGAAAAGACCATGAAAATATTCTGCGATAACAAGGGAGCAATACATGTGGCATTGAACAATAACTATTCCAACAGAACTAAACTCGTCGACACAAAAGCAAAATTTATAAGGCAAAAAATTGACGAGGAAGAAGTTACTTTGGAATACACTCCTACCAATGAAATGTTAGCCGATGTATCTACCAAAGCTGTACCATCGCAAAAGCTAAAATATCTTAGAAATAAGTTCGGTCTCTTGTAAATTCACATATTATATGTTAGTAATTATCTTGAATTTAATGAGAGGAGTGTACATTCAGGGAGTGTGTTGTTAAATGAATGTAAAAACACCTTTCTCATATTACTACTTTCAGGTTTTTTTAATCTATCGAGTAGTCATTGTAATTTTGTATTCCTGTAATTGAATTAGAATACATATATTTTTCAGTTTGAATAAAACATTTAAACACAAAAAAGACAGCCTTTGACACTTGGGCCAGGCCTAACACAAGGAGACTTGCTTTCTCCTTCTCCCTGCGGAAGACGTCTCATTTCTCCACGAACAACACTTGGTTCCTTAATACTTATCACGAGCATTGATTGATACGTGCTGTACTTAATCGTTTTTATTTACAAATAACTTTATTCTATGTTGCATGGGGCTATTAAAACATACATTTTCATTTGAGGTTGCAAGAAAAGATTCATCAATGCCTATTATGTCACACTGCTACTCAAAGAAAATTTCATTTGAGCTGCGTACCTGCAAGCGAAATTTTCGGTGGCAGTACCAGAACGAAAATTTCGTTTAGGATGTATCAATGCATTTCTTACACTCAACCAAATTTGTTATTCAAAACAGCAAAAATGTTTGTTTGCTCTCATTTTTTGTTATGGCTCTACACTCAAGCAAACTTGTTATTCAAAACCGCAAAAATGTTTGCTTAAATAGCAGTTTTTGTCTGCTGAAAATTGGAACGCAGACATTACCGCTGTTTCAGTAAACATAGGGTTGCTGTATTAGCAAACATATCTTACTGCATCAGCTAACAAAATCTGCTGAGTACATTAGTCTGCTGTAAAAAAATTGTATGCTACCTTTTATGGTTGCCTGTTACTTGTTTCGATTACTTTAGACATTTTGTTATGGAATTTTGTTGGAAGAGATGATTTTAATTTATGGAATATTACTGTAAAGAAGCTAAATGATCCATCCATCCATTGGTAAATATTTCGAAATGTGGCTGAGCTGACTCGCATTTGTTGTTATTGCTCTACTAAAGTGCACATGACCGGCATGGCCTTTTGGATCTAAATTTAAAGAAAAAAGGGTATGGGAAGTATACATTCAGTGGTGATTTTAAACATCCTCTGAGAAACACATTTTTAGATATGTGTTCTTTTTTTGCCTTCGAATACCCCCTGCATAATAAAGCAGCAGTCATTTTCAGCAAACAACAAACTTTTTAGTAGTAAGCCTGCTGCTCTGCTACAATAGCAGCAAAATTAACTACTAATATTCAGTGTTTGCTATTTTAAGCAATTTTTTTTTTCTATGATTGTATGGTAACGAAAATTTCTCCATATGTTTTTAAAATCCGCTGGTTAATGAGATACTCCTCCAGATCCCACTGACCTCATCTCTCGGATCGGCTACGATGACTGTTTCATTGCCATTGGCGTTGCCTGAGTTTGAATCGGAATCGGAAACACCACCTACACTTAAAGGCTGGGTACGCTCTGCGTATCCCTCTCTTCCTCATTTGTTAGTCTGACGATTTATTGCGCGCTTGAAGGAGTGCTCTCGACTATAGGTGCCAAGGCGCCCACACCTACAGCAGGGCGCACAACATGCTACGCTGTGACGTTGGGTCTTTGGAGTCCATTCTGACTCAACTTCTGTCTTTTAGAACTGCCGCTCCATTGGTAAAAGACGCAGATCATCAGCCGCCAAGTGGATAATACAATCGAAGCCATCTTTGAGTGGCTATAAAATTTCTTGCGAAATAGGTAGTAGTTTTAAACTAACTTTGTATGTGGTTGAAAGAGGTTTAGTTATAAAGAAATTGATATAATAATGGGTTTGTTTATAATTTACCAAGGATTGAACAAGAAAATTCCGCTGATGCCTCAAGTCGCATACTGTATTAAATATTGATACTTGGTCTTCTTCTTCTAATTGTTGAAGTAAAGAATCCAGCGCTACCAACGTTCCCGTACGCCCAACACCCGCGCTGCAGTGTACCAATATTGGGCCCCGTTGTACAGAATATACTGCATTAATATGACGGATGAATTTTATAAGTGCATGTGGATGTTCGGGAGCCATAAAGTCCTTCCAGACTAAATAGTGATATTGAGTTATTTGTCGACTTTCTTCCTCGTCATCGTTGACAGCGTTTCTCTTGTATATGTCTAGTGTTCTTATTAAATAATCTCCATGCTTTTTCTCCGACATAAATTTGACAGTAATCTCACCGTACTGCTTTAAATCTGTTATTTTTTCTGGCCAATATTTAGCGCATTTCGTTTTGTTATATTCTTCTAGGTTTGTTAACATCACAATTATTTCAAGATGCTGTTCCCAAATCATTCTCCAAAAATCACTCACAGTGGATTCCATTGGACCTTGTGCGCATATAAATTTCTTGCGTTCCTTGTATCCAATTACAAAGTTTGCATTTATGTAATCTGAACCTTGTATTCCATTTATTTGAGAAAGCTTAACTCTTGTTTGATCATAGGCTTTTATATCTGGATAACGATTTTTTGGAGTGTTTTCCTTCAAATCCGAATTTTTAGTAGTGCGGTCGCTAAAGCGATTTGGCAACATTTCATACTCGCGAAGAAATCCGTAATCTGTGTCTTTATGTCGGTTTTTGTATGACACATATAAATCAGACTTATGAATTGGCCCGACATCAGTAACTTTCCCATTTGTAGTGCCAATAAAATGGCGATGATTGTTTGAACGACCGCCAAAGAGGACTCGGCTGCAAGTTGAAAACAAATATTCAATACCATGATATATGGCGTTTAGTCATTACATACCTCAGAGAGTCCCGTAAACTTATCACTTCCTCTCCACCTCCGGAATTTTTTGTGTTGCAACGGTTTACCAAGCATAATATTAACAACACAATAAGCGCTATGCCAATCATAATAGCCAATCCTTGAATAAAAATTTTGAATATTATCATCTTTAACTCATTCTCAATGGACACTTCATCAGGGGTTACGGGCGTGATAATTTCGAAGTAGCTGCTATATGCTCTTAATGCCGATGTTTTATTTCGCACTAAAAATAAAATTTAGTAGAAAACAAATCAGATATTAAAATACAAATATAATGAGCTTATGAACTTAATGCTAAATAAAATCTTTGAACTATTCATTGAATTATGACAACACGGATGAATCCGTCTTTTGCTTTGAGTTAGTTCAATTCAACAGCTATCAATAAACGTGGCAGTGATTCATTTCAAACGAAAGTAAAGGCGATTTTGTGGTACGTATTACGGCCAAACGGCTAAAAGGACTATTGCGGATTGGGCACCAATCGAAACATATTTTTCCAGAGGAACGACGAATATATATGTGAAAAGTACACCCAACCAAATTTGTTACTCAAACCAGCAAAAATGTTTGCTAAAACAGCGCTTTTTTGTCTGCTGACAATGGGAAAGCACACATTGCTACTGTTTTAGGATCATCAAGTGTCCCCAAATACATTCTCCCCACATGCCACACCAATCTGCGATAAAGTCAAAAGTAGAAACAAGGTCCTCAAGTCACTTGCTGGCACCACTTGGGGTGCAGACAAAGAAACCTTGTTGACCACGTACAAAGCAACTGGCCGGTCTGTGATAAGTTATGCAGCGCCAGTGTGGTCTCGTCAACTTTGTGACACGCAGTGGAATAATATTCAGATCTGTCAGAATGCCGCCCTCCGAACTGCGACGGGCTGTCTCCTCCTCTGAATGTTGTCCTTGGAGAACGACCGCCACCCCCGAAGAAATCGACCTCCCCCGGCAAACCAGAGTGGTTCTGGCTCAATTACGTTCCGGCAGATGCAGCCGCCTCAATTCCCACAGAGCTAGGATTGATGGCGACGTGCAAGATGTATGTCCCGATTGTAACCAGGGACCGCACGATACACGTCACCTGTTTAACTGCCCGGCCAGACCCACTCGACTCAGAACCAGATCCCTGTGGACGCATCCCATCTTAGTCGCGGAGTTCCTGGGTCTTGACACTCAACAGAATCAAGCAGACGAAAGATAGAACACAATAAACTGCTACTGTATTAGCAAACATTTTGGTCAGCTAAATCAGCAAACAAAATCTTCTGTTTTAAGTAAAAAATCCGGTGAAAATTTTTGAATGCTACCTTTTATGTTTGCCTGTTACTTGATTTGATTACTTTGGCCACTTTTTAGAAAATTAGTTGGAAGAGATGTGTTTGATGAGTTTCGCTATATATTTGAGAAATCCGGTGTTGACGTTATTGCGGTCGCTGAGACATGGTTTCAACCACATTATGCGAATACACTGGTATCCGTAGATGGTTACAGGTTTGGCAGAGATGGTGGAGTTGCTATCTATCTAGTATATAAGACACGACATAGATTTCAGACCCATTGCTTCGTCTGGTTCAACAGACAAAGTTGAACGGTATATTTGTATACCGTCCTAACAGAAGAGTGGAATATGATGACTTGGTGAAGAGACTTGAGGATATAAACTGTCCTTATAATGATACTATAGTTACTGGTGACTTTGATAGTAATGTGCATGAAGAGACACATTTGACGGGGAGCATGCAATCAATAGGGTTGCATGCTGTTAATGCCAATACCGCAACACACTTTTATTATTGACTTGTTCTTCGTAAGTTCCAAGACTGATGTGAAGTTATATGATCAATTATCGGTACCCCTATTTTCAAAACATGATTTATGTTTTTTGACTTATGGCGTTCCAATGGAATATATAAGTATAACATATACGTGCAGAGACTATAGAAACATTTATTATAACTCACTACTTTGTGAGATTGGCACCGTTGAGTGGCAGGAGCTTTATGGTATGTCTTGCATGGATGAACAGACTGCATTTCTTCAACGTAAGGTGAGTCAGATATTTGACAAATGTGTTCCGATGAAGACCCGAACTGTTTTTTCGAATGGAAATCAGTGGTTTGATAATGTTATTAAAGTATTGATACGTAAAAGAGATTGTGCGTACTCTCGATGGAAGCGTTTTAAGACACCTGAACTCTTTAATGATTACAAGCGTGCGAGGAATCAGACCACTTCTTGTATAAAGACGAAGAAAATAGAATATTTTTTTTAAGTCGCAAATTTCAAGAGGCATTGAACACGAAAGATACTTTGAGACTTATTAAGTCAATTGGAATAGGGTGTGATAATGCATTAATTGGTAGAAATGTTGATTTAGATGAGATTAAGAGGAGTTTCTTGCATTTTCGTATATTCCTACGACAGTAAATTTAGGAACGTAAACCATAGTAGTAACAACGCCTCACCAGATCTACGTTTTGATCTTGAGCCTTTTGAACAAAGCGATATCGTTTGCGCTGTAGAATCGATTAAGTCTAATACCATTGGTATTAGATGGTATTGACCAGAGATTTTTTAAGATAATTCTACCCTTTATTCTTCCATATATGTGCCATCTTTTTAACAATATTATTTTTAGGAGTTGCTATCCACAGTCTTGGAAACGGGCAAGGATAGTCCCAATACCAAAGAATAACCAGGAATTTAGGCCAATAGCAATTCGCTAAAACCACAGTTGCACTACTGCACTTTTGAAGGTAGTTTAAGACGTAAGGAGTAGTATTGACAGCAATAATGTTCCCTTTCTTGTTCTTTTAGATCATTCGAAGGCATTTGATTCCATTGATCCCAATATACTTGCCTTAAATTGAAACATTTATTTAAATTTTCTGAAAGAACAACGGATCTTATATATTCCTATCTTTCGAATAGAAGCCAATCGGCATGTGTTGATAGCCGGTGTTCTAGTTATCTTCCAGTCTCAAGAGGCCTGTATTGGGCCCACTCCTTTTTTCCTTATATAGCAATGACCATCCTGGACAGTTGCGCAACTGTGGTAATTATATGTATGCCGACGACGTACAGCGTATATGAGCTCCTCGCCGAAGAGGCTGATCGATGGTGTACTTCGCCTTAATAGTGACTTGGATAGGATAAACACATGGGCAAACGCCAACGGATTACTTTTAAATCCAACAAAGTCAAAGTGCTTTGTAATTGGTAGGAATCGGGTGACAATGCCGCCCAATCTTGATGTGGCAATTTCTGAAGCCCCAATTGAGGTTGTTTCATCCGCAAGAAACCTTGGGTTGGAGTTTGATGATAGACTTTCATGGAAGAATCATATCAGTACGACAGTGGGCAGGACCTACGACGTTTTACGAAACTTATATATGAGTCGACAGTATACCCCTTTGTCAATAAGAATGCTTTTGGCTAGGACATTTATTCCGCCGAAACTATTATACTCTTGCGAGGTTTTTTACGGTTGTGATGTAACTCATAGGAATAAATTGGACGTGGCCTTTAACGATGTCGTTAGATACATTTTTGGTTTGCGTAAAAGAGACCGGGTACCTGACTTTGCCAGACAAGTATATGGTGTCTCATTTAACTCGTTCCCTAAGATACGCTCGTTGCAAATGATCCACAAGATAATTTATACCAATGAACCGTCATATCTGGCTTCTGTATTGAGTTTTGCCAACTCTACAAGAGGTAAACAAGAAATACAAATACGTCATCAATAGCGTGTATCTGAACAACAGTTCTTTGTTAATGCTATACGTCTCTGGAATAATCTTCCCAATAGTATTCAAATTATAAGTACTGAACGACAATTCAAATCTTTGATTTATAATCATTTAAATAAATTATTGGTTATGTTTTCTTATAACTATTTATTAATTTATTTTATCATTTAAATTTTCTTTAAAGTTCTTTTTCTCCTTTTTTGTTTTTTAACCCCTTTTTTACTTTTTTTGTATTGTATCAGTGACATTGCTTAAATTGTTAAATATTTTTTACCAATTATTGTTCTACTTAAATGAAAACTTGTTGAACTCATTGTATTTATCAATTTACCAACTCATGCTTTGCATAAGACATTGTCTTTTGTATGGTGTTTTATCATAATAAAATACAAATACAATACAGATGATTTTAATTTGTGGAATTTTACTGTAAATAAGCTGCCTGATCCATCCATTGGTATACATTCGAACTGTGGCTGAGCTCTCTCGAACTTCTTATTGCTCTACTAGCGTGTACATGATTAGCAGGGCCTTTCAATTCCAAATTAAAAAAAAAAAAAAAACAAGTAAAAAGGCATTAAGTTCGGCCGGGCCGAATTTTGGATACCCACCACCCCGGGTATATATGTAAACCCGCGTTCGTCACAATCCTATGAAAATTGGATAACTTATGCACCTAAAGAGTGGTCTTCTAATATAAGTCACTGTTGAATATGAGCTTCAGACCCTTAACCGGCATGTCGGGAGATCTAAAACTACTCAGCTAAATCTAAATATAGTCCGATCTGAACCATATTTAAGTCGGGTGTCAGTAGGCTAAAAATAACTCACTGTTTCAAATTTAAGCGAAATTGAATAAAAACTAAAATTTTTATGGCCTTTAGACCCTTTATCGGGAGTTCGGTCTATATGGCAGCTATATCTAAATAAAGTCCGATCTGATCTTAAAACTGCGCACTATTCCAAATTTCAGCGAAATCGGATAGAAATTAAAGCTTTTATGACCTTCAGACCCTTTATCGGGAGTTCGGTCTATATGTCAGCTATATCTAAATAAAGTCCGATCTGAACCATATTTAGGTCAGATGCCAAGAGGCTTAAAACAACCCATTGTTTCAAAATTTAGCGAAATTGGGCAATAAATAAAGCTTTAATGGGCTTCAGACCCTTAACGGCAGATCGGTTAATATGGCAGCTATATCTAAATATAGTCTGACCTGAACCATATTTGGGTTAGATGTCGGGAGGCCTAAAACTACTCTCTGTTTAAAAATCGGATGGAAAATTAAGTTTTTATGGGCATTAGACCCTTTATCGGAAAATCGATCTATATATCAGCTATATCCAAACATGTTCTGATTTGGCCAGTTCAACAACTTATCCAGCGTGCATCAAAAAGACGTATCTGTGCCAAATTTCAGCTCAATATATCAATTTTTGAAGCCTGTAGAGCGATTACTACAAACGGACGGATAGACGGACAGATACACGGACATCGTTAAATCGTCTTAGAATTTTACGACGATCCGAAATATATATACTTTGTAAGGTCGGAAATTGATATATCGATGTGTTGCAATTGGAATGACTATATGAGTATACCCCCTATCCTACGGTGTTGGGTATGAAAATAGTAAAATGGTAATGTCTGAGGAAAAATATTATTATCGCAAAAATATTCATTTGTAGTTTGTTACGCTTTTATTCAAAAGAACATCATTAAATAACGGGAACGTTTACCTATTACTTCCAAAAATCCAGTGTAATTGCTATTCATATCTATTTCTCCGTCGTAAACTGGATATAAGCTCTCAGTCTGCATGGATTGTTTGACAAAATCAATAGACTTAGGATTATCAGTTTCTTTTTCTATAAGGATATAAGAGTTCCTTTTTCGCCTTTTTTTTGCTCCTAAAATTTTGAATGCAGATTCTGTAAGATTTCCAGCTTTGCTAAGTTTTTCATTGTGGCTATGATCAATATCGCTGTATATATCTGTAATTGAGAAAAGAATTTATAGTGTCATATTTAGTATCATATTTTATTGAGTATTTAGTTATATGTTTTTTCTGCATTTTACATTTCATTGATAGCAAGAAAATTAAATATATTGTTACGTTAAAAATAAAAAAAAAAAATAAATAAATAAAATTGTACACACACATTGCTTCCAGTATTTTCTATAAGGAAGTTCATTTGTGCAAACCGATAGTGCGTGCCTAATTTGCGATGCTAGGAAATAGTGGACAAATTTCCAGTAATTACGCCACTCCGATTTTACAAGTGGTTACCATTGTCCCAACAAATTTTTTATATATTCCTTATCCTGGTATCCACGTGAATACGACTTTCTCAGAAGCAGCATTCCACTGGCTTCCGCGACGTACTTTACTTTAATTGGCTATGACAGAACATTTGTCCCATTAGCAGAAAGTAGAATAGCGTTCCATGTGCCTCGATCTTCTGCCATCATTTTATAATCTCTGACTCGAAATTTCGAGGCATCTCCCACAACTTGATCTTTCCATCGGGTTTTTGGTCGTCCTAATTGCGTGTACCACCGTGTTTGCCTTCAAAAGACTTCTTTGATAGAGCTTATTCATTCATTCTGACAACATGACTTAGCCAACGCAATCGTTGTAATTGGATGCGTTTAACTATGCTAACGTTATCATACAACTCATACGGTTCGTGGTTCATACAACGCTGATACCCTAAATCAATATAAACTGGTCCATTAATTTTACGAAGAATCTCTCTCTCAAACACTCCAAGCACTGCCTCGTTTTCTTTCACAAGTACCCATGCCTTGGAACCATATTACAACACGGCCAGTATCAGTGTCTTGTAGAATGATCTTCGTTTGTCAATACAAAGTAGCACCTGTTTGCGAGTATTATTCTTCGCTTTATTTCAAAATTGGTGCCATTCGTTTCGATAACGGCGGTGCCTAAGTAGACAAAGTTGCTGACTATCTCAAAGTTGTGGTTCCCAACTTTCTCTATTTTCTTTATCTGCTACGTTAAACAAGGCGTTTTGGGAGTTGAAACCATCCATTTCGTCTTATATCCATTTACTGCCAGACCCATTTTCACTGATTTCCTTCTAATCCTTTCAAAGGCTGGAGTTACTAACTCCAGTGACCGACCCGAGATATCGATGTCGTCGGCATAGGCGAGTAGCATGTGTTGTATTGTGAGTAGTGTGCCATATCTATTCACATCTGCATTTCGAATAATCTTCTCCAGCAGGATATTAAAGAGATCACACGATAAGCTGTCTCCTTGTCTGAAAACTCGTTTGGTATTGAATGGTTCGGAGAGATTCTTTCCTATTCTTACTGAGGAACTTGTATCAGCATGTGTCATCCTGCAAAGTCGTACAAGTTTTGCAGGAATACCAAACTCGCATATGCCTAGAAATACCTTTGTATGTATAGGGCCGTCTAAGGCGGCTTTGTAGTCAACAAAGAGATGGTAGGTGTTTATTTATCCCTCCGGGTCTTTTCCAGTATTTGGCGCAGTGTGAATATCTGGTCTATGGTGGCTTTACTAGGTCTAAAGCCGCAATGATAGGGCCCAATTATCTCATTGAGAATAGGTTTTAATCTTGTATGCGATGGGGAGGAGACATATTCCTCTGCAGTTGGCACATTCCGTCTGGTCTCTTTTCTTGTGTAAGGGACATAGTATGTTGAGATTCCAATCATCGGGTATACATTCTTTTAGCCAGATCGCGCAGACAAGCTGATGCATACGCCTTATCAGCGTGTCGCTTCCGGTCTTAAATACTTCAGCGGGCAACCACTCGGCTCGTGCTGCCTTGTTGTTTTCCAGTCAGGTCACAGCTACTTGGACCTCATTCTGACCTGCAGGTAAACATTCTATACAATCATCAGGGATTGGTTCAGCGGTACTCTTCGTCGGCACGTAATCTGGTAACTCTTGTGGTGTTTAAATGTAGTTATTTTCTTTGTGGTAGAAGTGAATAAAGAATTAAAAGATTTTAATAGTCAACGTGTGTCTCATTAACCCTGCGATATATTATTTGTAAAATTTTTTCTCGTCCTTTTAGGGCGTTGTGAAATCTCGTGCTGTAACGTGCTCGTCATTGAGATAAGAAAAAGATTCTGAGTTCATACTTCAGTGCGTTTGTTAATTGCTTTATTTTTGTTTTGATTTATGTTTGGTATTTTATTGCATTGTTGTTGTGGCTTCTTCCTCATCCATTTGTCTAAATAGATTACTTCTTATACTATGTTTTTTGAAGCATACTTTTAGGCATTATCGTAATATCATATAATGGATTGTTTGTACGATAAGTGTAACATTACTTATGTTAATGACCGCTTTATAACTTGCTGGTTGTGTGAGGAGCATGCCCACTTAAAATATATCCATTGCTATGGGTGAAAATCTAATTACGTTTAATTCTCCACTTGTGGCTCCGCCACGTTAGGGCAGATTTTAGTTTCAGAAAACCATCTGGCGCCGACGGTGTATTCTCCTAATGTACAACTGGCGCCTCCGAGTCTTTCCTCGGAATTATTGTCGGGAAAAAACTCCACGAGCCCTAATGTGATTACTCCAGTTGATGTCCCATCTCAAGCTATTGTACTTTTTCCAAGTTTAATTATTCCAAGTTTAATTAATCCGCGTGATTTCTTTTAAAATAATTGTGCCTTCTCAAATATTTTCAAATGTTGTGCAGTGAATTTTGGTCAGATGGCGAATTGGTTGAGGAGTTCGGGTCCAGGGAGAGAACTAACGCTGTAAGACCTGTGGTTATTCCTTCTGTGTCTTCTGTTTTAAAAAACTAAGCCAGTCTTTGTCCATACTTTACCAGAATGTTAGAGGACTGAATACTAAACTTAGGGACATCTATTTGAAGTCCTTCGGTAGCGACTTCAAGATACTCGTTTTCACGGAAACCTGGCTTTAACCTGGCATCAGTAATAGTGATTTTTTTTTATCAATATCAAGTTTATAGATATGATAGAGTAGGTAGACTTGGTGGAGGTGTGCTTATAGCTATTAAAAACTTCATGGCCTCTGAATTAGCTACACTTACGGATTATGACGATATTGAGTTTTTATGCATCTAGACCAAATATTTCGTCCAGATTCTCTTTTAAGGTGTTTTTATATTGCACCGAATTCGGAGATAGATATCTACCTGAGACATTCAGAATTGAGAAGGGAGCATCGAAACTGCATGTAGATTCCAAACTTTTTTGTTTCGGTGACTTCAACTTACCCCAGATAACGTGGGTCTCGAAAGAGAATGGAGTTGGCTATGTGCCTGTTTCATAAATGGTTTCTTCAATTGATATGATATGGGACAGGGACAGGATTTTGGACCCGGTGTTTACCTTTATGTAGATGTTTGCCATTTGTTCGTTGAAGTTCAGTTGCGGCGTGATTTGACGAAAGATATTCCAGTAAAGGATACGGGATTTAGATTTAATTTTGGGTGTCTCGACTTTGATCTGCTGCGTTCGATTTTATTCGGCATTAGTTGGGTGTCTGATTGCGACTTGGATTTGCGAATTTCATTTCTTATAATGTGCTAAATGATGCTGGCTTTCGATACTGTGGTACATGATTTATTACTGTTTATACTTGACATGATGGGTTTCCCATCTGATCTTTTGGATAGCTTCTTATTTGCAAGAGCGTACACAGACAGTTTACTTTAATAATATTTTATTTTCAAGGACATAGCTTCTTATTTTGATGTTTCACAGGTTAGCTATTTAGGTCCATTGCTGTTCGTTGTTTACTAAAATGATCTTCCAACAGTTATTCAGTTTTCAAGGATTTTGGTGTTCGCAGATGATGTGAAGCTGTTTTATAATTTGGGTTCTCCAGATCGGTCACTGTGCTTGCAGAGCGATCTGCACTCTCTGGTGGACTGGTACAGTGTTAATGGCATGGCGCTTAATCTTAAGCAGTGCAAGAAGTTATCCCTTTTCAGCGTTAAACCTATTCTTGGTGACTATTACTGATCTTGGAATTATTTTGGATGGTAGATTACGATTTTATTTGCACATTGACTCGTGCATCAATAAGGCAAAGTCGTTGTTGGGTTTTATAAAATGGTGGTCCAAGGAGTTTGATGGTCTTTATGTGACAAAGCGTTTGTTTACAAGCTTAGTCAGGCCTATATTGGAATACGGTTGTGTGGTTTGAAACCCTACTCCGATAGGATTAAATCATTCCAGGTACAATTTTTTATTTTTGCCCTTAGCGGATTGCCATAGAATTCGGCTGAATTTCTTCTCCCCCTTCGAGAACCACTTGAAACTTATTGACTTACCTACGCTCGAAAAGAAGCGCTGCTTAGGGCTGTATTTATTGTGAAATTATTGCGAATTAAATTTTAATATTCCTCTCAGAAGTAGTGAGATCTAATTACGAATTAAACAATCCTATGTGTGATGTGTATAACAAATTGTATAGAAGGATAACTTTCGCTCCTCAAAAAAAAAAAAAAATATCAAATCTACCTAAAACGAAAAAAATTTAAAGAACTCCAAAGACCCAACAGCTGCGGTGGTGGCGTCAGAATCACAGCATGTTGTCCTCCCCTCCTATAGGTGTGGGTGCCTTGGCACCTGTAGTAGGGAGTAATGCTCCAAGCGCACAACTAGTCGTCAGACTAATTAATGTCGAAGAGACGGATAAACTAGAGCGTTGCACACTTCGTACCCAGCCTTAAAGTAAAGGTGGTTTTCCGACTCGGATTCAGACAGCGGCGGTGTCAATGAAACAGTCATCGCAGCCGAATCGAGATATTGGGGCATCGGGATGACAGCAGAAGGGAGCGATGGCTCACAAGCAGGCCGGGAAAGTGATCCGGGCACGACGAAGGAGACAGAGAGTATGTACCGGCAGCGCAATCGGACGAAAGTGCAGCGGCGAAATCGCGACGCAATGCATGATGGAAGTCTTAAACACGAAAAACCAAGATTTGGCGGTGCAGTGGCGGGACACTCAATAACGCCTAACGGACAGGGGGCCGACGACGAAGTTATCATCGGCTCTTTCAATATTGGGAAGACTAAGATAAGTAAAGATCCTAATACTAAGCCATCAGGTAGTGCAGGGGCGAGAGACCCAACACAGCCTTACGAACAGAGACCCGAAGAAGGAACCATCAACGACTTTCTCGAGATTAGGAAGACTAGAATGGATAAAGATCCTAATGCTGAAACATCAGACAGTGCAGTGACAGAGAACTCAATGCCGCCTAACGCACATGGAGCCAAAGATGAGACCACAGCTTACTCCCAAGAAGCCCATTTACTCAAGATTTGGAAGTCTTGAATTAGTCTATGCTAACAATGGTATTCGGACGAGGACCTGCGTTATTTGTCATAAAAATTTGAATTATATATTTTCCCCAGAGTTGTCAACGTCGGATGCAACAGTGGGGAGATAGGGAGAAGGTGGAGCATACCTGTCATCATTTTATCTGCCTTTCGACTCTCCGACACGGTCACGCTAGTCGGAGCTGCAACGGCTGGTGAGGAAAGCAAAACAGTCAGGTCGAGGTACTAATAGGGTGCGATGGGAACTCTCACTACATTTCTTGGGGTAGTACCAACACTAATAAGCGGGGCCAAGCCCTGGCAGAGTTCTTGAATACTAACGACCTAATAACACTTAATATTGGCAACACCGCTGCCTTTGTTAATAGGATTAGGGAGGAGGTATTAGATGTGACATGTTCGGAAAATTTAATCAATGAGGTTCAGGATTGGAGGGTCTCCATGGAGCATTCCTTCTCAGACCATCGCTATATTATGTTTAGAATAGCACGACCAACGCTGAATCCGATAAGCTTCCGGGATAAGTTTAAAACCAACTGGACACGATTCGGAAGGCAACTCAGAAGAAGGCTTGGGCAAGATAATTTGGTTTGTCCAAGCATAGAAGACATCGATAGAGATGCGATTCTACCGGGTAGATACCCAATGCTTTTTTTGGGTATTTATAAATTTGCCGGTATATTGGACATTAAATTATTTTTCAAACAATTTTTGATGATTCCGTATTCTTTGTATATAAACCAGATTTTCTGATCTCATAAAATCGGATTTTAGTTATATAAAGCTGCTATATAGACCGACCTCCAGACTTAAAGTATTCAGGCAATAAATTGGTCACTTTTTATCCGATTTCTATGAAATTTGGCACAGTGAGTTCTTGTAAACCCCTACCCATTTCTGTGAAGTGTGGTTCAGATCGCACTATATTTGGATATAGTTGCCGGGGTTACTACAGAAAGAGGCAGACTATCTGGCGCCTCATCTGGCCAATATTTTCACAGCGTGTCTAGGATTTGCATATACTTCGAAAGCCTGGTAGTATGCAAGGGTGGTGTTTATACCCAAGCACGGCAAGGCAAGTTATGCGACACCAAAGGCCTACAGACCTACTCAAAACCATAGGACGTATTGTGGACACCATGATAAAGAGTAGGACATCTAGCGAACTGCTCAAATGCAAGCAGAATGCCTATGTCAAGGAATGGTCGGTGAAGACTGCCCTGGACGAGGTTGTGCATAAAATAGAAAAATGCTTAATATAAAAAAATTGACATCGAGGGAGCTTTTAACAATGTACCGACCGACACACTTATCCAATCCTTAAACCAGTATCGAGTGTACCCATTCCTTAGAAACGAAATAAATCAAATGCTAAGGAACAGGTGGATAAATTGTGTGTCCCATAGCATAAATATAAGGGAGAAAGTGACACAAGGGGAACATTTTATCGCCACTCCTATGGGTGACCACCATAAATTACATATTACGGATGCTGACTGAGGAGGGATTTGAACCCGTATGCTATGCAGACGACGTTATAATACTTCTTAGAGGCAAGGGTCCGAACCAGCTATGCAGAAGGGCCGAAAAGGTCTTGCATATGGCATATGACTGGGCTAGACCCGGCGGTCTCAATGCTAACCCATAGAAGACTGAAGTATACCTGTTCATGTGGAAAACGAAGGTGGGTCAAATTGACGCATCACGTTTCCTCAATAAAACGATTTCGATATCTGACACGGTCAAATAGGAGTGATCTCGGATAGGAAACTTAATTGGAAGTGTCAAATTCAGGAGCGTACTGAGAAGGCTCACAGATGTTGGGCACTATGTAGACGGGCTGCAGGCTTGAAATGGGGCCTGAATCCGAGGATAGTCCAATGGCTCTACAGGAGCGTGATTAGACCAATACTTACTTACGCCAGAGTAGTTTTGTGGATTGCTATCGAGAAAAAGTGCAACGTAAGAACCATACAACAGAACCTGAGAACATGTTGTCTTGGCATAGGCGGAGCAATGAGGAGCACGCCCACTAAGGCACTGGAGACTATTCTAGATATCCGACCCATTGACATGCATATTAAGTGTGATGCAGCTCATGCCGTCGCGCTATAATATAATAATATTTTATTTTCAAGGACATAGCTTCTTATTTTGATGTTTCACAGGTTAGCTATTTAGGTCCATTGCTGTTCGTTGTTTACTAAAATGATCTTCCAACAGTTATTCAGTTTTCAAGGATTTTGGTGTTCGCAGATGATGTGAAGCTGTTTTATAATTTGGGTTCTCCAGATCGGTCACTGTGCTTGCAGAGCGATCTGCACTCTCTGGTGGACTGGTACAGTGTTAATGGCATGGCGCTTAATCTTAAGCAGTGCAAGAAGTTATCCCTTTTCAGCGTTAAACCTATTCTTGGTGACTATTACTGATCTTGGAATTATTTTGGATGGTAGATTACGATTTTATTTGCACATTGACTCGTGCATCAATAAGGCAAAGTCGTTGTTGGGTTTTATAAAATGGTGGTCCAAGGAGTTTGATGGTCTTTATGTGACAAAGCGTTTGTTTACAAGCTTAGTCAGGCCTATATTGGAATACGGTTGTGTGGTTTCAAACCCTACTCCGATAGGATTAAATCATTCCAGGTACAATTTTTTATTTTTGCCCTTAGCGGATTGCCATAGAATTCGGCTGAATTTCTTCTCCCCCTTCGAGAACCACTTGAAACTTATTGACTTACCTACGCTCGAAAAGAAGCGCTGCTTAGGGCTGTATTTATTGTGAAATTATTGCGAATTAAATTTTAATATTCCTCTCAGAAGTAGTGAGATCTAATTACGAATTAAACAATCCTATGTGTGATGTGTATAACAAATTGTATAGAAGGATAACTTTCGCTCCTCAAAAAAAAAAAAAAATATCAAATCTACCTTAAACGAAAAAAATTTAAAGAACTCCAAAGACCCAACAGCTGCGGTGGTGGCGTCAGAATCACAGCATGTTGTCCTCCCCTCCTATAGGTGTGGGTGCCTTGGCACCTGTAGTAGGGAGTAATGCTCCAAGCGCACAACTAGTCGTCAGACTAATTAATGTCGAAAAGACGGATAAACTAGAGCGTTGCACACTTCGTACCCAGCCTTAAAGTAAAGGTGGTTTTCCGACTCGGATTCAGACAGCGGCGGTGTCAATGAAACAGTCATCGCAGCCGAATCGAGATATTGGGGCATCGGGATGACAGCAGAAGGGAGCGATGGCTCACAAGCAGGCCGGGAAAGTGATCCGGGCACGACGAAGGAGACAGAGAGTATGTACCGGCAGCGCAATCGGACGAAAGTGCAGCGGCGAAATCGCGACGCAATGCATGATGGAAGTCTTAAACACGAAAAACCAAGATTTGGCGGTGCAGTGGCGGGACACTCAATAACGCCTAACGGACAGGGGGCCGACGACGAAGTTATCATCGGCTCTTTCAATATTGGGAAGACTAAGATAAGTAAAGATCCTAATACTAAGCCATCAGGTAGTGCAGGGGCGAGAGACCCAACACAGCCTTACGAACAGAGACCCGAAGAAGGAACCATCAACGACTTTCTCGAGATTAGGAAGACTAGAATGGATAAAGATCCTAATGCTGAAACATCAGACAGTGCAGTGACAGAGAACTCAATGCCGCCTAACGCACATGGAGCCAAAGATGAGACCACAGCTTACTCCCAAGAAGCCCATTTACTCAAGATTTGGAAGTCTTGAATTAGTCTATGCTAACAATGGTATTCGGACGAGGACCTGCGTTATTTGTCATAAAAATTTGAATTATATATTTTCCCCAGAGTTGTCAACGTCGGATGCAACAGTGGGGAGATAGGGAGAAGGTGGAGCATACCTGTCATCATTTTATCTGCCTTTCGACTCTCCGACACGGTCACGCTAGTCGGAGCTGCAACGGCTGGTGAGGAAAGCAAAACAGTCAGGTCGAGGTACTAATAGGGTGCGATGGGAACTCTCACTACATTTCTTGGGGTAGTACCAACACTAATAAGCGGGGCCAAGCCCTGGCAGAGTTCTTGAATACTAACGACCTAATAACACTTAATATTGGCAACACCGCTGCCTTTGTTAATAGGATTAGGGAGGAGGTATTAGATGTGACGACATGTTCGGAAAATTTAATCAATGAGGTTCAGGATTGGAGGGTCTCCATGGAGCATTCCTTCTCAGACCATCGCTATATTATGTTTAGAATAGCACGACCAACGCTGAATCCGATAAGCTTCCGGGATAAGTTTAAAACCAACTGGACACGATTCGGAAGGCTACTCAGAAGAAGGCTTGGGCAAGATAATTTGGTTTGTCCAAGCATAGAAGACATCGATAGAGATGCGATTCTACCGGGTAGATACCCAATGCTTTTTTTGGGTATTTATAAATTTGCCGGTATATTGGACATTAAATTATTTTTCAAACAATTTTTGATGATTCCGTATTCTTTGTATATAAACCAGATTTTCTGATCTCATAAAATCGGATTTTAGTTATATAAAGCTGCTATATAGACCGACCTCCAGACTTAAAGTATTCAGGCAATAAATTGGTCACTTTTTATCCGATTTCTATGAAATTTGGCACAGTGAGTTCTTGTAAACCCCTACCCATTTCTGTGAAGTGTGGTTCAGATCGCACTATATTTGGATATAGTTGCCGGGGTTACTACAGAAAGAGGCAGACTATCTGGCGCCTCATCTGGCCAATATTTTCACAGCGTGTCTAGGATTTGCATATACTTCGAAAGCCTGGTAGTATGCAAGGGTGGTGTTTATACCCAAGCACGGCAAGGCAAGTTATGCGACACCAAAGGCCTACAGACCTACTCAAAACCATAGAACGTATTGTGGACACCATGATAAAGAGTAGGACATCTAGCGAACTGCTCAAATGCAAGCAGAATGCCTATGTCAAGGAATGGTCGGTGAAGACTGCCCTGGACGAGGTTGTGCATAAAATAGAAAAATGCTTAATATAAAAAAATTGACATCGAGGGAGCTTTTAACAATGTACCGACCGACACACTTATCCAATCCTTAAACCAGTATCGAGTGTACCCATTCCTTAGAAACGAAATAAATCAAATGCTAAGGAACAGGTGGATAAATTGTGTGTCCCATAGCATAAATATAAGGGAGAAAGTGACACAAGGGGAACATTTTATCGCCACTCCTATGGGTGACCACCATAAATTACATATTACGGATGCTGACTGAGGAGGGATTTGAACCCGTATGCTATGCAGACGACGTTATAATACTTCTTAGAGGCAAGGGTCCGAACCAGCTATGCAGAAGGGCCGAAAAGGTCTTGCATATGGCATATGACTGGGCTAGACCCGGCGGTCTCAATGCTAACCCATAGAAGACTGAAGTATACCTGTTCATGTGGAAAACGAAGGTGGGTCAAATTGACGCATCACGTTTCCTCAATAAAACGATTTCGATATCTGACACGGTCAAATAGGAGTGATCTCGGATAGGAAACTTAATTGGAAGTGTCAAATTCAGGAGCGTACTGAGAAGGCTCACAGATGTTGGGCACTATGTAGACGGGCTGCAGGCTTGAAATGGGGCCTGAATCCGAGGATAGTCCAATGGCTCTACAGGAGCGTGATTAGACCAATACTTACTTACGCCAGAGTAGTTTTGTGGATTGCTATCGAGAAAAAGTGCAACGTAAGAACCATACAACAGAACCTGAGAACATGTTGTCTTGGCATAGGCGGAGCAATGAGGAGCACGCCCACTAAGGCACTGGAGACTATTCTAGATATCCGACCCATTGACATGCATATTAAGTGTGATGCAGCTCATGCCGTCGCGCTATAATGGGGTCGACGATAGGAAACCTGGAAGGAATGGAAGAGGTTTCCAATCGGATAACTGAGACTACACTTGAGGTCGAGTACGACGCACTTATGCCAGCGGCAGAGTCTTGGACTAATGGAACCCTAATATTCCCGTCTGGAAGATCATGTTACATGGATGGATCAAAGTTGAGACAGAGTGGGCCAGGGGGTTAACATTGAGAACCCAAGTACTGAGATCTGTTTTAAATTGCCTGACCATAATACGGTCCTGCAGGCGGAGATCCAAGCGGGCACGAAATGCAAGAGGTTGTGTGGTGCTAACGCAAGGACGTCGAGTGTCAAAATATTTACCGATAGTCAAATTGCCATAAGGGCAATAGCAACCAGGACTGTAAGGTCGCGGACAGTCTTGCAGTGTAAGAAGGAGATTAACGCTTTCTCTGAAGGTGGCAAAATTTGCATCGTTTGGATTCCGGGCCAAAAAGGAAGGGAAGGGCAGACGATTTGGCGGTGAAGGCCAGAGGACTGCCATTAATAAACTTGGTTAACCCAAAACCATTCGGGTCGACGCAGTCCGAGTTAAGGGCGTGGGCGACGATTGCGTATGCAACATTGTGGAACAGTTAAACGGTCGGTAGGTCGGCGAAAATCCTATGGGATCCAGATCGTGAAAAGACAAGGCTATGACTGAAAGGGAGTAAGAAGGAGGTCAGTATAGCTATTAGTATTATGACGGGACACATAGAACTACGAGCTCACTTATGCAAAAACGGTGCGGCAAGTGGTAGCATGTGGGAAGATGATGAGACGTTGAAACATCTTGATAATTTTTGTTTGTGGTGTAATGTAAATTTAATGGAAATAAATATCTGGAAATGTAAATTAATGTTTTTCTATAGAACGCAACACTTGTCAAAAAGTTATCATCTAAACGGTCGTGAAATTGACATAGAAGAAACGTTTCTAGATATTGGCATCCTCTTAGATCGTAAATTAAATTTTAGGCAACAAATTTCTTTGATGGTGAATAAATTTTTTAGTTCTCTTGGTTTTATGAAAAGATGGGGTAAAAAATTAGATGATCCTTTAGTTACTAAGATCTTATATATTTCTCTTGTCCGAAGTACACTTGAATATGGATCCGGTTTACACTATTCACAGAAATAAAATTGGTCAGTACAGAAATAATTTTTACTATTTTACCTTCGTAATCATAGTTGGAATTATCAAACACTTCCTACCTATACGTTTAGATTAAATTTAATAAAGCTCCCTACTCTCAGTAGCCGCAGGAAAATTTTGAACATCACTTTCATCTCAAATGTTTTACACGGAAATTTGAAGTCGGAATTTTCGTTTAGCCGGCTTAATATTAACGTTCCTTCAAGACCAACAAGAATTTTTCAACTGCTCAATATTCAACATCATTAAAGCGATTTTGCAAATAACGATCCTTTTCGTCGTATTTGTTTAGATTTTAATAAATATTATCATCTTTTTGATCTTACTGAGGATAGATACTCATTAAAAAGAAAAATTAACTATACTTAAATCCTAGTTAAATATCACTGTTGTTTGTATATATGTATCTTTATATTAGTCTGTAGGGATATATGTATATATAGACTTAAGGATAATAATAATACTTAGGTAGGGATCAATAAATTAGAGTACAGTTTATGGGTTTTTACTATAAATAAAGGAATACTTTGAGGAAGTTTAATTCTTATTTGAACCGTTGAGTGAAGCGGATGTTTTGTTATTTCGCTCCGCAAGACTTTTTCTGTAACTCGGAACAAGTCATTATTTTTGAAAACAAAAAAATTACTCAAGGATAACTACGATGGTAGTATCCATTAGTGGATACCAGTGGAGCGGCAGATCTCTAGCGCGGGAGTAGGCTTAGGCTTAGAATGGTCTCCAAAGACCAAACAGCTGCGGTAATGGTATCAGACCGTAAAATGTTGTCTGCTACTGAAACCTCGACTGGTGGAGCGGCTGCAGGGGCTTTTGACGAAGACACCTGGAACGAGTCTCAAGGACAAGGCCGAACCTACTCTTCTTCGCATGCCTATAATTTGTCTAGGCCATCGGCATTTCCCGGCAAATCAACACGCTCTTTAAGAGGTTGGAATAACAGAAGGCGCATCGCTCTCAGGTTTATTGAGAGGTTTGGTGCGAATGATCCTAAGACTCTCACTAACAAGGAGAGAGTCTCCCTTAATTGGACTCGGGAATTCTCTGCACAGGGTACCCCAAAGACTACACGTCTATATTCGGAAACTGCACCGCAGTCATCAAAAAGGCTGTGGTCACCTGGAGGGCATCCTATACTTAAAAGAACAAGGGCGAACAATAGTAAGATGGGTCCAATAACCTTTGCTAATGTCGCTAGGGACAGTTTGGTGGTGGCAGGGCTGCACTTCTAGGAATAAAAATCAGTATACTCCGATGTTCTTGCGGAATTTCCTGGGTCACGTCCAGTTTGTGACAATGCAGGGTGGTATCGGGGCCTTCAGGGATCAACTCTCAATTGAAATGTATCTTTGCGCCTTAAAAAAGATTGGTGAGATCTGGCCAGGTGCAGCACTAGATTTAGTCAAGAAGGGAGATATTCTTTCTCGACCAATGGCGAATGTTTGGATACCAAGGATTCCCTCAGATCCTGAAACGATACTTGGAAAACTAAGGTAATGTAATCCCAAACTTTCAAACACCGACTGGAAGATTGGTAGATTGGATTAGGCTGATGGTGACCTGAGACATGCGGGAAATGACGGAACTCAAACAGTACTTCGACAACAGCAGCTAGTGAAGCATCTAAAGAGGAATCGTCCACATCGCATACTCATCAGGATATATGCGATACGGAAACTCATCAGGACGAGATCAAACGAATTTTGTGAGGATGAATTCCTGGCGGAGTCAGAAGTCGAGACTGACGCAACATTGGTGGAAGTTCTGCATTCTGAATATAGTTCGGTTTCTGCAGATAAATCACTAAAGGTCCTGCTGACGCGGTTCTTATCCAGGAACCATGTGTGTGTGGAGGAATGGTACGTGCACTCAGAATTCCGGGATTCAAACTACTCAAGCGTACGGGCAATGGGAGACACAGAGACTGTATTCTTGCAAAGTGTAGAAAAAATGTTTTTCTTCCACCATCGCTTAGCACTGAATATTCAGTAGTAGCCAGCCTTGAAATAAATAAGTCTCATTACTGGCTGGCTTCCCTATAAATGGCACACGATTCAGAAGATGCCGCTTTCAAACCTTAAGTTGCTGGTTGAAGTTGCTTCTGCAGGGAAGAAGAGCCTCATTTTAGGAAGTGATGCTAATACACATCACCAGATATGGGGAAGTTTGGATGTCAACGAAAGGGGTGAGCTGGTTATCGAATATATTATATGTTGCAATCTGGCGACTTGCAATAAAGGGGATAAAGTGACCTTTATTACCAGGGACAGGAAGGGGGTTCTAGATGTTACCTATGTATCGGAAGATATAAGCGCAAAAATATGCGACTGGAAAGTATTGGATGACCACAGAAAGGCGGGTTGGGATGAATTTCGGCACAAATCATGCACGTCTATCCCTTCTAGACCAGAAATGGAAGTGGAAACTGCGGAGGATGTAGACATAATGGTCAAGCGGATCACGAAGGCCCTGAATGACTCGCTTGTGTCAGCATGTCCTAGTGCCAAGCCAAACGGCAATCAGCGACCGCTAGGTGGACCCAAAAACTGGTTGGCCTAAGGAAGACATGCAGAAAACTCCTCAACTGGGCGAAAGTCACAAGAGCACCACACGAAGATGTTGTCACTGGAATGCATTCCTCGGAGGCTATTAGGGAAATTGTGTCTGAGCAGAAAATTCTTTGGACGATAAGAAGTTTCAAATCCTGTTAGTCGCCAGGCCCTGATGATACATCACCGGTTGAATTACATCCTGTGTCTTATAGACTGATTCCTTGGCTTAGGGAGATATACTCTGCTGGTATCAGCATGTCATTCATACCTGTAAGCGACACGAAGGTCATTTTCATTCCGAAAGCAGGAAAACCTACCACTCGAAATCGAAAAATTTTCGTCCTATTGGTATGTCATCCTTTATGCTGAAGACTCTTGAGAGGTTGTTAGAAATATACCTTAGGGCAAAGATCCTTGGAGACCACCTGTTGAGGCAACAGCATGCATATAGTAACGGCAGATCAACTGAAACAGCCCTTCACGACGTAGTCGGCTACGTAGAGGGCACTCTCACTGTCAAGGAATATACAATGGTAGCATTTTTTGATATTGAAGGTGCTTTCAATGATGTAAAACCGACGTCAATCATGAAGGAGTTGGAGTTTCTAAACATCAACTTTACCGTAAGAAAGTTTATTAATAACTTACTTACTAAATGATGCATTACGGCAGGCTTGGGATCTGTGGTGGAGGTGTACTGTCTCCTCTACTTTACTACAGACGACTGGTCAGCAAGGGCTTTTGACGAAGACGCCTGGATCGAGTCTTAAGGACAAGGCAGAACCAATTCCTTCTCCGCATGCCTATAACTTGCCTAGGCCATCGGCCTTCCCCGAGAAACCAACACGATCTTTAAGAGGCTGGAATAATAAAAGACGCATCGCTCTCACGTTTATTGAGAGATTTGGTGCGTATGATCCTAGGACTCTCACTAATAGGGAGAGAGACTCCCTAAATTTGGCTCGCGAGTTTGCTGCACAGGTTACCCCAAAGACCACACGTCTAGATTCGGAAACTGCACCGCAGTCAGCCAAAAGGCTGCAGCCACCTGGAGCGCATCCCATGCTTAAAACAACTAGGGCGAATAACCTTTGCTAATATCGCTAGGGACAGTTTGGTGATGGCAGTTATCGACAAGGGAGAAGAAGAGGGCTCATACCTAGGAATAATTGGAGTGGGGTAGTCAATGGACTGTCATCAGTATACTTCAATGTCCTTGCGGAATTTCCTGGGTCTCCTCTAGTTTGTGACGATGCAGGCTGGTATCGGGGCCAATACGGACTTATTGCCTTCGGCGATCAACGCTGAATTGAAATGTATCTTTGCGTCTTAAACAAGATTGTTCGGATCTGGCCAGGTGCAGCACTAGATTTGATGGTAATCGGAGACATGCATGCCTCGCTGTTGGAAATGAAGATTGTACTTTAAATAAATAAACTTTGTTATAATGTATGGTAGTATGCTATGAAATATTAGTTATGAAAACTACCCTTTGTATGTATATTGAAAAATAAAATTTTTCATTCGTTTGCTTGTTTTTGAATATAAAACACGTCTTTTAACAGGTTATGGGCCTGAACGCGTAAAATAATTGAAGTGTGATTTGTAAGATACGTTATTACTTACTAGCAATGGCAACGAATAATACTGCTATAGAAAAGCTGCGTGGAAATGAAAATTTCGAAGATTTGAAGTTTGCCGTAATGGCATATTTTCAAATGAAGGATCTATGGAAGTCTATAGAAAGAACCGAGAGCAAAGAGGAGAAAAATATTCAAGCCCGAGCAGAGCTAATTATGCTGGTGGACAAATGTGTGTATCCACATATTCGAGAGTGCAAGAATGCCAAAGAAATATGGGATACTTTGAATCAAGTCTTTGCCGATTCTGGTTTGGTACGAAGAGTCAGTCTTATCCAGAGGTTCTGTTCTGCAAAACTCAATAATTTTCCGTCCGTGGATGGGTATGTAAATGATATATTGACGAGTGCACATAAGCTTAGAAGTGCTGGCTTGAAATTGGATGAAGAATGGGTTGGTTCAATGATGCTGGCTGGTCTTCCTGAGGAATATAAACCAATGATAATGGGCATTCAAAGTTCTGGAATGAAAATCACAGGAGATTCTATTAAGCTAAAACTTTTACAGGACGTGCGCATCAAAAATGATGAAAATTTAGCACTCAATAGTCGTCAGAAACAAAAACCAAAGGGTCCAAAATGTTTTAATTGCCAAAAATTTGGACATATTGCTGCTAAGTGCCCAAACAAAAATACCACAAAGAAAAAGTCAAATGCAATGATTGGTTCCTTTTCGGTAAGTAGTGCCGGAAAAGAGAACTGGTATTTTGATTCTGGAGCATCGGCTCATATGTCGTCCAATGAGGCATTGTTTAATGGTAATATTGAACCAAAAGTAGCTGAGGTGACAGTTGCAAATAATTTCAGAATGATGGTAAAAGGAGTTGGAAATATAGATTTGCCTACAATTGCGAACAGGGAGTCTGTTGAGCTCAATGATGTTCTGTTTGTTCCAGAATTATGTCTAAACATTTTGTCAGTATCGAAAATAGTACAAAAGGGACACGAGGTTCGTTTCACTAATAATGGCTGTAAGGTTATCACCAAAGACAAGGAAGTTATTGCTACTGGAAATCATGTGGATGGTATGTTTCAATTAAAGACTTCGAATCATAAGGCTTTAGCAGGAAAGGCTCAAGAAAATCAAGTTCAGATGTGGCACAAGCGTTTTGGGTATGTGAGTAATGACATTTTGAAGAAAATGGCTTCTGGAGCTGTTGATGGAATTTGCTTTGAACCTTGTAACTTCGAGTGTGTTACATGCTATAAAGGGAAATTTGCAAGATATCCTTTTTATGAAACAACCAATCGTACAACTGACCTCCTGGAGTTGATTCACAGTGACGTTTGTGGTCCAATGGAATGTCCATCCTTTGCGGGCTCACAATACATGCTAATTTTTGTTGACGACTTTTCATCGAAAATTTTTGTTTATTTTTTAAAGAAGAAAAGTGAAGTCTCTGAGAAGTTTTTGGAGTTCAAAAATCAAGTTGAAAATGAGACTGGTAAAACAATTAAAGCATTTAGAAGTGACAATGGATCCGAGTTCTGCAATGCTAAAATGAAAAGCATCATGGTGCAAAATGGGATTCAACATCAGACCACAGTGCCGTTCACACCGCAACAAAATGGTAAGTCAGAGAGAATGAATCGTTCCATCATTGAGAAAACCAGATGCCTTCTTATTGATTCAAAACTACCAAAAACTTTCTGGGCTGAGGCTGCAAGTACTGCAGTTTATTTAATAAACCGAACTCCATGTAAGCGTCAAAATTTCCTAAGTCCTTATGAAACATGGTATGGGAGAAAACCAAATTTGAAGAATTTGAAAGTGTTTGGATGCAAGGCCGTTGTTCAAGTCCCAAATCAGAAACGCAAAAAGTTGGATCCAAAAGGCAAAGAAGTGATTTTCGTTGGCTATTCACAACATCCAAATTCGTATAGGTTTTTTGATCCTAAAACTGGAAATGTTTCATTGAGCAGGGATGCGAAATTTCTGGAATCTGAATTCTTAGATGACCCAAAGAGGGAAAGTGATATTATATTTTACAAAATAGATTTCGGATGCGATTCAGTGGGGGAAGAAGATCCTAATATTCAGGAAGCGGATGGTCAAGAGAATGAGGACATTTTTGATCAAATTTCTGAAGATGAGTTTGAGGAATGTGTGGATAACCGTTCATCTGATGACAGTAGAACCGCATCTCCGAAATTAAGAAGATCATCTAGGACTATGAAGCCTAATCCAAAGTATGCGCAAGTAAGAATGTTCTGAGGAACCCAAAAATATGAGAGAAGCTTTAAAATGTGTTAATAGAGAACATTGGAAAAAGGCTATATCAGACGAACTTGTTGAAAATGGAACCTGGGAAATTGTTGATTTACCACCAGGAAGGAATGCAATTGATAGCAAATGGACGTTCAAAATAAAACGAAATTCTAACGGTGAAATCGAGCGTTACAAAGCCAGACTTGTGGCAAAAGGATATTCACAAAAAGAAGGAATTGATTATAGCGAAACGTTCTCACCAGTTGTGAGATATTCATCCATTCGACTTCTTCTCAGCCTGGCCGTTCGTCATGACTTGGACATAGATCAAATGGATGTTGTGACAGCGTTTCTTCAGAGTGAACTAAAAGAAGAAATTTACATGAAAATCCCAGAAGGTTGCAAATCGGACACACGTAAGGTATATCGCTTAAAGAAATCCATATATGGTTTAAAACAGGCGAGTAGATTTTGGAATAGAAAGTTAGATGAAGCTCTGAAGAAAATTGGTCTCACACAATCCAAAACAGAGCCATGCATCTATTTCAAAACTCAAAAGAGAGAGAAAACGTACGTGGCAATTTACGTCGATGACATTTTGATATTTTCAAATAATCAAAGAAGTAAAGAGTACATAAAAGAAAGACTCTCAAAATGTTTTAAGATGAAGGACTTAGGTCCAGCCCACTATATTTTAGGAATGAAATTAACACGGGATCGTGAGAATGGAAAGCTATGGTTGAATCAGAAATTATACATTGAAGATATGCTGAAAAAGTTCAACATGGATCAATGCAACCCAATTTCGACTCCAATTGACATCAACCAGAAAATTACCAAGAATATGTGTCCTACCACAGAAGATGAAATAAACGAAATGAAAACCATACCGTATCAAGAAGCAGTCGGAAGCATAATGTATGCAGCGCAGGTGACAAGGCCAGATATTGCATATGCAGTGGGGGTGCTTTCACGATTTAATAAAAATTATGGTAAAGCACACTGGCAAGCTGTAAAAAGAATTTTCCGATACCTTAAGGCGACAAGTCATTATGCACTGCAATTCAGTAAAGATGGATCTAGTCAAATAAATGGATTTACTGATGCTGATTGGGCTGGTGATGTGGACGACAGAAAGTCAACCACTGGTTATGTTTTTAAATTTTAAAATGGGCCAATATCGTGGAATTCAAAGAAGCAACAGACTACAGCTCTTTCTACCACCGAAGCTGAATACATGGCATTATCGACTTCAGCACAAGAAGCAATGTGGCTTAAATGCTTGCTCACCGAACTTGATGAAATTCACTCCATTGAAATCAAATGCGATAATAAGAGTGCTATTTGTTTATCACATAATAATACATTTCATGCTCGCTCAAAGCACATCGACATTCGTCATCACTTCGTTAGAGAATTAATTGAAGAAGACCAAATTAAGATTGCTTACATTCAAACTAGAGATATGGTGGCAGACATACTGACGAAAGGATTGCCGGCTCCCAAACATATCCATTGTTGCAATTTACTTGGCTTTAAAGACCAATCTAATGGGGGTGTTGGAAATGAAGATTGTACTTTAAATAAATAAACTTTGTTATAATGTATGGTAGTATGCTATGAAATATTAGTTATGAAAACTATCCTTTGTATGTATATTGAAAAATAAAATTTTTCATTCGTTTGCTTGTTTTTGAATATAAAACACGTCTTTTAACACTCGCAGACCTCAACAAGTCTGAAGGGGTTGTGTCCTACGGATTCAACAAGTTGAAACTGTAGGTCTATAGAAGCGGTGGGGTTGGGGAATCGGGAGACTCAGCACATGTTGCTGAACACTTGCCTGAGCAACTATCGACCACATCGCTAAAGTCTGGCGAATTGCAGGAGACTGAAAATACCCCTGCCACAATCGGAACAGGAGGGGATGGCATCGAAACGGGACCCGACAAGCCCTGTGTGGGTGGGTCATCCAGTTGGACTGGACTCAAAGTGTGCCCCAGCGGGAAGCACGGAACTCAAAAAGTCATCGACAGCAGCAGCTAGTAAAGCATCCTGAGGAAGAGTGGTTCCCCAGCTTTCCCACCTGCTCTTGTATGCGTACGGAAGCTCACCATGACAAGATCTAAGGAATCTTGTGAGGATGAACTCCTGGCGGAGACGAGGCTAACACAACAGTGGTGGAAGTTCTGAATTCTGACTATGGTCCGGTTTTTACAGATAAATCTGCACCATTGTAAGACCGCTTTGGCGGCATTACAGGTGCTTCTGATGGCAGGGGAATTCGACGTGGTTCTTATACAGGAACCATGGGTATGTGGACTCAGAATTCCGGGATTTAAACTAATCAAGGGTACGGGGAATGGGAGTAGTCCACATATTTTTCTTCTTCCGTCGCTAAGCACTAAAGATTTAGTAGTAGCCAGCCTTAAAATAAACAAGTTTCATTACTGGCTGGCTTCCTATATATATGGTATACGATTCAGAGATGCCACCTTCAAACCTAAAGTTGTTGGTTGAAGCCGCTTCTGTAGGGAAGAAGAATCATCACCAGATATGGGGAAGTTTGGATGTCTGCAAAAGGGGTAAGCTGCTTATCGAATATTATAATTTGCAATCTGGCGTTGTCCGTGGTGGCAGAACCTTCGTGTCCCTCCTTGGTGGAGGTAATTTTCATTCGGAAAGCAGTAATCGCGGATTTTTTAAAAATAAATGCATTTTTAATAAAACTTAGAATGAACTTTAATCAAATATACTTTTTTACACTTTTTTTCTAAAGCAAGCTAAAAGTAACAGCTGATAACTGACAGAAGAAAGAATGCAATTACAGAGTCACAAGCTGTGAAAATTTTGTCAACGCCGACTATATGAAAAATCCGCAATTACTTTTTTTTACCAAAACACCCCCCAAACAGGACTTATTTACTGACCATGGGAATATGGGGCTTAAATAAAAGGTATTTGAGTGTAGAATTAGAATCTGATATCCAAATATGAGACCAAGTGTTTGGGGGGCCGCCTCTCCCCAAAAACCTTCCCCTAAGGGGACACATTTACGACCATAGCCACATGGGGCTCAAATGAAAGGTCTTTCGGAGTAAAGCACAAACCTGATATCAATATTCGGGAAAAGTGTCTATGGGGCCAACCCACCCCCACAACACCACCCAAATAGTAAGTATTTGCTGACTTTTGGAATATGAGGCTCAAATAAGAGGGTTTTTAGAGTGGATCACGAATCCGATATATATTTTCAAGGCCAACTCACTAAGTGGCCGCCCATCCTCCAAAACTCCCCCAAGCCGGTCACGTTTGCCGACTATGGAAATATGGGGCTCAAATTAAAGGTATTTGGGAGTAGACCACGTATCTGATATCAACATTAGGGACCAACTGTCTAGGGGACGTCCCACCACTATAACAACCCCCCAATAAGGACGTATTGGCTCGCCAAGACAATTTGGGTTGTAAAGAGAGTGTTATAATTGCTTATGTGCATATCACGAACCAAGTGCCTCGTTTGCCAAAATAATCACCACACGATGTTACACATCGATAGGCATAAATAATCATCAAGCACATCATTTTTACGACATGATTCAAACACAACTCACGACCGTGGAGAAAAAGCGACTACTACCAGAACTTCTGTAAGGGTCGCCACTCGCGAAACGAGCCATCCCATCGTTATCGTGCAGTTACTTCCCCTGAATCGTCGTCAACACACCGACGCTCTTACATTAGCGATCGCCTTAGTCCCTGGGCTAGAATTAATGTTTTCTTCCCACTGCGTTAGCTCGCATCTTAACTCCAAAGGGCCCAGAGAAGACGAGGCTGTTTTTGAACTCTGGTTCGGCCCAAACAGTGGTCTTAGAAGAACTTGTGAAGAGGCTGAATCTTTAAACAAATAAAAAAGATAATAAAGTACATTGCATCTTAAATTTACAATTATACTATGATCCGACCATAAAGATTCAAATCGATGGTGTTTTAAGAAGCCGATTTAATTCAACGCTGCCAGAAACAGTTCCTGAAATGAGGCTAGAATCAGTCTTTTATCATATTACTGATCTTGTGGATTCACATTTTTTTAAACCAATCAACCTAGAAATTATGTTCGCTAACGATCAAATGTGTCGCGTCCTGAAAGCAGGTCTTATACGACGTCTTCAAAAATGCCAATTGCACAATGCACTGTCTTCGGTTCGAAATTATCCGGAGCATGTCAGTACTAATGTTGCATTCCTGCAAGGGCGGCGGCATGTTTAACTGTGTTCAACAATCTATCAACAAAACTTTAAGAAATTGAATTTTCTAGCATTTAGTGCAAGTCACTATGTGAAACTTCACGAATTCCCCCATTTTACATATATATTTATAAAAATGTGGAGACTCTTTAACAAATCTCAACCAAATGAATAAAAGCTTTTACTCAATTGGATAATTAGTCTCCATCTTAGCGTTTATTCCATGTACGGTCCTAGCTGAATTCAAAATGACATGCACTTTTTTTTAGCTCGCTGACTTCCTACATTATATCCATTGGGCATTGGCAGCCAAGCAAGCAGCCGAAGCGGTATGCGGAAACTTGCAATTTGGTTTACAACCTGGGAGTTTCCAAACGTTAATACAGTTCATTTGCAGAACTCTTACCAAGATTGTACACGTTCTATTTTGCACGTTTAGCCATCCATCATATATTTCTTAGTTGTACCTACATATATGCCAAATTTCAAGCCTCATGTTCCATCTGAACAGAAAGTTCAAAATGGTTCCAATTTTGGTACCAACATGAACGGATTTTTAATAGATCATTAAGTCCTCCATCAATTGTTTAGCTGTGCCTACATGCTAAATTTCAGACCTTAAGCTCCATCTATAAAGAAAGTACGAAATATTACAAACTTTGGTACCAAAATGTTCGAATTGTGAAAAAAAATTGTCGCCCATCATATATTTCTAAGTTTTAACTACAGGTCAAATTTTGGACCTAAAGCACCTTCTGCACAGAAATTAACAAATGGTACCAATATTAGTACCAAATGCACGAATTTTAAAAAAATCATAGCCACCCATCATATTTTTCCTAGTTGTACTTGCATGCCAAGTTTCATATATACCTCTAGCTCCATCTGTAAAGAAAGTACCAGATGGTACCAAATACGGTATTGAACATACGTTTCTGTTGTTACCAGTACTATTTTTCTTTTCACCCTCATCCTTTTGCACCGGACGTCTTTTAAGTAAAATTTAAAAATTTTACCCCTATCCATCCACCCTGTACAAAGTTCACCCATTTAGTAAATTTTTGGTACTTTTTTAGTACCTAAAAGTACAAATTTCCAAAAACTCTTGCAGTCACCCATTTAATGTTGGCATAATTTTGTTCTGTCGAAACGCTCTTTAATTTGAGCCCACGACCATAATCCCATAATCCATATGACCCAAGACCAACATTTCAAGATTCTTGCCTAAGCCGTTGTACCGGGCGATGATCAGTCAGTCAGACCATCGCCAAATAGGGCTCAAATAAAGGTATTTGGGAGTAGAATACGAATTTGATATCCAAATTTAGGACCATGTATTTAGGGAATCACCCCTTCCCCAAAACACCCCGCAAAGGGTAAAAAATTTTCAACCATGCCAATATATGGTATTTAAGATTAGAAAACGAATTTGATAAACTATTTTGGGCCATGCGTTTGGAGGACGCCTCATCGTGTAAACTCCCTAAACCAATAGCAATATGGGGTTTAAATAAATGGTTTTTGAATGAATTTTAATAATTTTTTAATAATGGAGTACACCTTACATCCAAACTTAAATTCGTAGACCAATAAAAATCACATGGGATTCGGACAAAGGCACTTATATTGTAAAACAATTAGTCAAGCGATATACTATATTCGTAGCATGGTATTTCACTAAAAGCTCTTAAATTGTCGAAAATAAATATTCCAAGAAAACTTTTGTTCCATATAAAGTAAAAGAAGGCGCAGCGGAGCGAACCCGGGTCAGCTAGTGTACCATAAAGTAGCAAGAATAATAATATTTGGAAAATCATTAAATCGCCCAATATATATTTTCAAGGCATAAATGAATCCCAACTTTGAGCGCTTTAGCTAAATTCGCAAGAAAGTACAAATTTGTATGTTTAAGTACCTAAATATACGATTTTGGAAAAAAATTTATGGCCAAGGTGTAGCTGTATCCCAATTTTGATAGCTTAAAATCATTCTGTAAAAAAAGTACAATTATGTATGTTTTAGTACCTAAATGCACGAATTAACAACAAATCTTCTATATGCCCAAAATTTACGGTCAAGGAGTAAGTAAAGGTTAGGTCAGGTTTAAGTGACTGTCTGCCATCAGACTCACTGAGACGTTTTCGTCCATTGTGATACCACAGGAACAGAAGTAGCATGATGTGTTCTAGTTCCTACCGATGAACCATCGAGACTGTTTTTTATATCCCAACAACTTGCGAATGTTCACATCCGCTAAATCAGACAGTTTCTCAAAGAAATGAGAACCTAAAGTGGAACTCCTTCTGACTGATGACACACAGAAGGTGTGTGTGTGCCCCGCACTTCTTCGATATCCTCACAGCTTCTGCAAAACTCGTTGCTGGCAACCTTAAGACTGTCAGCATGTTTTCCGATTAGACAGTGACCTGTCATGACGGACACAATGACTGAGACTTCAAATCTAGATTAGGCCGCATAGTATTGGAATGCTCACAGCCCTCTCTATCGTTGTCCTTCGGGACGGGTCCTGATAACTAAGCTTACATGTCGCTAAAGGCATACCTACAGATTCTAGTATCCCTGGAATGTGTAGGGTAGTTCCTAGTCTCGCAAGTTCGTTCGCTTTACAATTACAACCCAGAACCGGTGAAATTTGAACTGTTCAGCCATTTCGTTGAGAGATCTGCGACAGTCGAGGGCGGTTTTTATGTTCAGAAATACGTTCTCCAGGGATTTAATGGCTGCCTGGCTGTCTGAGAAGATATTTATGCTGTGAAAATATAAACAATTTTAGTGAAATTGAGAATGAAGTTATGCATTTTCCGTTATCTATGCTACACTTTAATATAAGATGGCTGAGAAAAAAACGTAGTTCCTTAATAGCATACACAAACAACATTATTAACAGAAAACTCCGATCTAATAATACTATGGGAAACTAACATAACAAGTGATGAAAATGCTCTGTACGGAATTGCGGGATTTCGCTCTATATTTATGAACAGACAGGACGAAGAGGAGGTATTACTATATATGTAAAAGAAAACACCAAATGCAGCAATATTCAAACACACATGAGCGCAGCTGGGTCGTTAAGAATAGACCTTACTCCTAAACACGATACAATAATTTCTGTCATATCCGTCTATCGATCTAAAAGCGTTAGAAGAAAATATCAACAATGTTAGTAAAAACCAGTAAGGAAAGGCAAAAGTAGGGCGGTGCCGACTATATAATACCCTACACCACCTAGTGCATGTAGTACTTTTTATATGTAGAACTTAGGACTGATTTTAATGAAATTTTGCGCACATATTGGAACGTGAATTTAAACGTCTCGTGCAAAATCGGACGAAAACGATATATATTGGAGCTATATCTAAATCCTAACCGATTTTTATGAAATATTGCACACATATGTAGACCTCAAATAAAATACCCATTGCCAAATTTTGTAAAGATCGGACGAAAATTGTGGCTTCTACAGATATATATGGGAGCTATATCTGAATCTGAACCGATTTTTTTCAAAATCAATAGCGTTTGTCCTTGGGCCAAAAAAGTGGCATGTGCAAAATTTCGACAGATATGGGTAAATCGAATCAGAAAGTGATTCTGAGTTGATCAGTATACTTATCAATGGGTCTAGCTCTTCTCCTTCTTAGCGTTGCAAACAAATATACAAATCTATAATACCCTGTACCGCAGTGGTAGTGTAGGGCATAAACATGAACTTATAGTTGTGGGAGATATGAATATAGACATTAAGAAGAAAAATACCACCACAATAAATTACCTTGGATTGCTGTCTTCACATGGACTGCAACGTATGGTCACAGAGACAACAAGAGAAAACGTGAATAATAATTCGAATACATGCATAGATCACTTTTTCATAAGATGCAACAGAAAAGGAGAAAGAGCATACGCAGCCGTCAAAACGACAGCTATTGCAGACCGCTACGATCTTTTGAGATGTCTAGACCAGATTAAAGCCTCAAACAGAGTTAACACAGAGAACACACAGGGTGATATCAATGTTAAATTCAGCAATATTCAAATAAACTAATTATTTAAAGAGACAAACTGGTCCTTACTAACAAACCAATCAAATAATGCCAATGATTTGTATATAAAAATCCAACGATATATACAGAACAAAAAAGCACATAAAACAAGTACTAAGTTCGGCCGGGCCTAATCTTATATACCCTCCATCATGGATCGCATTTGTCGAGTTCTATGCGCGGTATCTCTTTTTAGACACACATAGAATATTGAATAAGAACTGTTATGCTATTGGAGCTATATCAAGTTATAGTCCGATCCGGACCACAAATGCATGCTGAACATTGTAGAAGATATTGTGTAATATTTCAGTTCATTCGGATAAGAATTGCGCCTTGTAGGGGCTCAAGAAGCAAAATCGGGAGATAGGTTTATATGGGAGCTGTATCAAGCTATTGATCGATTCAGACCATATTAGACACGTATGTTGAAGGTCATGAGAGAAGCCGTTGTACAGCCAAATCGGATGAGAATTGCGCCCTCTAGAGGCTCCCAGATCGGTTTATATTGCAGCTATATCAGGTTTTATACCGATTTAAGCCATACTTAGCACAGTTATTGGAAGTCATAACAAAACATCTCATGCAAAATTTCAGCCAAATCGGATGAAAATTTCGCGCTCTATTGGCTCAAGAAGTCAAGATCTAAGATCGGTTTATATGGCAGCTATATCAAAACATGGACCGATTTGGCCCATTTACAATACCAACCAACCTACACTACACTAGCTTTACTCCTTCGAAAGTTAGCGTGCTTTCGACAGACAGACAGACGGACGGACGTGGCCAGATCGACTTAAAATGACATGACGATCAAAAATATACATATATACTTTATGGGGTCTCAGGCGCATATTTCGAGGTGTTACAAACATAATGACGAAATTAGTATACCCCCATCCTATGGGTACAAAAACGTACTCCACATCCGTGGTAAAGTAAAAAATTTTTAAAATCCTGCGAAATTAGAGACAAATTATGCAAAAAATGGATCAAAAACAAAAATAATAAAACAAATGAAAATATTTACAAGACCTTCAATAATAAATTAAACAAAACAATAATTTATGCAACAAATCAATATAACTACAACAAATTTCTGCAAAACAAAGGTAACACACGTGGGACATGGCAAATTATAAACAGAATAACCGGGAGAAAAATTGAAAATGTTAATGAAACCACAAAACTTTTAGCCGATAATTTTGCCTATACACTTGAAACAAATTTTAAAAACATAATTCACAATGTCGAAACTAGTATAACCCCTATTAACTTTATGTGTAATACTATCTTTGTGGTGCTCCACAATGAACAAGAATTATTCAAAATATTAAGAACATTGAACGCCAGAAAAAGTCCAGGAATTGATGGTATAAGAGCCATTGATATAAAAATAAACGGTGAATGCCTCACATCGATAATTACCGCATTAACAAATAGAAGCCTGGATGACTCGGTTGTTCCTGAAATTTTAAAAGCTTCGATGGTACGGCCTATCTGCAAAAACGTAAGCTAATCAGATTACAACAATTACAGACCCATAGCTATTTCGTCGGTAGAAGAACAAGTATTGGAAGAAATCGTGGCGAGAAGGCTTAATAGTTTCTTAAATAAACACAAAATAATTAGCAACAACAATCAGTTTGGTTGCCAAAGGGGCAAGAACATAAATCAACTTCTCGGACATTTTTCCAACTGTATTAACCGTAATCTTAACAACAACAACCAGTGCCCAGCCTTATTTATTTGGAAAACTGTGGAATACGAGGCTAAACTGGTTAAAAGTTACCTTAATTGTAGAAACTACAGATTAAAAATAGACAACCCGTTGAGCAATCAAATTGCAACAAACTATGGTGTGTCTGCCTCTGACGCTGAACGCCTGGGTTCGAATCCTGGCGAGAACAAGCGAACATTTTTCAGCGGTGGTTTTCCCCTCCTAATGCTCCTAATGTTTACAATGCCATGTAAAACTTCTTTCCAAAGAGATGTCGCACTGCGACACGCCGTTCGGACTCGACTATAAAAAGGAGGACCCTTATGATTGAGCTTAAAAACTTGAATCGGACTGCACCCATTGATATGTGCGAAGTTTGCTCCAGTTCCTTAGTGGAATGGTCATGGGCAAAATTTGCAATTCGCATTACTCTACTCTGCAGGATGAAACTTGCTGATACGCGTTCCTCAGTAAGAATAGGAAAGAATCTCTCCGAACCATTTAATACCAAACGAGGTTTCAGACAAGGAGACAGTCTATCGTGTGATCTAACTTATATCCTGCTGGAGAAGATTATACGAAATGTAGATGTGAATAGATATGGCACACTACTCACAATACAACTACTACAATGCTACTCGCCTATGCCGATGACATCGATATCTTGGGTCGGTCACCGGAATAAATAACTGCAGCATTTGAAAGAATCGAAAGAGAGTCAGTGAAAATGGGTCTGACATTAAATGGAGATAAGACGAAATGGATGGTTTCAACTCCCAAACAAGCCTTGCACAACCGAGCAGATAAAGAAAATGGAGAAAGTTGGGAACCACAACTTTGAGACCTGTATCTACCTCGGCACCGCTGTAACCGAAACGTATGACACCAGTTTAGAGATTAAGCGAAGAATAATACTGGCAAACAGATGCTACTTTGGACTAAGTAAGCAGTTTAGAAACAAGGCCACCTCTCGACAGACGAAGATTACACTATACAAGATACTGATACTACCCGTGCTGTTATATGGTTCTGAAGCACGGGTACTTGTGAAAGCAGATGAGGCAGTGTTTAAAGTATTTGAGAGAAAGATTCTTCGTAAAATATATGGACCAGTTTGCGATAATGGAGAAAATAGGCGACGTACGAACCACGAGCTGTATGACGACGATAGAATAGTTACACGCATCAAAATACAACGGCTGCGTTGTCAGAATGGATGAAGAAGCTCCAGCAAAGAAGTCGACGATGGAAAGATCAAGTGGTGGGAGACACCTCGAAACATTGTGTCAGAGATTTTAGAATGAGCGCAGAAGATCGAGGCGCTTGGAACGCAATTCTACGTTCTGCTAGTGGAATAAATATTCTGTCATAGCCAATTAAAGTAAAGTAAAGTGAAGTAACAGTTTAAACAGATATAACGTATCAAGTAGTGAATGTTGCAAAACGAACATCGAGTTGGTCGAATCGTATAGATATTTGGGTGTACATCTCGACCAATCAACAAAACACAAGATTAACATCAAGTCAGTATAGCTATTGGTATCATTACGGGACACATAGGACTAGGAGGGCATGCGGGGAAAATGATGAGACGTTGGAGCATTTCCTTTGTCATTGCCCGGCTTTCGAGTCTAATAGATACCGGCACTTAGGTGGACACACAATACCAGACATGAACCAACTTAGGGGAGTGGTATTGAAAACAATTAAGGATTTTGTAAGTAGCACGGAATTCCAAACTGACACTTTTCTTTTTAGAGGTTACTTTATAGTTCTTAGAGCGCACAAGAAGCCGATTACTGGCTAACCTAACCTAACATCAAGAGAAAACAACCTTTTTTTTACGTAACCAACACCCAGGGATGTCCCCTATATATGCAGTGCATTGCGTTGGCAATTAGGAAAGTTAAGGGTTGGAGGGGGGAAAGGGGGAGTAGTGTTTAGTTATATAAGTCTTAAATTTCTGAACGTCAATGTCGGTGGGAAAGACATTAGCCGGAAGTCGATTCCACATACGAATGAATCGGGCGAAAAATGAATTGTCTCGGTAATGCATGGTTCGGTCGACTGGCCAATCAATTACAAACGGGTGTGAGTTCCTGGCAAGTCTTGTATTCCTGGTGAACATCCTAACGTCAGGAATAAGAAGACGAATATCCCTGGAACACAATACAACGCTACCCACATTCCGACAATGTTCAAGAGAAGCAATAGAGTTGGATACCTTACTGTCCCCAATCAACACCATCGCTCTTCGTCGAACCCGGTCAAGTAGCTCCAAGGATGATTTTGGAGCTTCTGCCCATATATGAGAGTTTATTCCATCCTCGGCCTGATGTAGGTAGTAAAGATATTGAGAAGATCAGAAGAAGTGAAATATTTCTTGCGCCGCTTAAGAAAGTCCAAATACTTGAATGCTTCTTTCGACACTTCGAATACGTGTTTTGACCAGCGGACATCACATTGTATCTTCATGCCCAGATATCGATAGATATCGACGATTGAAGTGGGTCAGTGAATCGCTTGTGAGACAAGAAACAGCACTGCGTCTTCTGTGCGTTAAAGTCTACTCTGTTCATTCTACCCCACTCGGAAATGGCCAACAAATCTTGGGAGAGCATCTCATCCATAATGCGCCTCCTGTCCACAATTTCTTGAGGACTGGGCCTATGGTTGAATGAATATGAATGACACAGACTACTGTCATCGGCAAATGAGTAGACTCAATTCGAATTCTGACCCAATAGATCGTCAATGAAAATAAGAAAAAGGGAAGGGGAAAGGGAAAGGACAGAGCTTTGTGGCACACCTGCGGTCAATGTATAGTCATCTGATAAGAACCCATCTACAACAACTCGTATAGTGCGATCTCTGAGGAAGCTCCATATAAATCGAACGAAGTTATTACCGACTCCAAAAGCGACAAGCTTTGATAAAAGTGCACCGTGCCAGACCCTATCAAATGCCTTGGAGATGTCCAGAGCCACGACCTTACTCTCACCAAACTGGTGGATAGAGCGACTCCATCGTTTCGACAAAAATGCCATTAGGTCTCCCGTAGAGCGATTTCTGCGGAACCCACACTGTCTGTCGCTAAGAAGGCCATTGGACTCTAAGTATCTGTCAAGATGATGGTTAACCATACTCTCCATAACCTTGGAGAGCGCGGAGCATATCGCAATTGGCCGGTAATTCGCAGGGTTGTTTCCCCCACCTTTTTTTGGGGATGGTCTGAACGATCGCAATTTTCCAACGCGCTGGGAAAACTCCCGCACGGTAAGCAAGGTTGAAAACTTACAAAGGACAAGTGTTGATATACCGTCCGGGCCCGGAGATTTATTAACGTCGAAATCCACAAGGACCCTTTTAACTTCACGTGTACTAAAGAATATCTGAGGCATCGAACTAGGTACACTATCAATCACGGGGAGTGGTTGATTGCTCAACGGCAAGGAAGAATTTCCTGCAAACCTAACATTGATGGTATATACAACTCGATAATATCCCAAGAATTTTACAATTCAGAATTTTTACAATATATCCGCCACTCCAGGAATACACGAAGCAAACACATTGGAAAATACCATATACCCAGACACAACAACGACTACGGCAAACTCTCATTGGAAATAACTCTACCAACATTTCTAAATAAATTACTGATTGATATATTAAAAAAATTATCTTATCATATTAAAAGTAAAATGTTATTTAGTAATTATTGTTAAATAATACAATTTAGTATAAGAAACTGGAATCAAATATTCTACAGCTGGGCTTTACCCTGCAGACAAGCCGACATGTCCTCGCGGGAAATTATAATTTTTGTTAAAACCAAACTTTACATACTATATACATAATGTTTGTGAAATTGAATGAAAAGTTTTTACAAAATAAAAGAAAAAAAGTATGAGTGTAACATTTTTTCGATCGAGATCACCATTAGATATCTGCACAAAAATATCTAATCGGCAAGCACTTCAAAGTTATGTCAAGCAAAACGAAGTTTAGCTCTTGTTTAATGACAAAATGTCGCCGCCGATGAGCCTCTCCCTGGGCCCATTAGTGACATAAATTGTCCATAATAAATTTACTATATTTTTATCCATTTCACAAAATCCCTCTGTTTTGAGAATTTTTCGATTTCCTACCACAGTGAGGTGAGAACGATGTTTCAGCAAACATAGTGCTGCTGTTCTAGCAAACATTTCGTACTGCTATTTCAACGAACAAAATCTGCTGTTTTATATACAAAATTCTTTATTTAATTGAGTTAATCCCGAATATATATATTTATATAATAATTATGTGTTATTTAGAAATTCTATCTATATACTATTGTTTTGGAAAAGAGAAAAATGACTACTATACAAAAATCTGCTAATATATTGAAAAAAAAAAAAAAAAATCAGCCGAATTTGAATGAACAAATGTTTTGCTTTTTATTTAAGTCGACCTAATGACCATCACGCATTTTGTTGGAAGAGAAGATTTTAACTTGAGGAAAATAACTGAAAAGAAATTATCTGATCAAAAGATGCTTTGCACATAGGCTTTGCGGTCATTGGTATTAATTTCAAAACGTGGCGAAAAATATCGTCTATTTTATTAATCTGCTAATGTCGACACTATCATGGCTAATGGCTTTGTAGGTCATATCTACTTATATCGATATTGTATGAAAACAAGTAAAAACGTGCTAAGTTCGGCCGGGCCGAATCTTATATCTGTCTTCGCACTGGTAGGATCTTTGTCTCCTGATGGAGGTGGTCCACATGAGAATTGAGGAGACAGCCCGTCGCAGTTCGCAGGGCGGCATTCTAACAGATCTGAATATTATTCCGATGCGTATCACAAAGTTGACGAGACCACACTGGCGCTGCATAACTTACCACAGACCGCCCAATTGTTTTGTACGTGGTCAACAAGGTTTCATTGTCTGCACCCAAGGTTTCTTTGTCTGCCAGCAAGTGACTTGAGGACCTTGTTTCTACTTTTGACTTTATCGCAGATTGCTGTGGCATGTGGAGAGAATGTGTAAGAGCTGTCAAATGTGACGCCAAGTATTTTGGGGCACTTAATGGTCGGAATCATTTCCCCATCGACCATCACAGTCAGCTCAGTATTCACCTCACGCGTATTTGTAGTGAACAATGTGGCTGAAGATTTGGTGGCGAATATCTTCAGATTTCTTGCAGCGAAATATGAGGCAAGTTCGTTGAAGTAGACGTTCAACCTATCGCAGATGTCATCAATGGGTGGGAGGCCTGATGCCATGATCGTCCAATCGTCCGCATATGATACGATCTCTATGCCGTCTGGAGGGGGTGGAATGGAGGATAAGTAGAGGGTGAGGAACTCCCTGTTTCACTCTACGGTGCTTCGACTTCTTATCCCTAAATTCCACAAATGACTGGCGACCACACAGATAATTCGCGACCCAGCGTTTCACGTCTGGCGAGCTGCTGCACCTCCTCGTAATCCTAGTGGAGGCATCCTTATTCACCGTACAAAACATGGAGCTTTCAATCTGCTCTGCTCTTACCTAGGTGAGAATGCCATGACGTGGACCGCATTTGTTAAGTTCTTTGAATGATATTTTCAAATAGAAAAACACCACCTCCAAAATTTGAGGCGAATCGAGTAAAAATTGCGCCCTCCAGAGGCTCAAAAAGTCAAACTGAGAGATCGGTTTATATGGCAGCTATATCAGGTTATATACTGATTTAGACCATACTTGGAACAGTTGTTGGAAGTCGTATCAAAACGACATATGCAAAATTTCAACCATATTAGATAAGAATTGCGCCCTCTAGAAGCCCAAGAAGTCTAATCGGGAGATCGGTTTATATGGCGGCTATATCAGGATATGAAGTGATTTAGATCATGCTTGACACAGTTGTTGGAAGTCAACATAATACACTTCACGCGAAATTTCGGCCAAATCGGATAAGAATTGCGCCGTCTAAAAGCTCAAGAAGGCAAGACCCAAGATCGGTTTATATGGCAGCTATATCAGGTTATAGACGGAGCAATTCCGATTCGATTTGCAAAATATCGGTCAAATCGAATCGAAATTGCGCCCTCTAGAGGCTCAAAAAGTCGAATCGGGAGATCGGTTTATATGGCGGTTATAGACTGATTTAGACCACTTCCGACAACTGTGTGGTCTGCAAAATTTCAGCCAAATCGGACAAGAATTGCGCCCTCTAGAAGCTCAAGAAGTCAAGATCCAAGATCGGTTAATATGGCAGCTATATCAAAACATGGACCGATTTGGCTGATTTACAATCCCAACCGACCTATACCAATAGGAAGTATTTGTGCACAGTTTACTCCTTCGAAAATTAGCGTATTTTCGACAGACGGACGGACATGGCTAGATCGACTTAAAATGCTTTGACGATCAAGAATATACATATATACTTTATGGGGTCTTAGACGCATATTTCGAGGTGTTACAAACGGAATTACGAAATTTGTATACCCCCCACCCTATGGTGGAGGGTATAAAAACACCATATGGAATGTAAACAACCACCGAGAAACACATCTCCATTTGACTGCATGTCGATATCTCATTCATGAGACTTCTCTCAATCTGCTTGTGGCATTTTTTATTACCTGTGTATTGTCCCTTGTTACTCTCCATTTCAGCGAGGAAACCAACCAATTTGTATGGCTTTTCATACATTTTGCCTTTGAACGCAACAACAACAATTCATCTCACTGCCGCATAGGTGTTTCATTGTGAAGCCTTCATACCTACTTGATGGTTATGGCGCATGTGTGTTGTGTATTGTTTACAACGAAGATGATCCTTTTTACTATGAAATAAAGCGAACATGCGCCTGTACTCAAAACTCTTTTGCGTGTGCAATAAACAACAACAACAAAAGGATAACATTAGTGTGTACAGTGGAGGTGTGTTATCGGAACCTTTTTCTCTCATTTTCTTTCCAAAAATCGTCTCTTTCTCATTTTATTTCTTCTAACAAACCTATCATAAATTAAGCAGCAGTCATTTTCGGCAAACAAAAGACTTCTCAGCAGTCAGCCTGCTGTTCTGAAATTGCAGAGCTACTGCTGTAATCATGCTGTAGCAGCAGCATGAACTAGTAACAGTCAGCAGACAGTGTTTGCAATTTTTTCTATGAGTGAACCCTTCTTCTTTAACTGTGAAAACAGTCGATTATGAACTGTAGCTAAGGATTTTCTCTTCCCAGCCTTTTTCATTATTTCCCAATCCCGTGATTTTCCGCACTTTACAAACGATCACGATCATTCCCTATGTTCTCGTTATCGAATTTGCAAACCGAACGAGTTTTTCCCAATATAGTTTTTGTTTTTAAGAAAAATAGCTTTGGAAACGGTATGGCGGCGGCACCCGAAAGGTAGGAGAATAAATAAGGAAAACACCAAAACAACAAAATAAATTGCAGAAATTAAAAGAAGGTCAACGAAACAAAAACAGATTTAAAGAATAATTTGATAATTTTCGGATGTAGCGAAGCGCATAGGGCTTATAATATAAATAAATACAAGTTGGTATTATAATTACCTGTTTTTTGACTGTTTTTTGCTGGAGAATTGTGCATAACAAATTTTTCCCCTTCCACGCATTTGAGGCATTGTTTATCAATGTCTTCTATACTATTCCTTAACGAAGGATAGCTGATTTCAAAATACCTTTTTCCATCACCAAGGAAAATTTCCGATTTAAAATTGCTGCCAGGGAACATTTCAGCTAAATATGCTCCACCAACAGAGTTATTGGGGGAGTGAACTTTATGGTAGGTAGAAATATTAATTTTGTTTGGGGGAGGCAGTTCGGCGATGTTGTTTTTCATTCGTATCAAATATAATCGATAACAGCATATTGGACCATTCCGTTCGCTTACTCTAGGTACAAAAACTTTGAATACACACTTTTCTTCATTGATCCTCACTTTAGTCCACATAACGCGAGTAATGACATCAGGGACGGATACAGGCATGGTGCACTTAGCTGTAGCAGGTTCCCCGTTTTTTCTATGGCGCGTAATTGCCGATACTGTGACTGTGTAGTTAGTATTCGATATAACTCCATCGTACGATGTGTGATGTTGTGGTTCATCAATTCGCCTTATTTTAGGTCCCCACGTCTCAGTATGAATTTTTCCATTTCGGTTATACGAGGATATACCTTCCAACTGAATTTGATACGAAACCACTTTTCCATTTGGTTTCTCCGGCTCCACCCAACCAATATCAACTGTATTAATATTTGACATGTTATTGTGTATGCAAAACACTTTAAGGTCTTTTGGTTTCGACGAAACGCCATCCATTGTAGTCCCATTCACAATATCTGACCAAGGACCACATAATTTTGTTAAGTCACTGCACGCGCGTACCTTAAATTCATATTCGGTTGCGGTTTTTAAGTTATCAAACATATATGGAAGATTTCTAGAGTTTTGCTGATAAACTGCTTCTTCGATGATTTTTGGTTTTTCCCCAGCTTCTGAAACAACCAATTCATAATACTGAACATATGGGAACAGGTCCAGCGGTGGCGGATCCCAGCCAATGGTTATGGTTGATGCAGTACTTCCCGTTGTTTTAACTTTTGGTATGAAAATAGGGTCTTTTTCCAATGTTGTTACTGCTAGAGGGTATTGAAATGGGGTTCCGTTACCAATGCTGTTCTTTGCAGACATTCTTAAAAAATAGCTTGTATTGGGTAAAAAATTTTCTAACACATATGACGTGTTTCCACCTCCAATTACATCTTTATAATAAGTTAAGTCAGGGTTCCCTCTCTGCAGGTATTGTATAAAATATTTTTGCACAGGGTCGTTGCCATCATTAATGGTCCAATTCAGATAAATTTTGCTGGCTCCCACCGCCTTCACATAGTCAATGCTAACCTTTGGCACATCCATAACCAAGAGTGCTATATTAGTTCTCGCAAGTTCTTCTCCGCTGGATAAATATGATACACAAGCGTAAGTTCCATTTTCTTTCTTATAAACTTCGGTTAATTCCAAAGTATAATTAATATGGGTCGAATTCAAATTTTCAATGTTGGCTGATTTATCCAGAAAACTGAATGCATTTTCGTCCTTTAACCATTGTAGTTGTTTGTCCAATGTATCATTTTGGGGATATATTTCAATTACACAATACAATTTCACTGAGTGACCGATTTTCTGCTTTACTTTTTCTCCATTGGCGTCCACAATTTTTGGCGCAATGAAAGGCTGAAGAAATACTTTTCGAAGTATGATATTATCTATGGTTTCGCATATGTAAATGCCTTCGTCACTTATTTGTACGTTAGCAATGCTTAATGATATTTCATAAATCTCTTGCATCTCAGATATTTCGTTCGTATTGTTGGTTCTGACAACTCCAGTGAATGTCCTTAAAAAAAGAACACATTAAATAATCGATAAATCATGGGTAAAACGTAATAAATGCTGTTTCTCTTGTTCACCCATACATATATGGGTAGAGATGGGCGATGAGTAAATACCCTGTATTTACCCATCTTCTTCTTCAATCAATTTGTGTTTATTTGTTTGCTTGTGTGTTCCTTATAGACTCAGAAACGGCTGATCACTGACGGTGCATAATGATCCCGTGGTGAAAATAGGCTACTACCAAATTTTTTTGATATCTGAGGGGGGAGCGGACCCTCCCCCTTACCCTAATTTTCAGAAACGCCAGATCTCGGAGATGGGTAGTGCGGTTTAAGCGAAATATTGTGTGCTCCCTTATAGTGACCTACAAACAAAAAATTGGTATCCAAATTTCGGATGGGGTACCTAGGGTGGGCGACCCACCCCAAAACCTACCAAATATATACATACACCAATCACGACAATATGGGACTCAAATGAAAGGTATTTAAGATTAGAAAACGTGTCTGATATCCAATTGTCGGACGACAAAGTGTTTGGGGGACCACCCCAACCCCCAAAAAACCCCTTAATCGGACATATTTACCGACTCATATGAAAGGTATTTGCGAATAATAAAATACGAATCTGATATCCAAATTTGGGACAAAGTTTCTGGGGGTCCACCCCTTCCCCAAAACACTCCCCAAACAGGACTTATTTACTGACCATGACAATATGGGGCTTAAATAAAAGGTATTTGAGTGTAGAACACGAATCTGATATCCAGATGTGGGACCAAGTGTTTAAGGGCCCGCCCATCCCCGAGAACATCCCCCAAAGAAGACAAATTTACGACCAAAGCAATATGGGGCTCAAATGAAAGGTTTTTAGAAGTAAAGCACGAATCTGATATCAATGTTTGGGAAAAGTGTCTATGGGGTCACTCCACCCCCATAACACCACCCAAATAGGGAATATTTACTGACCATGGCAATATGAGGTATTTTAGAGTAGAACACGAATCTGATATATATTTTCAAAGCCAAGTCACTGAGTGGCCGCTCCATCCCCCCAAACCGGTCATATTTGTCAACCATGGAAATATGGAGCTCAAATGAAGAGTATTTGGGAGAAGACCATGAATCCGTACCTCAAACCGGACATATTTGCTGGCTCCGTCAATAAGGGGTTTAAGTGAATGGTATTTGAGATTAGAAAACGAATTTGATATCCAATTTCGTGGCCAATGGCAGTATGGGGTTCAAATATATGCGAATAGAGCACGTTGCTGATATATTTTCAGGGCTTAGTGATTGGGAGACCACCCCCCAAACAGACATATTGGACGTTCATGTCAATGTGGGCCTCAAATGAAAGGTATTCGGAAGTAGATTACGAATCTGGCATACAAAATCAGATCGGAGTATAGGCGGTCCCCCTTCCCTCCAAAAACGCTTTAAATTGGCATATGACTATATGGGACTCGGTTTTTTGTTTGTTCCGTAGAACCAAAAACGGCTGAACCGATTTTCTTAAAATTTTCACAGATTGTGTAAGTTTGTGTGGAAGGAAACATAGGCTATATAATTTTTAGATATCGGATGGAGGCGGTCCCTCCCCCTTACCCCAACAACGCCATCCAAAATCAATAATGGACCAATAGGCACAATATGGATATCAAATGAAAGAAAATGACTATAAATTTTAATATCGTATTAAAATTTAGGTCCAAGTACCTAGCGGGCCTCCCCAATCAAAAAACTCCTCTAAACAGATATATTCGACGTTCATGTCAATATGGGCCTCAAATGAAATGTATTCGACTGTAGATTACAAATATAGCATTAAAAATTAAGTCCAAGTAATGGGAGGTCGACCCCAAGTACCGGGCATATTAGCGGACCATATCTATATGGGACTCAAATGAAAGGTATTTGGGAGTAGATTACGAATATAACATTAAAATTTGAGTTCAAGTCTAGGTTGCGATTTTCTTTCCAAAAATAAGTCAAATAGGTTGACAATATGGGACTCAAATGAATAGTATTTGAGAGTAGAAAACGAATTTGACAATTTCGGAGGCAAGTGTTTGGTGTACACACCTTAAACTGAACTTAATTTCCGATTATGGCAATATGGAGCTCAAATCAACGGAATTTGGGAGTAAAGAACGAATTTGATATCTATTTTCAGGGCAAAGTGCCGGTGGCCGCCCCAGCCCCAAAACACCCTCCACACATTTCATATTAACTGAACATGGCAATATGGGGCTTCCATTAAATGGATTTGGGAGTGCAGCACGAATTTTATATCCATATAAGAGTCGAAATGTCTGAGTGCCATCCCTCCCCTAAAAAGCACTTCTCATTACCCTAATTTTCAAAACCACCAGATCTCGGAGATTGGTAATACGATTGGTTTGAAATTTGTTTTGCACTTTCACAGTTAAACAAAACATGGTTTCTATTGTTGGGGTCGGGTGCTCCGGTGGCACAATATAGAGCTCAAACGAAAGGTGCTTGAGAAAAAAACGAATTTGATATCCAATTGAAGAGCCATGTGTTTGGGAACTGTCCCACCCGAAAACACCTCCCTATTATATAAAAGCTATTTGATGTTAAATTGATTGATTTTCGGGAAATTGATACTGATTTTCGGGACAAAGTCCCTGGGGTCCATCCCACCCTCAAATATAATTTATTTACCGATCATGCCATTATGGGGCTCATATAAAATGCATATACAAAATGTAAACCAGAAACATTTACTACTACGATAATATAGGACCCAAAAGAAGGGTATTTGGGAGTGGAGTAAAAATTTACCCAGGAACCGGGAAGGGGCATGCTTCTCACACATCAATGAAAGCATTTCGATTCAAGTTTAAACTCAATGATAAGGGACTTTTCTTTATAGCCGAGTCCGAATGCGGTGCCGCAGTGCGACATCTCTTTGGGGAGAATTTTGTACATGACCATGCATGGCAAATATCGCCAGAATTAAGAACGGATCACCACCACTTTAAATTTTATCCGATGTTATTGCAGCGTTATGCCCGGACATAGGCTACAGTGGTACGAATGCGACATACAGGGCGAAGTGTCCCAACCCTAAATGATATTAGAGAGTTAGAGAAGGCGCAGCCGAGCGGGCCCGGTTCGGCTAGTTTTATATAATATATAATTTTGTGGATATCTGGGAAATATAAAACAATTCCAAACAAGTTTTGATGATTTCAGATTTTCTGATCTACTAAAATCGCTCCCTATATGGACCCATATCCAGATTTAAAGTCTTGAGGCAATAAATTGTAAATATTTCATTAGATTTCGCTGAAATATGACACAGTGAACTGTGGTAGACTCTACCGATTACTGTGAAATGTGTTGGTACTAAATACTACCAAACCCATGAACATTCCATTAAGGAACAGTGAATACTTTTCTCATATCCACGAGTGCAGTCCGATTAATTTTTAAGCTCAATGATAAGGGCCTCCTTTTTTATGGCAATTCCGAACGGCGCGCCGCATAACGACACCACTTGGTGGAGAAGTTTTAACATTGCGGGATACCTTACAAATGTAGCCAGCATTAGTAAGGGGATAACCACCGCTGACGGTTATTGTCCGATTGGACAATATATGGATTTAGTGGTAATATACACCGATCTCCTAACCTACCGATATAAAGTATTAAGGCCATAAAAGGTGCATTTATTACACCCAGGTGTAGAGGTCTATTAAAACTCATTGTTGCAAATTTCATCCAAATCGGAAGAAAAATACCCCTTTTATGGGCTCAATACTCAATATCGGAAGATCGGTCTATATGACAGCTATATCCAAATACGGTCCGATCTGGACGGTATCCAACAAAAAGGTTTAGAGTGATACCAGAACTCGCTGAGCCAAATTTCATCAAAATAGGATGAAAAATGCTCCTTTTATAGGCTCATTACACAATATCGGGAGATCGGTCTATATGGCAGCTATATCTAAATATGGTTCAATTTGTACCACCTTTGACAGAAATGGGTAGAGGTCTACCAGAACATACTGTGCCATATTTCATCGTATTCGGGTAATAAAGGTACCTTTTATGGCCTCAATACCCTATATCGGGAGATCGGGTGGTCGGTCTATAGGGCAGCTATACCCAAATATAGTCCGATCTAAACCACACTTCACAGAAATGAGTAGGGGTATACCAGAACTCACTGTGCCAAATTTCATCGAAATTGGATGAAAAAATACCAATTTTTTTCTTCAAGATTTTAAGTCTGGAGATCGGTCTGTATAGCGGCTATATATAACTAAATCCGATTTTATGAGATCAGAAGATCAGGTTTATATACAAAGAATAGGAAATCGTCCAAAATTTTTTGAAAAATGGTGATATATCCAAGATATCTACAAAATTATAAATACCCAGCTTTTGGGTATAATGGGTAAATACCTTTTGGGTATTTACCCATAGCCCATCTCTAACCATTCCCCATTTTGAAATAACCTGGTTGTTACATTTTTAAAGCATAGTATTAGGCGGTTATAAATTGTAATTTAAAAAGCGTCACCGAACGTCTTATCACTTATTATTTATGTAATAAGTGATAATTCTTTTAATTTTAATTCTTTTTTATTGTTAGGTGATCTTTTTTATTATTTTGTTTCAAGCTCTTGATAATTTGTTTTTAAAGCCAAGAGGATCATAGTGATTTGTATACCCTCCACCATAGGATGGGGGTATACTAATTTCGTCATTCTGTTTGTAACACCCCGAAATATGCGTCTAAGACCCCATAAAGTATATAAAGGGTGATTTTTTTGAGGTTAGGATTTTCATGCATTAGTATTTGACAGATCACGTGGGATTTCAGACATGGTGTCAAAGAGAAAGATGCTCAGTATGCTTTGACATTTCATCATGAATAGACTTACTAACGAGCAAAGCTTGCAAATCATTGAATTTTATTACCAAAATCAGTGTTCGGTTCGAAATGTGTTCATTCACCGTTCAGCGATGAGGCTCATTTCTGGTTGAATGGCTACGTAAATAAGCAAAATTGCCGCATTTGGAGTGAAGAGCAACCAGAAGCCGTTCAAGAACTGCCCATGCATCCCGAAAAATGCACTGTTTGGTGTGGTTTGTACGCTGGTGGAATCATTGGACCGTATTTTTTCAAAGATGCTGTTGGACGCAACGTTACGGTGAATGAACACATTTCGAACCGAACACTGATTTTGGTAATAAAATTCAATGATTTGCAAGCGTTGCTCGTTAGTAAGTCTATTCATGATGAAATGTCAAAGCATACTGAGCATCTTTCTCTTTGACACCATGTCTGAAATCCCACGTGATCTGTCAAATACTAATGCATGAAAATCCTAACCTCAAAAAAATCACCCTTTATATTCTTGATCGTCATGTCATTTTATGTCGATCTAGCCATGTCCGCCCGTGTGTCCGTCCGTCCATCTGTCTCTCGAAAGCACTCTAACTTTCGAAGGAGTAAAGCTAGCCGCTTGAAATTTTGCACAAATACTTTTTATTAGTGTAGGTCGGTTGGTATTGTAAATGGGCCAATGTTTTGATATAGCTGCCATATAAACCGATCTTGGGTCTTGACTTCTTGAGCCTCTAGAAGGCGCAATTCTTATTCGATTTTATTGAAATAATGCACGTAGTGTTTTGGTATCACTTCCAACAACTACGCTTAGTATGGTTTTAATCGGCCCATGTTTTGATATAGCTGCCATATAAATCGATCTTGGGTCTTGACTCCTTGAGCCTCTAGAGAGCGCCATTCTCCTCCGATTTAACTAAAATTTTGCTCGTAGTGTTTTGGTATCACTTTCAACAACTGTGTTAAGTATGATTCAAATCGGTTCATAAACTGGTATAGCTGTCATGTAAACCGATCTTGGATCTTGACTTCTTGAGCCAATAGAGCGCGCAATTCTTATCCGATTTGGCTGAATTTTTTACAACGGCTTCTCTCATGACCTTCAACATACGTGTCGAATATAGTCTGAATCGATCAATAGCTTGATACAGCTCCCATATAAACCTATCTCCCGATTTTGCTTCTTGAGCCCCTACAAGGAGCAATTCTTATCCGAATGAATTGAAATATTACACAATGACTTCTACAATGTTCAGCATTTATTTATGGTCCGAATCGGACTATAACTTGATATAGCTCCAATAGCATAACAGTTCTTATTCAATATTCTATGTGTGTCTAAAAAGAGATACCGCGCATAGAACTCGACAAATGCGATCAATGGTGTAGGGTATATAAGGTTCGGCCCGGCCGAACTTAGCACGCTCTTACTTGTTTTGTATATTTTGGTTTAAGTATTACTTTTTTTTATTATGCTTTAATCATATTTTTTTTAATTTAATATTACGTTGATCTTTTTTGAGTAGGATTTTTTTATTCAGTTACTGCTCATAATTTTTAATAAGTGTTAAATAGGTTAACATTTTTTCCATTTTCTAAGTTTTTTATTTTTAATTGAGTAGTTTTTTAATTTATGTTTGAAAAAGTACGTCGTATACATAGTGTGATTGTTTATAGGCTAAATGGCTTCGCATTGCATGAAATAAAATAAATAAATAAATATCAAAACTTGGGTTTAATTACCCAGGGGGACGCTCCAACCCTAAAACTCCTCTAAACAGACACATTGGAGTGCATGTCAATATGGGTTTCATAAAAATCAAATCCAAGTAAGGGGGGTCGCCCCACCTCCAAATGGGCGTATTAGACGATTATGGCTACATGGAACTGAAATGAAAGGTAATAAGGTCTAGGTTACGAATAGACATTAAAATTTGTCCAAGTATCTAGGCGGCGCTTTACATCCTAAAATAACCTCAAATAGGTTTATTGATCCATTGTGACAATATGGGACTCACGCGAGAAGCATTTTAAGTTAAAAAACGAATTTGATTTCCACTTTTGGGGGCTAAGTGTTTGGGGGTGTCAAAACACCGCCAAACTGTACATATGTACTGATAATGGCAATATGGGGCTCAAATTAGAGGCATTTGGAAGAAAAGCACGAATTTGATATCCATATTTAAGGCGAAATATCTGGGGGTCATTCCACCCAAAAAGAACTCCTTATTACACTTATAATCCTAATGGGTGGTCCAAGCAAGCTACAATCTGTTTTACAATTTTTTCTTATATAAACTAAATACAAAAATTTGCTATCCATTGTTCCGATGGGGTTACCACCCCCCAAAACCCGCCAAATGGATATATAGATCATTCACGCCAATATGGGACTCAAATGAAAGAGTAAAAAACGAATCTCGTAATAATTGATAGCTTTCAAAAGCTCACATAGATATGAATGTATTCCGCATTCCGGTTAGAAGCTGTATCAAGTTGTGGACCATACACTGCGCAGATGTTGAGTCATAACAATTGGGTTAAAAATTGCGCCCACAGTATCATGACAATTAAAGCAAGTAAAAACGTAGTAAGTTTGGCTTTGCCTATTTTTGCACACCCATCACCATGGTAAGCTTAGATTTGCCCATTTTTACATTCCTACCACCATGGAAAAATGTATTACCCTATTGTTTCCACTATATCCACAGTTATTTCCAGATACGGGCCGATTTGGATTAGATGCACAAAAATCTTATACAAGTCCCACCTCAATTTTTTCCAAATCGAAAATTGCCAAAATTCTTCTGTTACTGCGAAATTGGTATAGATAACTCAAACTTTTTTGAAAATTGTGGTCGCTACTGGGTGCAGAACTGGCCCAACGGCGGTGACATTTGGTTAAGTCAGAGCTGTATCTTGTACTGCTTGCCAACATACTATTTCTAGGCCAATCCTTATCTTTCAAAGCCTTCAAAATGTGGCTGCATTTGCGAATATCTAAGTTTTATGGTGATAGTTTTGGCAAACCAGCGTCAGTATTTTAAAGAAATTTTTTCTTTTGCGTTCATTTGAATTTGCTCTCAAAGCAGTCATTTGGATTTAAATTACTTTTTTTCCATAAAATTTTACGCAAACAAATTGAAAAATTAAGCAACTAAGCTAAGCTAAGCTACGTAAGGATCGCTCAAAGAATGGAGGTGGGGGATTGGCCTTCGTAATACACCATTCGGTGTAGTATAGACCTATCTCGCCTGCGCTTGACGCTAGTGACCCCTACCTGGAATGCATGGGGATAGCAGTCGGGTCTGGTACTGCCGAGATAGAGCTATACAACGTGTATATACCGCCGGTTGATAGCTGTGTCCCGATTCATGGCCAGGCTTACAACCCCGACATAAGTGGGTTGCTATCTGGCCATAATCGTCTGGTTCTAGGGGACTTCAATGCGCATCACACGTCATGGAATTCTCCTCTAGGTAACGACCAGCGTGGCATAGCTTTGGCAGAGCAGATAGATAGCTCCACGTTTTGCACGGTGAATGAGGATGCCCCCACTAGAATTACGAGGTGGTGCAGCAGCTCACCAGACATCTCAATTACATCCCCTGATCTCCTGAGTGACGTATCCTGGCAAGCCGTCATCTCTTTGGGGTCAGACCACCTCCCCATAATTCTCACCATCGACCGACCACCCGACTTCATAACCTCTGAGCGCCGGACGTTTATCAATTATAAGAAGGCCGATTGGATTGGCTTCAGAGAGTATACCAATCGCCGCTTCAGTGAACTGCCACCCCCCTCAATCCCAAGGCAGCCGGTTGTACGTACCGGATTGACCCGATGAAGTCCTTCATCGGCAAGGGCTGCCGCCTCAGTGTACAACACACTGCTACAACAACAACAACAACAACAACACCCCCCTCTGATGTGCTCGCTTTATACCAGCCGGTCGAATACCCCATGTGCGGCCCAATTTCCCGGAGCAAGCAGTGGTACTCGCAGACGAGCGTGATGGGATTCGTGCTATGGACCCCGCTAACCCCAGAATCAGCGAGCTGAATCTGGAAATAAACAGGGTAGTCAACGAACATAAGCGGAATTTGTAGCTGGAACACTTGGAGCAACGTAACTTAGGCACCGGTGTAGGCAAACTGTGGTCTACTGTTAAGTCACTCTCGAACCCCGGTAGACGGGATAGCAGGACCTCAGTCACTTTTGGCGAAATAACCGTGACTGATCCGAAGAGATGCGTCAGGTTGTTCAACCGTCAATTTATTCTGCATCCCGAGAGAGACAGGGCAAGGAGGAGAGCCATTCGCCGTATTCGTGATAATTTACCGTGGGCGAAGTTACGAATGTCATCCGTGGCGCCAAATCTTCTAAGGCGTTGGGCCCCGACAGAATCTCTACATTGATGTTGAAGAAAGTCTATAGAAGAGATGGGGTTGGGGAATCAGGAGACGACTCAGCATTTGTTGCTGAACACATCAACAAAGAGATGGTAGGTGTTGATTTGTCCTTCTCGGGTCTTTTCCAGGATTTGGCGAAGTGTGAATATCTGGTCCAGGGTGGATTTACCAGGTCTAAAGCCGCAGTGATAGGGCCCAATTATATCATAGACTTTAGGTTTTAATCTTTCATACAGTACGATCGAGAGTATCTTGTATGCGATAGGGAGGAGACTTATTCCTCTGTAGTTGGCACATTCCGTCTTGTCTCCCTTCATGTGTACGAGGCTGAGGTTCCAATGGGTATGCGTTCTTCTAGCCAGATTGCGCTGATAAGCTGATGCATTCGCCTTATCAGCGTGTCGCCTCCGGTCTTAATTAGTTCAGCGGGTAACCCGTCGGCTCCTGCTGCCTTGTTGTTCTTTAGTTGGGTCATTGCTACTTGGACCTCATTCTGACTAGGAGATAAACATTCTATACCATCATCAGGGATTGGTTCTGCGGTATCCTCTTCGCAGCCAAGATGGACACTAGCAGTTGGACAAAATGTTGTTTCCATATCCTCAGCATGTTATCTGTGTACATCTCAATTCGCTCACACTCACGTCTTTCCATTTCCTCTTTATTTCTGCGGAATAGACTTTCTTCTCTCTCCTTTTCTCCCGATACCTCTTCTTTATCTGGCGCGTTGCTACTAATTGCAGGGTTGCTCTATATGCCGCATTCTTGGCTTCAGTAGCATCTCGACACTCTTGGTCGTACCATGGGTTTCTTGGAGAAGGCTTTCGGTATCCAAGTACGGATTTCACGGCATTTTCCATGGAATGGGCAATAGTTTGCCACTACGCCATTATATCATCGGAACAAGAAAGCTTTCATCAAACAGTTCGGTCAGTCGAGTGGAGTATGCCGCTGCCATTTATTGTGTTTCCAGCTTTTCAATGTCCAGCTTCCGTGCACTGTTAGATCGTACTTTCCCCGCCATGTTCAAACGGGTGCGAACCTTTGCTGCAACAAGGTAATGATCCGAATCTATATTCGCTCCACGGATCGATCGTAAATCTAACACGCTGCATGAATGCCTTCCATCTATCACAACGTGATCAATTTGGTTCCTCGTGTTTCGATCGGGTGACAGCCATGTGGCTTTGTGAATATTTTTATGGTGAAATCTGGTGCTACTAACTACCATGAATACCAAAAATGGACGATTTTAATATCATGGGCGGGGCAGAGGTAATATTCTCTCTCTAGGCGCTCGTAGAAAATATCCTTGGTCTGCTCGTTTTTGTCTTCCGTCGGCGCATGGGCACAAATAAGGCTGGTGTTAAAGAATTTGGCTTTCATGCGGATTGTGGCTAGCCTCTCATCCACCGGAGTAAAGCTGGATACAAGGTGTTTCAGTCTCCGACTAACCACAAATCCACAGCCAAATTCTTGCCTCGTGTAATGGCAGCTGTAGTATAATTCGTCACCGTTTGGTGTTGTAGTGACGCCATTCCCCAGTCCATCGCACATCTGCCTTGTACTTCTCTAATACATCCGCCAGCGCGTATACTGCACCTTCTCTATAAAGAGTGAGGACATTCCAAGTGCGGATTCCGCAAATCATGGTCCTTTTTTCGTTTGGGAGGGTCGGTGCCGTTTTTACTATTCCTTTGTTTCTCATAGTAGTTCTCATAGTTTTCCGGGGGCGGATTACTAGCTCAGCGCCCCAACCCAATGGGTTTTGTGGGTCTGCACATGTATCCCTCGTTGTGGCGAGCCGCTTGCCCCATTATCCGACGCTCGCCTTCAGCCGCCCCTAACCTTGGAACAGACGCTGATGTTGTCCATTGGTTATTTGAAGGCGCCAATAACTCGCCTTGTCATCTCGAGTGCCATTGGCGCTCAGTATTTAATTAAGAGCCAGTGCCAACTTACTCCTCACTGAGACTCTCCTCTCGAAAATCGCTGACTGCCCGCGACCGCATTTGCAGCTACTCCGCATAAAAACGGAGCTTTCCACCATCCGCAACCTGTGGACGCGCCCGGTAGCTTTTAGCTAAGCTTCCCGTGATAACGATGGACACCACACAAATCGGAGCTCATAGTTCCAACCTGTGCGGTGCTCATCGTTATCCCGTGCCGGCCGGGGAAAATTAGATTAACTCCTAAATTTTCTTCCTAATTTTTACCAATGTTACCATCAATACTAATTTCTCTGTAATTGAAAATAGATGTATACTATTAATTGTCGTTTATCTTGTTCAGGTGACAATAGATCAGGTTAGGTTATGGTGGCAGACAGAAATCAAGACTTACATATCATTAGCAATCCCATGGCAGCCGGTTGAACGTAGAGGATTGACCCGATGGAGTCCTTCATCGGCAAGGGCTTTCGCCTCAGTGTACAACACACTGCAGCCGCAACAAGACTTACATATACATTTTATTCCAGCTTATTGTTGCCACCTTTCTACAAGTGGAGGTAGCGATCCTCGTCAAGCTCTATAGGTACGCAAGCTTGTTCCGGGCCATAGAGCCCATCGCCGAAAAAGTTATAGCTGTCGGTTATTTAAATGCACCAATAACTCGCCTTGTCATATGGAGCATCACATTCACTTAGTACTTAAGCAAGATACTGCTGATTGCCCGCGACTGCTGTTGCAGCTACTCGTATGGAGCATTCCACTATCCGCAATCAGTGGACGCCCGGTTGCTTCCTTGCTTCTCATGATAACGATGAACATCACATAGATCGGAGCATAAAGTTCCAGCCTGTTTGGTGTTCATGCAAAGATTTCCAATTGATACACAATACAGCAAGCCAGTAACATTCTCGAAATTCGTAACCCAGTTCTTATACCCTAAAGCCCATAACTACGCAACTACTATCACCAGCAATCCCATGGCAGTCGGTTTTACGTACCGGATTAGCCCGATAGAATCTTTCATTGGCAAGGGCTGCCGCCTCAGTGTACAACACACTGCTACAACAAAATTCTTTTGTTTCTTTTGTCCATACTACTGGTCCCTAAACCGTATTATGCACTCTCTCAATCGAAATGAATATAAATGCCAGACATATCAATATCAAACGAACCAGTTTATGGAACAGTACAGATGGAAGATGAGAACTGAGCGGCTTGACACATGCTTCCAAGAAATGGAGAGTATTCCCAGACAAATGAGCGTAAAATCTTCCAATGCCGTAAAGTGGAGTGATCTGTAGTAGAAATGACATGTGGAGCGATCAGTAGCGGAAATGAAAACTCTCGGAAACATGATAGCCATTGGTTATTTAAAGGCGCCAATAACTCGCCTTGCCATCGAGCATCATAGGCACTCAGTATTTAAGCTAGATCTGGTGCCACCCGGCCTCTTACTGACACTCTCCACTTGATACCGCTGATAGTCCGTGACTGCAGTTGCAGCTACTCCGTATGGAGCATTCCCCTATCCGCAACCTTTGGATGCGCCCGGTAGCTCGCAGCTAAGCTTCTCGTGACAGCAATGAACACCACACAGATCGGACCTCAATGATCCAGCCTGTGTGGTGCTCACAGCTACCCCGTGCCGGGATATAGGTCGGTTGGAATTGTAAATGTTTCATATCGGTCCATGTTTTGATATAGCTGTCATATAAAACATTTGATCTTCTTCTTAAATTCTTAAGCCTCTAGACGGTGCAATTCTTATCCGATTTTTTCACGAAGTGTTTTGCTTTGACTTTCAACAACTATGACAAGTATGGTATAAAACAGTGCATAACCTGATATAGCATCCGTGCTAAATATGGTCCAGATCTGACCAAACCGATCTCCCTATTTTTGGTCATGACCCCATAAAAGATGCATTTATTATGGGATTTTATTAGACCTCCTGACAACAGTGCGAATTGTATTCCAGATAGGACCATATATGGACATAGCTGTTGTGTAGACCGATCTGGCGAATAAACTTCTTGAGTTGATAAAATACTAATTTTTCAACCAATAGTGCATCCAATGTTCGGCCCGGACGCATTTAATTCGTTTTTGCTTCCGGCGTATAGTTTAATGGAATTATTCAGAAAACACTTAACATAAAGGAAGGGAAAAATATGAAAATTTAATCATTTTTTGTCTGCATTTCGAAAACGGTACACGATGTCGAAAAGAAAAGGTTTGCAAAAAAATCAAGTAAATCGGTTCATTCATTTCAGCTATAACCCTCAGAATGTTTGAGTGGTCAAATGTGACACCTTGTGTTGCACGCTGTATTAGTGAAGCCAATGTCTCTACAAATGTCTATAACATTTTGTACCGCACAGATCAATAGATGAAAGGTTTGGTGTTATAACTGCTGCGGTCCCCTTGGACCTCAAAGCATAGATATGACTATCGAAATGTTCGTGTATCGAAGGGTTAAGAAGCTTAAATTATAGATGAATAATTTAATATTTCCATCATATTGGATGCTCTCCACCTTCAGCTTTCAAAATTATTGAACTTTATGCAGTCGTAAATACATTTTACACTTCTAGAGTTTTTTTGTTGGCAAATTTTTATGTGTTTTCTGATGCAAGAAATTGGAAGTAAGAAATTAAGTTGTTGCAGTTAGTGGTGTATGCGTACATACATAGAAAAATAAAATAAAAATCAGTTTCAATCACGAAATTAATTGATCCAATTAATTTTTTAATTGAAACTGTTTCAATCACGAAAATGATAATATCAATCACTGTTATTAAAAAAGTAACTTAACAAAATTTCAATTAAAAAAACATTAAACAATTATTTTTTTAAAATTTCAATTAATTTCTATAATTGGTATACAGATCTTTACCTCCTGGAACATGAACTAGAGGTTAATTGTTTGGGCAAAGATCCGTGGTCACCCATATAAAACAAAAACTCCCCCGCGTGGGTTCACCAAAACAATTTCGGGTGCCGGGTAGGGGTTGTTGTTGTCGTAGCAGAGTGTTGTGCACTAAGTCGGCAGTCAATGGCCAATGAAGGACTCCATGGGGTTAATCCGGCACATAAAACCGGCTGCCATGGTATTGCTATTGATTTGTCGAAATGTGGGACGTATGGGTATTTGAAATCTCCTTCCCACTATATTGTAGGGGACAACATAGCCCTCAATTCAATATACTTAAGCACAATATTTGAAATTATTTTTAAGACTCCATTAAAAAATGATTGGATCAACTAAGTTTTTAATTGAAGAATACAAAATTTGCATCACGATTGTGATTCAAAAAATGTTCAGTTTCAATTAAAAAATTAATTGATTCAATTAATTTTTTGATTGAAAATGACAAAAAATTTCAATCACGACTGTAACTCAAGAAAATCATATCCAATTAAAATATTATTGAAATAATTAATTTTTTAATTAAAAATGTTTTTATTTTTAGTTAAAGTTTCAAAGAAAACTCTATTGCAGTCTTATGCTGTCTCTGATTGCGAGAAGACGTTGATTATAAAAAGATGTCAATCGGAACCAAAGCTTCAGGTCCGTGCCGGGATTCAAAAGAACCCCGGACCCTGGTTCTGTTCGGTTTGCCAGAACCGCCTCCATCATCGGTCGGTGTCGGTGAGGTGTAACCGGTGCATGGAGTGGGTACATTTCCGATCTTGTTCTGGCCTCACTTCACTACGGGAGCATAGTCATACTGGATATGTCGTAAGGTGATGTGCGAACATAGCCAGCAGTGGGTCACAAGCGTCGTCGTCGTCGCCTTCTGCGTCCACCCGACCTCTCCCGTACGGCAATTTGCGCAACGGCAGCATCCCAGCCCAAATATTGGCAGGCCAGTGTCTCGAAGTGTATAATTTTTCCAGCTCAACTGCAACGGACTTCGTGGCAACATCGATGAGATTGTGGATTCCATGAGTCGGAAAGATATATTGGTCGCAGCGATCAACATCAATAGCTTGCACAGTTATCACGGATTCAATGTGCTACGTTAGGATCGCTCAAGGAATGGAGGTGGGTGATTGGCCTTCGTTGCAATATAGACCCATCTCGCCTGCGCCTGGCGCTAGTGACCCCTACATGGAGTGCATGGGGATAGCAGTCAGGTCCGGTACTGCCGAGACGGAGCTATCATTAAGCCGCTTGCTTTATACCAGCCGGTCGAATACCCCAAGTGCGGCCGGTGCAGGCAGTGGTACTCGCAGACGAGCGTGATAGGTTTCGTGGTACGGACCCCACTAACCCCAGAATCAGCGAGCTGAATCTGAAAATAAACAGGGTAGTCAACGAACATAAGCGGAATTTGTGGCTGGAACACTTGGAGCAATGTAACTTAGGCACCGGTGTAAGCAAGCTGTGGTCTACTGTTAAGTCACTCTTGTACCCTGGTAGACGGGATGAGAGGACCTCAGGCACTTTTGACGAAATAACCGTGACTGATCCGAAGAGATGCACCTGGATTTACCTGGAGAACTACTGTCCTCAACCTGGCTTTGAGCACTCTAATAGTTCCCGATGTCTGAAAAATGGGCAGTGATCCCGCTACTGAAGCCTGAAAAGGACCCGAATTTGGGGAAGTCGTACAGCCCGATCTACCTTCTCTCACCAGTAGCAAAGACGCTTGAGGCATTACTCCTACCGAGCCTCGTAGGAGAATTTCCATTCGTCGAGCATCAACATGGATTTCGAAGACTGCATAGCACAACAACAGCTTTGCATGCCATCACCGCACACATTTGCCTTGGCTTCAACCAGCCCAGGTCATGTGATAGGACGGTCCTCGTGGCACTTGACCTATCGAAGGTATTCGGCAAATTATTTGAGGACATCGCCAACACGTCCCTCCAGCCAGGCCTGAAACGCTGGGTCGCGAATTATTTGTGTGGTCGCCAGTCATTTGTGGAATTTAGGGATAGGAAGTCGAAGCACCGTAGAGTGTGAAACAAGGAGTTCCCCAAGGTGGGGTGATATCTCCGGCACTGTTTAACCTCTACCTATCCTCCATTTCACCCCCTCCAGACGGCATAGAGATCGTATCATATACGGACGATTGGACGATCATGGCATTAGGCCCCCACCCATTGTTGACATCTGCGATAGGTTGAACGTCTACCTCAACGAACTTGCCTTTTCGCTGCAAGAAATCTGAAGATATCCGCCACCAAATTTTCAGCCACTTTGTTCACTTCAAATACGCGTGAGGTGAATACTGAGCTGACTGTGATGGTCGATGGAGAAATGATTTCGACCATTAAGTGTCCCAAAACACTTGGCGTCACATTTGACAGCCCTTACACATTCTATCCACATGCCACAGCAATCTGCAATAAAGTCAAAAGTAGAAACAAGGTCCTCAAGTCACTTGCTGGCAGCACTTGGGGTGCAGACAAAGAAACTTTGTTGACAACGTACAAAGCAATTGGCCGGTCTGTGGTAAATTATGCAGCGCCAGTGTGGTCTCGTCAACTTTGTGACACGCAATGGAATAATATTCAGATCTCTCAGAATGCCGCCCTCCGAACTGCGACGGGCTGTCTCCTCAGTTCTCATGTGGACCATCCTCCATCAGGAGGATTGTAACCAGAGACCGCACGATACACGTCACATGTTTAACTGCCCAGCCAAACCCCATCTTAGTCGCAGAGTTCCTGGGTCTTGACACTCAACAGAATCAAGCAGACGAAAGATAGAACACAATAAACTGCTACAACAACAACATCATCATCAATAAATGAGAATACTGCAGCAATGAAAAAACTTAGCGATTCTAACATCAAATTCTTCACGCATGAATTAAAAGACACAAAACTTTATAAATTAGTTCTTTTCGGACTTCCGAAACTAGAGACCACTTATATCTCCAAAGAACTTAACACAATATTCCTGTGTCCAACATTAAAGAAATAGTCACCACTATATCTTCAGTTGACGTTGCTACGCCGTCGAATTTGATAAACCACTATATTTGAAATCGAGCGTCAAAAAATCAGACGACTTTGCCGCATTGTGGTCTAATGGAGAAACGCCACAAGTGGAAACAAAGGATCAACTCTTTTCACAAAGTGTGCAATATACAGGCATGGATCCAGAAATTGTAATAGGAACAGCACCTGCATCGCGTGCGGTGGCAATCATGACTATTCTTCTCGCTGCCCCAGTCGTAAAGATTACATATTTTTACGTCAAAAGCTTTCAAACAAGTCGCGACCAGTTTTTAACGCAGGTGGTCCCAGTTGTTCCCATGAAGCCTCAATATCATTGAGACTTGCTAAATGGACTTAAGATAATGCAATGGAATTGTCAAGGAATAACTGAATATTCAAAAAATATCGAGCTTCAAAAGTTTATGAGGCAAAACTCTATTGATCTATTAAGGTTACAGGGTTTATAGAAATGACAGAGCCCAACATGGCGGTGCAGTCGCCATTGCTATTCGAATGTCCACAAAACATAACCACCAAAAAGCATACGCAACTAAATTTATAGAAAATATTTGCATGACGGTGACTATCTGGAACAAACAAGTTTTGCTTATATCGGCTTATTGTCCCCGACTCATTCCAGATTTCAAAAATGATTTAAGTCTGCTTACTTCATCAGATGAATTCTTTTTATCTTGCAATCTAAATGCTAAGCACCGAATTTAGAACTGCCTGGACTCGAATACTGGGGGCCTCACATTATACCACCACCAATTCCAATTATCGAATTATTACATTTTTATCCACATAATCCAACAAGACTGCCTCAAAATGTATCTTTTTGAAACCCCTCTATTATTGACTTATTACTTACAAATTCAACAACAACTTATTCTGATTTACTCACACACCCACTAAGGCCACCTTCCAGCAAACTGCAAGACTACATTATGACTTTTCTAAGGTAAATTGGATACACTTAAAGACTTCGATAGATGCGAAGTTACCTAACCAGACTTTACTCAATCAGACATTGAGCTCCGAGAATAAAGACATTGCCTTTGAATTGTTTATTAACTCTCTAGGGGAGGCATGTGCCGAGGATATCCCTTTTAAGAGTAAAGTGAACTGCGAGCTTAAGTTGTCTCACTTAAGTAAGACTCTAATTACCACAGTAACCGATACAGGCCTGAGTTTCAAAGATGTACAGATCAAGACCTAAAGATGACCTATGAGGCGATTATTAAGGAGCACAATAAATTAATTGAATCTCATGTTCAGAAGGAAAGAAACAATAGGTGGTCTAAGCTCCATGGCAACCTGCCTGGCCGAGAATAGGGTAAATTTGGTAGCAAGGACATTGATAGATTCCTCGTGTCCAACGGATCTTGGGTAGGTACTTTATTTCTGGCCTTAGGAATGCAAAGGCAACTGGAATAGATGGAATTCCTAATATAAAGCTTAAAACTCTCTCTAATTATGCGCTATCAATATTGGAAAAAATATTTTATTTCTGTATACCTCATTCATATTTTCCGAAGTGTTTTAAGAAGGCTAAGGTTATCCCAATAAAGTGCAACGTAAGGACCATACAACAGGTTTAGAGCATATCGTCTTGGCATAGGAGGAGCGATGAGGACCTTCGTGGAAGGAAGGGAAAAGGTTTCCGATCAGATACCTGAGACAACACTTGAGGTCGGGTGCGAGGCACTGATGCCAGCGGCACAGTCTTTGATGGACGGAACCCTAGTATTGCCATCTGGAAGATCATGTAACACGGATAGATCAAAGCTAGAGTAGAGATTGGGCCTGGGGGTCTACATTGAGAACCCAAGGACTGAGATCGGTTTTAGACTGCCTGACCATAATACTGTCCGGCAGACGAAGATCCGGGCGATCACGGAATGCATGAGGTGGTGTGTTGCTAACGCGAGGACGTCGAGTGTTAACATCTTTACGGACAGTAAAATGGCCATAAGGCCAATAACAACCAGAACGGTCAGGTCAGATCACGAACAATCTTGGAATGTAAGAAGGAGAGTAACGCCTTCTCTGATAATGGCACTATCCACATCGTTTGGGTGTCGGCCCATGACGGAGTAAGTGGAAATGATGAAAGGGCAGACGATTTGGAGGTGGAGGCCGCCAATAAACTTGGTTAACCCGAAGCCTTTCGGGTCGCATGTAACACTGTGGAACACAGTCGGTAGGACGGCGAAAATCCTTTGGAGTGACCCGGATCGTGCGAGGACGAGGCTATTACTGAAAGGAAGTAAGAAGGAGGTCAGCTTAGCTTTTGGTATCATAACGGGACACAAAGGACTACAAGCTCACTTATGCTAAATCGGTGCGGCAAGTGATAGCATGTGTAGGGCATGTGGGGAAGATGATAAGTCGTTGGATGTGTTTGCCCGGCTTTCGCGGCTAAAAGACAACGATGCTTAGGTGGAGACACAATACCAGACATGAACCAACATAGGGGCGTGAGATGGAAAACAATTAGGAATTTTGTAAGTTGCATCGAATTCCTAACTTAGATTTTCTTTTTCGAGGTTACTTTTTTAGTATTTAGAGCGCACAACAAGCCGATTACTGGCTTCGGTGTATGTCCACTGTGGCATGGGACGGATTAATACCCGCACCCCCTTTGCAACCTAACCTAACCTATCACAATCCCTAAAAACTTTAAAGATTCAAAACAACCTTCAAGCTATCCACCAATTAGTTTACTAACTTCCATTGACAAAATTTTTGAAAAAATTATACACAACAGGTTAAAGTCATTTGTGGATAAAGCCAATGTACTCCATATGTTCTAATTTGGGTTTAGGGTGAAACACTCATCTGTCCATCAAATTAAAAGAGTGGTAGTTATAATAAGATCTAATAACCGCCAAAGATATTCCACTGGTGTTTAATCGCTAGACATTGAGAAATCCTTCGATTCCGTGTGACACATGGTCTGATTTACAAACTACAATATATAAATTGAACTGTCCAATTTATTTAGCGAAAAATTTACAGAGCTTTCATTCTAATAGGTCTTTTATTGTCGATAACGACGGTTGTCAGTCGGAAGAAAAATCTATTCCCGCAGGAGTTCCTCAGGGGTCCGTGCTCCTCTCCTTGAACTCGTTTAGATTTTTAGGAGTTATATTGAACAGGTCACTTACATTCAGGGAACATTTTGATATTACTTGTCTAAACTCCATACGACGTGGCAGAGCACTATTTCCACTCCTTAACAAGAAATCGAAACTGAATTTTAAGAACAAGTTGCTTTTATATAAGATGTGTATTAGGTTTGGGGAAACTGTGCCAAGAAAAGATTACAGATTATACAGAACAAGAGTTTGACGATTATTTATAACCTTCCGAGCCGTTTTTCCGACTCGGCATTGCACAGCTTATCCGGACAGAAGATGATAAATATGTACATAGTGATTTCACACTGACATTTACCGAGAAATGCAGAAGGTCAAGCTGCCCCCTCAATAGATCTTTTTGGATGGCCGAGATAAAGCGACATATACCTGTTAAATATGTCTATTTAATATCTGTTTTCCGTTTTTTTTTTTACCTTTTTAGTTTTTTACTACCTTTTTCCTAAAAATTAGAACCATAATAATTGTCTAATAACTAACAAATGCTAATTTGCCCATGAAAATTCCGTTAAGGAACAGGGGCAAACTCACATACCACCAAGTGCTGTCCGATTCAAGTTTTAAGCTCAATGATAAGGTGCCTCCTTTTTACAGCCGAGTCCGAACGGCGTGCCGCATAGCGACACCTACTTGCGCTACACTACTTGTAAATATTTGATGCAATATGAATACATATATATTGGGTTGCCCAAAAAGTAATTGCGGATTTTTCATATAGTCGGCGTTGACAAATTTTTTCACAGCTTGTGACTCTGTAATTGCATTCTTTCTTCTGTCAGTTATCAGCTGTTACTTTTAGTTTACTTTAGAAAAAAAGTGTAAAAAAAAGTATATTTGATTAAAGTTCATTTTAAGTTTTATTAAAAATGCATTTACTTTCTTTTAAAAAATCCACAATTACTTTTTGGGCAACCCAATAGAAACTCAAGAACTGTAAATAAATTTTAAGTTTATTGATAGATAAATAAAATACCAAAAAAAAAAACTTTGTTGCAATTTTTTTCTGTGTATATTTGCCTCATTGGCACTTCTGTTCGAATTACATGTGTGAAAAAGAGAACACAATACCATCTTGCTTTTGTTGAAACAGATACATACTGTTTATGCTATTCAATAACAATTTTACAATAATTGTTAAGTCCATATTTTTTTTGTGCACAGCACGATTTTTGCAAAAAGAAAAATTAATATAACATTTGCATATTTTCAATGTTTTTATTGTCCTTATCGGTCCACTTTTTATTTTGGTTGGTGTTTTTGACCATATTCGTAATCTACTCCCGAGTCCCGATCGTCAAATAAACCTATTTTAAGGGGTTTTGGGGCTGGGGGGGGGGCTCCCCTGGTACTTGGACCCTACTTTTATTATGAAATTCGTATTCTACTCTTACCTTTCATTTGAATCCCATATTGTCCCGATCGGGCCAATTTTATTTTTGGAGTAAGAGGGAGGGTCCGCCTCCTCCCGATATCAACAAATTATATAGCCTATGTTTCCTTCCACACCAACCTACACAATCTGTGAAAATTTCAAGGTAATCGGTTCAGCCGTTTTTGAGTCTATACGGAACAAACAAACAAACCGACAAACAAACATAGAAACAAAAAAAAACACAAATTGAATTTTATATATATGACTAGCTGACACGGGCCCGCTCCGCTGCGCCTTCTTTTACTTTATATGGAACAAAAGTTTCCTTGGAATATTTATTTTCGACAATTAAAAAGCTTTTAGTGAAATACCATGCTACGAAAATAGTATATCGCTGGACTAAAATTTTAACAATGTAAGTGCCTTTATCTGAATCCCATATGATCTTTATTGGTCTACGAATTTAAGTTTGGATGTAAGGTGTACTCCATTCTTGAAATACTTCATTTCAACCGGTATTCCCATGATGTCTGATTTATGGGTGTTTTTGGGGGAGAGGTGGTCCCCTAGATACTTGGCCCTGAAAAAATATCAGCATCGTGCTCTTCTTTCAAATACCATTTATTTAAACCCCATATTGCCATTGGCTTGAGAGGAGTTTACAGGATGAGGCGTCCCCCAAACACATGACCCCAAAATAGGTTATCAAATTCGTTTTCTATTCTCAAATACCTTGCATTTGAGCCACATATTGGCATGGTCGAAAAATTTTTAACCTTTGGGGGTGTTTAGGGAAAGGGGTGATGCCCTAAATACATGGTCCTACATTTGGATATCAAATTCGTGTTCTACTCCCAAATACCTTTATTTGAGACCCATTTTGCGATGGTCACTAAAAACCTGCTGCTTGTGGGGTATTTTGGGAAAGGGGTAGACACCCAGAAAATTGGTCCCGAAAATGGGTATCAATTCTTGCTCTACCCCCCATTCCTTTCATTTAAGCTCCACATTGACATGGTCGGTAAATATGCCCGATTTAGGGTTGTTTTGGGGTGGTCCCCCATACACTAAGCCCCGAATATATATCAGCAACGTGCTCTATTCTCATATATCTATGTATCATTTATTTGAACCCCATAATGCCATTGCCCTCAATATTGGATATCAAATTCGTTTTCTTATCTCATTTAAACTCCTTATTGCAAAAGTCAGCAAATATGTCCGGTATGAGGTATTGGCCCTAAAAACTATGAATATTTAGTTCCAATCTCTGTAAGACCCAAATTGTCTTGGTGAGCAAATACGTCCTACATGAGGGTTGTTATGGTGGTGGGACGTCCGCTAGACAGTTGGCCCCTAATGTTGATATCAGATATGTGGTCTACTTCCACATACCTTTAATTTGAGCCCCATATTTCCATAGTCGGCAAACATGACCGGCTTGGGGAGTGTTTTATGGGATGGGCGGCCACTCAGTGAGTTGGCCTTGAAAATATATGTCGGATTCGTGTTCCACTTTAAAAACCTTCTTATTTGAGCCTCATATTGCAACTTTCAGCAAATACTTACTATTTGGGTGGTGTTGTGGGGTGGGGTGGCCCCATAACACTTTTCCCGAATATTGATATCAAATTCGTGCTTTACTCCCGAAGACCTTTTATTTGAGCTCCATATTGTCTCCTTTGGGGATGTTTTTGGTGAGAGACGGCCCCCCAAACACTTGGTCTCATATTAGGATATCAGATTCGTATTCTACATTCAAATACCTTTTATTTAAGCCCCATTTTCCCATGGTCACTAAATAAGTCCTGGTCACGTGATCCCACATTTGGATATCAGATTCGTATTCTACTCGCAAATACCTTTCATTTGAGTCCCATATTGCCATGGTCGGTAAATATGTCCAATTTAGGGGTGTTTTGGGGCTTGGGGTGGTCCCCCTAGCAATTGGTCCGACAATTGGATATCAGATACGTTTTCTTACCTTTCATTTGAGTCCCATATTGTCGTGATTGGTCTAAATATATGTTTGGTAGGTTTTAGGGTGGGACAGGTACCCCATCCCTAGGTACCCCATCCGAAATTTGTATACCAATTTTTTATTTTTAGGGTACTATATGAGAGCACACAAAATTTCGCTTAAATGGCACCACCCATCTCCGAGATCTAGCGTTTCTGAAAATTAGGGTAAGGGGGAGGGTCTCCCCCCCCTTTAGATATCAAAAAATGTAGTACCCTATTTTCACCACGGGGTCATTATACACCATCTGCGAAAATTTCAAGGAAATCGGTTCAGCCGTTTCTGAGTCTATAAGGAACACACAAACATATAAACAAATAAATCTACAAACAAACACAAATTGATTTTTATATATAAGATATTAGATTTTTTTACTGCATATCAAACAGCAAATGTAATAAAGATAGCAAATTACCTTTTATTATCCACGTCTATACTCCTGGAAAGGCAAAAGTCAGGCGGTGCCGACTATATAATACCCTACACCACCTACTTATCTCGATATATAGTCAGACTTTAATTCGGATACCAATTCAAATAGCAATTTAGAACCTTGTAAGATTTTCATACCATAGGACAAAAGATTTGGATTTCCACATCTTTAAAAGGCCATATCGGATAAAAGATTATATGTGCCAATTTGAATGACACATACTGGGACAAGAAATAGAACATCTCACGCCCTATATTGTAGAGATGTGACCAAAATTGTGGATTTTACTACCTTAAAAGTCCATATCGGATGAAATATACACATTGGAGCTATATCTAAATTAGGACTGATTTTAATGAAATTTTGAGCTCGTATTGGAACGTCAATTTAAACGTCTCATGCAAAATCGGACGAAAATTGTGGATTCTACAGCCTAAAAGGCCCAATCGGATGAACGATATATATATATATATATATATGGGAGCTATATCTAAATCCGAACTGATTTTTATGAAATTTTGCACACATATGAAAACGTCAAATAAAGCACCTCATGCAAAATTTTGTATAGATCGGACCAAAATTGCGGCTTCTACAGCCTTAAAAGGCCTAATCGAATGAAAGATATATTTGGGTGCTATATCTAAATCTGAACCGATTTTTATGACATTTTGCACATACATTGAGACTTCACAAAAACGATTCCACGCAAAATTTGGTGAGGATCGTGGCTTCTACAGCCTTAATAGTTCACATCGGATGAAAGATATATATGGGATCTATATCTAAATCTGAACCGATTTTTATGAAATTTTGCCTGTGCCAAAATTTGTAAAGATCGGACGAAAATTGTGGCTTCTACAGCCTTAAAAAGCCACATCGGATGAAAGATATATATGGGAGCTATATCTAAATCTGAACCGATTTTTTCAAAATCAATAGCGTTTGTCCTTGGGCCAAAAAAGTGACACGTGCAAAATTTCGTGACAATCATTATACACCATCTGTGAAAATTTCAAGGAAATCGGTTCAGCCGTTTCTGAGTCTATAAGGAACACACAAACATATAAACAAATAAATCTACAAACAAACACAAATTGATTTTTATATATAAGATATTAGATTTTTTTACTGCATATCAAACAGCAAATGTAATAAAGATAGCAAATTACCTTTTATTATCCACGTCTATACTCCTGTCTTTAAATTTCCATGTAATATTTTTGTTGCTCGAATAACAATTAATTGTTACATTTCCACCTACATGGACAGTTTGAAGGCCTAAAAAAGACATACATTAATTTAAAACATGTGAAAATATTTTATTGTATATATTAATATTTTATATAATATATAAATATTTATTGCAAATTCATAAAGGCGGTTATTAGGACTAACTGTTAGGGTCAGATTCTGGATGGATTCTAATAAATACATTTCGTTGTTATTGTCATTGAAACATGAGACGAGATGCCTCATTGTAAAAATATCTAGAGATGGGTAAATACCCAAAAAGCATTTACCCGGTAAATTGGGTAAATACCCGGGTTTACCCATATATACCCAAAAGCTGGGTATTAATTATTTTGCAGATAGCTTGGGTTTATACCCAAGCATCTTCCAAACAATTGTTGATGATTTAGTATTGTTTGTATATAAACCTAACCTAACCTGATCTCATAAAATCGAAATTTAGTTATATTTAGCCGCGATATAGACCGACTTCCAGACTTAGTCTTGAGACAATAAATTGGTCATTTTTTATCCGATTTCTATGAAATTGGTCACAGTGAGTTCTGGTAGACCCCTACCCATTTCTGTGCAGTGTGGTCCAGATCGGACCATATTTGGATATAGCTGCCCTATAGATCGACCTCCCGATCTCCCGATATAGGGTATTGAGGCCATAAAAGATCCATTTATTACCCGAATCAGATGAAATTTGGCACAGTGTGTTCTGGTAGACCTCTACCCATTCCTGTCAAATGTGGTACAGATTGGACCATATTTGTATATAGCTGCTATCAGGGACGTAGCCAGGATTTTATTTTGGGGGGACCCCATATTTTTTCAAATTGCCAAAATTCTTCTGTTACTGTGAAAGTTGTAAAGATACGTGAAACTTTTTTTTTTAATTTAGTCGCGACTGGGTGCAGGAACTGGCCCACAGACAGGGACATTTGGTTAAAGTCAGAGCTATTTATAGGTCGATCCTTATCTTTCAAAATGTGGTCGTCTTTGCGAATATATTAGTTTTCTAATTATATTGGGTTGCCCAAAAAGTAATTGCGGATTTTTTAAAAGAAAGTAAATGCATTTTTAATAAAACTTAGAATGAACTTTAATCAAATATACTTTTTTTACACTTTTTTTCTAAAGCAAGCTAAAAGTAACAGATGATAACTGACAGAAGAAATAATGCAATTACAGAGTCACCATCTGTGAAAAAATTTGTCAAAGCGACTTTATGAAAAATTCGCAATTACTTTTTCAGACTCAGTATTTTAATGAAATTGTTTCTTTTGCGCATTTTAATTCGTTCTCAAACTAGTTTTATGATTTTAACAGGTTATTGTTTGTGTCTGCCAATTGATTTTAAATGACTTTTATTTCTATATAATTTTGTGCAAAAAAAACGGAAAAAAACAAAAGGCAACTATAAACGTTAAATATTTCAAAAAAAAAAAAAAAAAAACAGTATGGAAAGGCAAAAGTCAGGCGGTGCCGACTATATAATACCCTACACCACCTACTTATCTCGAAATATAGTCAGACTTTAATTCGGATACCAATTCAAATAGCAATTTAGAACCTTGTAAGATTTTCATACCATAGGACAAAAGATTTGGATTTCCACATCTTTAAAAGGCCATATCGGATAAAAGATTATATGTGCCAATTTGAATGACACATACTGGGACATGAAATAGAACATCTCACGCCCTATATTGTAGAGATGTGACCAAAATTGTGGATTTTACTACCTTAAAAGTCCATATCGGATGAAATATACACATTGGAGCTATATCTAAATTAGGACTGATTTTAATGAAATTTTGAGCTCGTATTGGAACGTCAATTTAAACGTCTCATGCAAAATCGGACGAAAATTGTGGATTCTACAGCCTTAAAAGGCCCAATCGGATGAACGATATATATATATATATATGGGAGCTATATCTAAATCCGAACTGATTTTTATGAAATTTTGCACACATATGAAAACGTCAAATAAAGCACCTCATGCAAAATTTTGTATAGATCGGACCAAAATTGCGGCTTCTACAGCCTTAAAAGGCCTAATCGAATGAAAGATATATTTGGGTGCTATATCTAAATCTGAACCGATTTTTATGACATTTTGCACATACATTGAGACTTCACAAAAACGATTCCACGCAAAATTTGGTGAGGATCGTGGCTTCTACAGCCTTAATAGTTCACATCGGATGAAAGATATATATGGGATCTATATCTAAATCTGAACCGATTTTTATGAAATTTTGCCTGTGCCAAAATTTGTAAAGATCGGACGAAAATTGTGGCTTCTACAGCCTTAAAAAGCCACATCGGATGAAAGATATATATGGGAGCTATATCTAAATCTGAACCGATTTTTTCAAAATCAATAGCGTTTGTCCTTGGGCCAAAAAAGTGACACGTGCAAAATTTCGTGACAATCGGGCAACAAATACGACCTGCACTTTGATTACAAAAAAACATGGACTCACAGACGGACATGGCTAAATCGAATCAGAAAATGATTCTGAGTCGATCGGTATACTTATCAATTTTTACGATGAGCCATCTACGTTCTGATTAAATGATGCCGCTAATTTCTCCTCCGTACTCTATTAAAATCGATCGATAATCCGTTTTTAATGGAAAAGATGCCCGGCAAAACATGCATCCAACTATTTGCGTATATTCCTATAATTTGCATAATGTCTTTAAGTCCTAAAATTTTCCTAATTTATTGGAGATAAAATAAGAAAGGCGGTAAAACTAGATGTCAGAAATACGAAGAGATTTCCACGTTATTGCAGTTATAAACTTTTTTCTTTCTTTGCCCACTATTTTTTTCTCGGTAGATGAAATACAATAAATAAATAATTGATGTCAAATGACCTAGCGACAAATAAAATGCAAATTTTGCCCATAAACATTCCACTAAGGAACAGGGGCAAACTTCTCACATATCAATGAGTGCAGTCCGATTCAGTGCGGCACTGAGTACCGGTATCTGTTGGACGCGAAAGCCGGGCAATGACATAGGAAATGCTCCAACGTCTCATCATCTTCCCCATATGCTCTATACATGCTATCACTTGCCGCACCGATTTTACATAACTGAGCTCGTTGTCCTATGTGTCCCGTTATAATACCAATTGCTATACTGACCTACTTCATACTTCATTTCAGTAATAGCCTCGTCTTCTTACGATCTGGTTTCCCCCATAGAATTTTCGCCGTCCTACTGACCGTTTCGCTGTTCCACAATGTTGCATGCGCATTCGTCGCCCACTCCCTTAACTCGGACTGCGTCGACCTGAAAGGCTTCGGGTTAACCAAATTTATTGACGGCAGTCCTCTGGCCTTCACCGCCAAATCGTCTGCCCTTTCACTTCCCCTTACTCCGTTATGGCCCGACACCCAAACGATGCGGATTTTCCCATCCTCAGAGAAGGCGTTTATCTCCTTCTTACACTGCAAGACTGTTTGTGACCTTACCGTCCTAGTTGTTATCGCCCTTATGGCAATTTTACTGTCGGTAAAGATGTTCACATTCGATATCCTAGCGTTAGCACCACACCACTTCACGCATTCCGTGAATCTCAGGTATCCGATCGGAAACCTCTTCAATTTCTTCCAGGTTCCCTATCGTCGCCTCGATTATACCGCGATGGTATGAGCTGTTCCCATCCTCAATCCATTCTCCCATCGCCCTAAGTCTCATAACCGCATTGGCTGCCTCACACTTAATCTGTATGTCAATGGGTCGGGTATCTAGAGTAGTCAACAGTGCCCTAGTGCACGACATAGGCATGCTGTTTGTATTTCAGCAGTTCGCTGGATGTCATACTCTTTATCATGATGTCCACAATACGTTCCACGAAGTATATGAAAGCCCTAGGCACGCTGTGAAAATTTTGGCCAGACGAGGCGCCAGATAGTCTGCCTCTTTCTGTAGTAACGCCGGAAATATTCCATCAGGTTTGAAGCTCCTCCTCAAATGGTTTGAAGCTCCTCAAGGATTCATTCACCATTAATTCCGTTAATTCGACCAACGTCATTATTCCAAGATTCTGGTGTCTCCGTGAGTCCCTTCGTATCCAGTCGAAAATGGATTTTCATCAAAAGCCTTAATTTGTCCTCCGTTGTCTCTGTTCGGATTTAAATTTTAATTTCATATTTGTTTTCTATTCCCAATTACCTTTCATTCCAGTCTCATATTGCCCAACCGGTTGGAATAGTGGGCGTGGTTTTTGGGTCAGGACGACTCTCTGTATCATATTTTGATGCGTATTTCGAATTCTTCTCCAACAGTACAAATTTCAAGAAATTCAGTTCAGCCCTCTTCTAGTCTTACGAAGCAAATAAAAAATAAAAAAAATGTGAATTTTTTACTGCACTGCCATTCTAAATCATCGCCATGGGTCTACGTGCCCGTTGAGGATTGTATTGGTGTGGGCGGCCACCCAGATACTTGGTCCATAATACTAATATCATATTCGTAATCTACTATCAAGGACCTCTCATTTAATTCCCGTATTATCCCGGCAGACCTACATGTCCTGTTTTGTAATTTTTTTTTAGTGGCCGGTCAACCCGTTACTTTGCCCTAAATATGTTTACGACATTCGTAGTTTATTCCCAAGCCCTTTTAATATAACTTTTTGGCACAAAGAGATAAAAGAAGATGTACTGTTTTTGAGCCTATTAAAACAAACAAGTTTTTTTTGCAAAAGAAAATAACATGGCCCGCAACCCTTAAAATAGACAAAAATACTGTACTGAGCAGGATCGCTCACAACTCTCCTTTGTTTTAATTACCACTTCAATCTTTACACACAATAAGTGCGCTGCCATATGGTTAGTCATCGTCAACATCACAAAATAACATAAAACCCACTAGGGTAAAAAACAAGTAAAAACGTGCTAAGTTCGGCCGGACCGAATCTTTGAAACCCACCACCATGGATCCTGTGTAAAATTGGCACAAAATAAAATTAGTTGAAGGGCATAATTTTACTCTGAGTACCAAATTTCTGCCAAACCAGGCAAGTTTCTAGAAATCGAACAAGGATAATCGAGAGATTGGTTTATATGGGAGCTACATCAGGTTAAAGACCGATTTGGACCGTACTTGGCACAGTTGTTTGAAAGTCGTAACAGACGATCAAGAATATATGTTTTGATGGGGTCGCATATCAATATTTCGAGGTGTTACAAACGGAATGACTAAGTCCCCCAGCCGTGGTTGACGCACTATTTTTCAGTCCTCCACAGTGGGTTCATCTTTCTCTAAAGTGAAAATTTTCTGATCTTGCCAATACATTAGAAAATGGCCAGAATCTTTTTTTCTTCAATACTTTGCGGGTCGATTAATGCATTGCTGTAAAGACTTTAAGTCCATATAATAAAACCCCAAGCGGTGATTGTCGCACTTTTTCTCAGTCCGCCACAGTGGGCTCGCTAAAATGAAATTTCTCTGATATGATCAATATATTCGAAAATGGCCAACATCTTTGGCAGCTTAAAGCATTTCTGCAAAGCCCGTGATCCATATAATAAATCCCCAAGCGGTGATTGTCACACTATGTTTCAACCACAGTGGGCTCATCATTTTCTAAAATGAAATTTCTCTGATCTGGAATACACTCGAAAATGGCCAATATTTCTTTTCCTTCAAAACATTAAGGGCCGTTTAAATCATTTCCGGAAAACCCATCGTCCATATGATAAATCCCTAAATGGTGATTGTCGCACTATTTTTCTGTCCGTCACAGTGGATTCATCTTTCTCTAAAGTGAAATTTCTCTGATATGACCAATACATATATTGCAATGTACTGGCCATATCAGAGAAATATCTTTTTTCCTTCAATACTTTGAAAGTCGGTTAAAGCATTTCCGGAAGCCCTTGGTCACCCAAGCGGTGATTGACGCACTATTTTTCTCCCACCACAGTGGGCTCATCTTTATCTAGAATAGCACTTGTGGGAAAAGTTGTTTTACATATATGAAAGTGGTAAATATTTACATCATTTTAATATTTTTTGGGAAATTGGAGAAAATTTGGAGTTAAAATCGCTTTTTTTTTTTCTTTTCTTTTTTTTTAACATTTGCTGTTTACTTTCTTCAGAGATCTGTTAACGTGTTAACATTACGCTGAAAATTGCATCGCTTTGTATCTCTACTAGTTAAAGTTAACTTTATCTTCACGGAAATTCTTATTCACATTGTTTATAAATGACCTGTCCAATGTGATACTTCGATCAAAGGTTCTAATGTACGCAGATGTTTTTTTCTTTTATTACTAAAGTCTATAGATACAAATATCCTTACAGACAGACTTGAAAATACGAATGGCAGAACACGAAGCAGACATCAAGAAAGGCAAAGAAAGCACAGCTTTATCACAACATATTAAAGAGACGGGACACAACATTGACTTCAAAGCTGTTAGAATTCTTGACAGAGAGAGAGAAATGAAAATAAGAGGTATACTCTTGAAAGTTTACGTATACAACAGAGGATAGAGAAGTCAATGAACACGAAAGAGGACAAAGATAATACAAGGCTACAGTATTCCGTTGCAATAGTTTAGAGTTTAAACATAGTTCTGTGATATTAGTTTTAAATTTTTCGCTGCAATATTTTACATTTTATTTATTTATATATTTTTTATTTATTATAAATGTGTCGTGATGTCCAGTTTTTTAATAAATTAAGAGAATAATGCAAATGTAGACATATGTAAGTAAAAACCATAAAAGCAAAAAAACAGAACAAAATATTTAAAATGCATCTCTTGTTAATAGATTTCACTAAATAAACTCTTGAAGAAGTCGAAAAAAGCCGACGAAACGTCGAGAAAAGGATGAAATAAACTTGTTTTATTTGCATTTTGAAACAAATTGACCTTAACAACCTGCAAAAATCACGTAAGAGATTATAGAGGTAAATCATTAATGAATAAATTTAAAAGAATTGTGCCCAGATGACTGCCCTGGGGAACACTCGATTTCACAAAAATTGGTTTGGAAACAGTATCACCGAATTGTACATTCTAAACACGCCTAGATAAAAAGAATTTACCCCAATTTATCAGGATAGGTGAAAATCCAGTCTTGTCTAGTTTAAATAAAAGTTAACCGTGATTGACTTTGTCGAAAGCTTTGCTAAATTCGGTATATCTGCTTCCCATGCCTGAAACCATAATTATTTTAGGCAGGTTTCAGTGAAAATGAAAATATTAAAAGATAAGATAAAACTATCAGTGTACAAGCTCGATAATTTGGTATTAAGTCCTTTATCATTTTGATAAAGTACAGTTCGAAAATCTGTGATAGGAATAATCAGTATTTTGGGGCTGCAATTGAAGTGATGGTAAAACAACTATGTTAGAACTAGGGCTGGTTTTATATACAAATTCATGAACTACAATTCCGGGTGGCCAAAAACCAGGAGTCATAAGGAAGCTTTTTGCGCTTCTCAGCAAATCGGAATTTTAAAACATCTATATCAACCTCTTTTTTCAGTCTCCATTTAATGTACGGTGAAATTTCTTCTGAAGAAGTTTCTGCAGCAAAACGCGATGCGAAAATTGTCTTTATCGGCACTAGAATTTTTAGTTGTCATTAACGTTAGATGCTCCAGGAGTTGTAGAGGCCACCGGACCAGATGACTTAGATGGGGAATGTATTGCCAGAAGGTGTATGGTTTACCATATGCCCTGCATTCGGCCTTGGGATTGAATTTGGAAATTGAAAATGAGAAGGAAAAGTGTTAAAAGCTGTATCAATAGCATCATGCTCATTGATCGTGGGAACTTTGGGAGTAGATTTAGGTGTAGCAATATTATTAGCACCTACTGCTTTCGTTTTCTTCCTTGAAGAATCAGAGGGCGAGTGCAGGAACTTCTCAAGGCAAGAGGCATTAGGTTGAAAAGAGGGTGCAGATATTAATCCACCTCATACCACTGTGGACATACACCTAAGCCAGAAATCGGCTTGTTGTGCGCTCGAGGGCCAGCCAGGTCTGGCGCTCGTTTCAATGTTTACGTTTGGGGATGCTACTGATTCTGACCGAGCCACCACTACGTGCCGAAACAGATATGGGATTTTATACACTCCTGATGACGATTTGTAATAACGGAGATAAGCCGACCTTTTTTTACCAGGAACAGGCAGGAGGTACTAGATATTACCTTTGTATCGGAAGATATAAGCGCAAAAATATATGACTGTGAAGTGTTGGATGACCACAGCATCTCTGATCATAGTTTATTAGTTTCAGCCTTGGAGAAAATACTGCAGAAGTGGTCCCTCGGCTAAACAGAAGAAAGGCGGATTGGCATAAATTTGGACACACATTCTGCACGACTATCCCCTCTAGACAAGAAAACGAAGTATAAACTGTGGAGGATAGAGACATAATGGTCAAGCGGATTACGAATGCCCTGAATGACTCGCTTGTGTCCCAGTGCAAAGGGGCAAACAGCCAACGCCATGGTGGAGCACAGAGCTGGTTGGTCTAAGGAAGGACAGCAGAAAACTCTTCAACACTCTTCCTCTGTTACAGCCCTTCACGACCGAGTCGGCTACATAGAGAGTTCTCTCGCTGTCAAGGAATATACAATGATAGCATTTCTTGAGATTTAAGGTGCTTTCAATAGAGTAGTTGAAGTTTCTAGGCATCAACTCTACCACAAGAAAGTTTATTTATGCATCTTTTAGTAAGTAAGTTATACTTACTGAAAGATGCACTACGGCAGGATCTGTCTATCTAAAAAGAAGGGTCAGCACAGAAACACCTTAAGGAGGTATGCTGCTCCTCTACATTGGAATATAGCCATTAACAATATATTATTGTCTCTGGAAGAAAAAGATGTCAAAGTGGTCGTGTATACTAATGACATGGCAATTGCGGTTAGGGGATAGTTTTCCAGCACTCTATATACTTCAGGAAGCTCTACGTGCGACAGCAAAGTGGGCTACCGAAAGTGGTCTGGTCTGGGCTATCGAAAGTGGTATAAATCCGTGCAAGACAGAAGTAGTTATTTTCAGTAGGAGATAAAGGATGCCTATAGGTGGTACATGTCTCCTTGAAGGAGAGAATGTTCCATTTACAGAAAGCGCAAAATTGCAGGACTGAAAACTGAACTTCAAATCCAACATTTTGGAAAGGGCAAGAAAGACCACTCTTGTCCTATATACCTGCAAAAGAGCCACTGGCAAAAGTTGGGGGTTTAGTCCGCGTGTCATGCATTGGGTATATACTGCAGTTCTTAGACTTGTGAGTTGTTGTGGTCTGATGGCCGGCGCTTCTAAAGCCCACCTACTGCTCAATATTTAACCGGATACAAAGGATGGCTTGTTGGTGCATCACAGCCGCACTGAGGACGACACCATCTGATGCACTGAATTTAATGCTACATCTTATGCCTCTGGACATTGCGGCTACCCAAATTGCAGCGACCACTGCCTTGAGGTTAAGGAAGCTTTATCATTGGTCATGTGGCGACCACGGCCACTGTGTTATACTTGATACAATATCCGATGTCCCAGGCAGTGTGGATTACACCCCACCTGAGCTGCTTTTTGAGAAAAAGTACTGTACCACTGTTTTTGATAGAAACGATTGGAACTACGATATCCCTGGTAATAGAAGTTACATAGATCTCTCAACGAGGTGGCTGAACAGATCAAAATTCACCTGCTGCCGGGCCACAGAGACATCCCAGGGAATTGTAAAGCGGGTGAGTTTACGAGACTAGGAACCACCTTACACACCATAGGGTAACTGGAATCTGTGGGTATGCCTCTAGCGATATGTAAGCTAAGTTTTCAGTTTCTAAGTTTCCCCGAAGGGGGGGAAACTGTGAGGGGGCTGTGAGCATTCCAAAACTATGTGGCCTAATCTAGACTTGAAGAGGTCTACTGCTTTGCTGTCATTGGCTAGAACAGACGTCTCAGTCATTGTGTCCATCATAACAGGTCACTGTCTAATTGGAAAACTGACAGACTGAAGAATGCCAGCAACGACTTTTGTATAAACTGTGAGAACATCGAAAAAGAAGAGAGTATAGAACACCTTCTGTGTTTGTGTCTCGCACTGGAAATCAGGAGTTCCACTTTAGGTTTTCACTTCTTTGAAAACCTGTCTGATTTAGCAGATGTGAACATTCGCAAGTTGTTGGAATTTTTAAAGCGATCTGAATGGTTCAACGGTAGGAACTAGAAGGCATCATCCTTCTCCTGTTCCTGCGGTATCACAATGGACGAAAATTCTAAGTGAGTCTGATGGCTGCCACTTAACCGTAACCTAACCTTGGTGTTGCTGTTGTCATCGTTATTTTACTTGTTGTATTTTTATAGTGCCCAAATATGGCCTACAGCTTTTACGATATTTCTGTGTTGTGATAACAACTTTCCGTCTTCATCCAACAATGGTTGGCTAAAATGAGATGCTTCCAAAGTGGTCTGGTGGACAGCTAAGAAGATAAATTGTGTCGAGTTATCTCCGCACAGAAAAAAATTACAAACATACTGCAATTAACAAATGTGTACATTCAATTAAAAAAATCGCCTAAATCTATAAACTAATTTGTATTATTGATTTACAATTTTGTATTTTGGATTGATGACGATCTCAAAAAATCCAATTAAAGCGTTTACTAACTCAATAAAGTTGTAAGTTGTCCCTTTTCTCAAATAACATTTTTACCAATTTATAAAAAGGAAATAATTGATATTTTTTGCATTAATAAAAAACGAAATCTATATCCACATGAAGGAACACTGCATTTGTTATCCTCCGTCATCAGCGTTGTTTTCCAAACCAATAAAGTCTCTATAGGGATTAAAACATATTAAAAAAATAATATTTATAAATAACATGTTTACCTTCTTTCTTGTCCTCAAATTTATTTCGTTTGGAATGTAACTTTTTCATTTGTTTACATCCTAATTTTTTTCTGCTTTATACTATTTCAGCATAACACTTTTTAAAATATATTGTTTTTACTTAAAAATTATTAGTCAATAAATTACCTTATTAAGAGATAAATTTAACTACACTTTCTGTTCTTCTTGATCTTTTTTGTCTAACCACGGCACTATGTGTCTGTATATGATAGAAACCAGACATATATGAGGCTCATTCGCACTTCTTCGCATTACATATGTGTAGAAGAGGACACAACAGACCAGAACAGAAATATATCAATTTGTATTATTAACTATTAATTTATTTCGTAAAATTAAAAAAATGTTTAACGCATGCATACTTTACCAATCCCATGGCAGCCGGTTGTACGCACCGGATTGACCCGATGGAATCTTCATCGGCAAGGGCTGCCGCCTCAGTGTACGTGTTCGTCTTTTTTTCGTCATGGGAGAGGCACATCCCGGAGTGCCTTCTCCGTACGCTTCTGGTCCGTGCCGGGATTGAAAAGAACCCCGGACCCTGGTTCTGTTCCGTTTGCCAGAACCGCCTTCATCATCGGTCAGTGTCGGTGAGGTGTAACCGGTGCTTGGAGTGGGTACATTTCCGTTCTTGCTCTGGCCTAACTTCGCTACGGGAGTATAGTCATACTGGCTATGTCGCTAGGTGCTGTGCGAACATAGCCAGCAGTGGGTCACAAGCGTCGCCTTCGGCGTCCTCGGCGTCGGACTATGTGACCCCCCCGACCTCTCCCGTACGGCAATTTATGCAACGACAGCACCCTAGCCCTACTATTGTCAGGCCAGTGCCGGGAAGTGTATCGTTCTTGCAGTTAAACTGCAATGGACTGCGAGGCAAGATTGATGAGATTGTAGATTTTATGAGTCGGAAGAGCATATCGGTCGCAGCGATCCAGGAGACAAAGCTGACTAACACCTGCAGCTTGCACAGTTGTCACGGCTACAATGTGCTACGTAAGGATCGCTTAAGGAATGGAGGTGGGGGATTGGCCTTCGTTATACACCATTCCGTGCAGTATAGACCTATCTCGCCTGCGCTTGACGCTAGTGACCCATACATGGAATGTATGGGGGTAGCAGTCAGGTCTGGTACCGCCGAGATAGAGATATACAACGTGTATATACCGCCGGTTGGTAGCTGTGTCCCGATTAATGGCCAAGCCTACAGCTCCGACATAAGTGGGTTGCTATCTGGCCATAGTCGTCTGGTTCTGGGGGATTTTAATGCACACCACTCGTCATGGCATTCTCCCCTAGGTAACGACCAGTGTGGCATAGCTTTGGCAGAGCTGATAGATAGCTCCACGTTTTGCACGGTGAATGAGGATGCCCCCACTAGGATTACGAGGAGGTGCAGCAGCTCGCCAGACATCTCAATCGCATCACCTGATCTCCTGAGTGACGTATCCTGGCAAGCCGTCATATCTTTGGGGTCAGACCAACTCCCCATAATCCTCACCATCGACCGACCACCCGACTTCATAACCTCTGAGCGCCGGACGTTCATCAATTACAAGAAGGCCAATTGGACTGGCTTTAGAGAGTATACCAATCGCCGCTTCAATGAACTGCCACCCCCCTCTGATGTGCTTGTGGCCGAGAGGAAATTCCGAGACATCATCAACGCAGCAGCCGCTCGCTTTATACCAGCCGGTCGAATACCGCAAGTGCGTCCCAATTTCCCGTCGCAAGCAGTGGTACTCGCAGACGAGCGTGATGGGATTCGTGCTATAGACCCCGCTAACCCCAGAATCAGCGAGCTGAATCTGGAAATAAACAGGGTAGTCAACGAACATAAGCGGAATTTGTGGCTGGAACACTTGGAGCAATGTAACTTAGGCACCGGTGCAGGCAAACTGTGGGCCACTGTTAAGTCTCTCTCGAACCCCGGTAGACGGGACGACAGGACCCCAGTCACTTTTGGCGAGATAACCGTGACTGATCCGAAGAGATGCGCCAGGTTGTTCAACCGTAAATTTATTGTACATCCCGAGAGAGACAGGGCAAGGAGGAGAGCCATTCGTCGTATTCGTGGTTTCCGTGCCGATGAACAGCCATCACAATTTACCGTGGGCGAAGTTACGAATGTCATCCGTGGCGCCAAATCTTCCAAGGCGTTGGGCCCCGACGGAATCTCTACATTGATGCTGAAGAATCTCGATTTACCTGGAGTTGAGTACCTTACCACTATCCTTAACCTGTCATTGAACACTCTTATAGTTCCCGATGTCTGGAAAATGGGCAGAGTGATCCCGCTACTGAAGCCCGGTAAAGACCCGAGTTTGGGGGAGTCGTACAGACCGATCTCCCTTCTCTCACCAGTGGCTAAGACGCTTGAGGCATTACTCCTCCCGAGCCTCGTAGGAGAATTTCCATTCGCCGAGCATCAACACGGATTTCGGAGACTGCACAGCACAACAACAGCTTTGCATGCCATCACCACACACATTTGCCGTGGCTTCAATCAACCCAGGCCATGTGATAGGACGGTCCTCGTGGCACTGGACCTATCGAAGGCATTCGACACGGTCAGCCATGCCAAATTATTTGAGGACATCGCCAACACGTCCCTCCAGCCAGGCCTGAAACGTTGGGTCGCGATTTATCTGTGTGGCCGCCAGTCATTTGTGGAATTTAGGGATAAGAAGTCAAAACACCGTAGAGTGAAATAGGGAGTTCCACAAGGTGGGGTGATATCTCCGGCTCTGTTTAACCTCTACCTATCCTTCATCCCACCTCCTGCAGACGGCATAGAGATCGTATCATATGCGGACGATTGTACGATCATGGCATCAGGCTCTCAACCCATTGATGACATCTGCGATTGAACGTCTACCTCAAGGAGCTTGCCTCATATTTCGTTGCAAGAAATCTGAAGATATCCGCCACCAAATCTTTAGCCACACTGTTCACTACAAATACGCGTGAGGTGAATTCTGAGCTGACTGTGATGGTCGATGGAGAAATGATTCCGACCATCAAGTGTCCCAAAATACTTGGCGTCACATTTGACAGCTCTTACACTTTCTCCCCATATGCCACAGCAATCTGCAATAAAGTCAAAAGTTGAAACAAGGTCCTCAAGTCACTCGCTGGCAGCACTTAGGGTGCAGACAAAGAAACCTTGTTGACCACGTACAAAGCAATTGGCCGGTCTGTGGTAAGTTATGCAGCGCTAGTGTGGTCTCGTCAACTTTGTGACACGCAGTGGAATAATATTCTGATCTGTCAGAATGCCGCCCTCCGAACTGCGACGGGCTGTCTCCTCCGTTCTCATGTGGACCACCTCCATCAGGAGACAAAGATCCTACCAGTGCGAAGACATAACTACATGCTGTCTAAGCAATACCTTTTGGGCTGTTATCGCAGAAATCATCCAAATCATCATCTTGTGGATAGATACCCACCGCCCAGAAGCCTCAAGGTAGATCTACACGATCTAGAGCGTGAGGTCCAGCGCTACAAGAGAGAACCTCTAGATCAAGCGGCATATCAAGCGGGTCTGAACAACATTCATGCAGACACGGTAGCAGACGCGTTAATTGGCTACCGGGTGAATGTAGTCCTTGGAGAACGACCGCCACCCATTGCACCCGAAGAAATCGACCTCCCCCGGCAAACCAGAGTGGTTCTGGCTCAATTACGTTCCGGCAGATGCAGCCGCCTCAATTCCCACAGAGCTAGGATTGATGCCGACGTGCAAGATGTATGTCCCGATTGTAACCAGGGACCGCACGATACACGTCACCTGTTTAACTGCCCGGCCAGACCCACTCGACTCAGACCCAGATCCCTGTGGACGCATCCCATCTTAGTCGCGGAGTTCCTGGGTCTTGACACTCAACAGAATCAAGCAGACGAAAGATAGTACACAATAAACTGCTACAACAACAACAACGAAGCAAAGCATCATTTAGAATTATTGTTTCTGAGAAAATTGTTGACACTGTAGTAAATCCAAATATTGGGTTGCCCAAAAAGTAATTGCGGATTTTTCATATGGTCGGCGTTGACAAATTTTTTCACAGCTTGTGACTCTGTAATTGCATTCTTTCTTCTGTCAGTTATCAGCTGTTACTTTTAGCTTGCTTTAGAAAAAAAGTGTAAAAAAAGTATATTTGATTAAAGTTCATTCTAAGTTTTATTAAAAATGCATTTACTTTCTTTTAAAAATCCGCAATTACTTTTTGGGCAAACCAATAGTTGGCCACCCAAAAAAAAAATACATCTATAACGATATTCCCCGTAATGATATTGCTTTTTTGCCACATGCCTTGAATAATGTTCAAAAAAACTATAAACTTCTCTCGATAATATTTCTATAGTATATCAAAACGTTAGAGGCTTAAATGCCAAATTATCTACTCTTTTCTCAGATAGCTTTGATTTTGATTTTCACATTATAGCTTTTACAAAAACATGGCGTCATAATAAGGTTTACGATAAGGAGATCTTTTGTTTAAAGTATAGAATTTACAGATGTGATCGGGACAACTGGCGGTCGTGTGCTGATTGCAGTATTCGCCAAATTACCCTTCGAGCAGGAAACAATGCATGAAGTCTGGTATTAAAATTGGGGTTGTTAGAATCATTTTGAATAATCATTATTTGTCTCTTGTTCTTACATTCCACCTTCATCCGACATTGAGACTTACTCGAAACACTTTGGAGCTATTACATCTGCTTTTCCTAAATCCTCTTCAACTGACACTTTGATTGTCTTAGGCGATTTTAATATACCGTCTTTTTCTTGGATACGCTCGTCATATTTTAATAGTACAGTATCAGTTCTACTTGTGGTATTTCTAATGATTTAATTATTTCTTTATTCGACTTCGGACTGTTTCAGATCAATAATGTATGTATATAATTCATTTGGTAAATTTATCGATCTAATATTCGTCAACCATACATCCGACATTTTTTTTACCATCTTCCAATCAAGTCACTTTTCCAGAGGATCGTTTCCATCCTACCCTAAACATTCTATTTCTTTCGAAAACAAATTCCTTCCCTAGAAACAATGTTGCTTTGCTGAAACTAATTTTACTAATCTCAGATTCCTGTTTTCTGCCAATAATTGGGATAACGTTTTAAGATCTGATAATGTTAATGAAAATATATCAAAATTTTCCTCTATTCCACAGAAATGCTTTGTCAGTCTCTCTATGTGATAATTCTGGACCACCTTGGAATACAAAAAATTGGTCGAAACTGAAAAATAACAAAAAAAAAACTGTATAAGAAATTTAAAAAAATCGGGAACTACACCCGACTTCTCAAACTATTCATTAGCAAGATCAAAGTACAATAGGGAAAACAAGCTGGCTCATCGCTATTACTTGAATAAAATGAAATCGGACTTAATATCCAATCCTAAGTCTTTCTACAAATTTGTTAATTCTAAGCGCCGCTTTAGTGGTTTACCTAACTTTCTTAAATATGGTTCAGTGTCAGTGTCAGCGGACACGGATTTAGATATCTCAAATATTTTTGCCGATTTTTTTGCAACTACTTATTGTGATAAACATCACGCACGCGACTTTGAATATCATAATATAATTAGAAATTCTATTAATATAGTTGTTCCTTTGTTTGATCAAGACACTATAGAGCAAAACTTAAGATCAATAAGATCCCGGCTAACATTTTGAAACAATGTACCGATCAACTTTCCTATCCTTTATTGAAATTCTGTTTAATAACTCAATAAAATCTGGATATCTACCGCATATATGGAAAAAATCTTTTATTTTGCCATTGTTTAAATCCGGCAGTCGTAATGATGCCTGTAATTACAGGGGTATCGCCATAGGCTATTCCCAAGTTAATGGAGAAGATATTGACCAAATCTTTTTTTCTTCAGGCTTCCTCAGTGCTCTCTTCATGTCAACACAGATTCAGGAATTCACGCTCACCCATAACAAAGCTGTTGGAATTTAGATGTGTTGTCAACGATGCTTTCAGGGGCAATAGACAGTCTGATACCGTATACATGGTATCATCATACACTTCTGATGATGAATTTAGACTTATATGGTTTCAGTAATTCGGTGTTAAAGTGGCTAAGTTTATATCTGATTGGCCGTACACAAAATGTGAAATTTGGTAAAACCATCATTGTGTCCTCCGGTATTCCCCAAGGTTGCCATCTCGACCTGATCTTGTTTTGTATTTTTTATTAATGATTTACCCAACGTAATAAAGCATTCTAATTTTTTGATGTTTGCCCATGATGTGAAAATTTCTAGGTCTTTTAATGACCCAGATGATCAGTATGAAAGGTGCAAAATTAACGTTATGCAACTAAATATTTCCAAATGCAAAATAAAACGTTTTAAAGACGAAATCCTTTAATCACAAGTTATTTTATCGGATCTGATGAGCTTCAATCATTCGATTCATTTAAAGACCTTGGACTACTTATGGATCCACGTTTAAACTTCCGTAACCATATATCTAAGGCAGTTGGTAAACCTGCATATGAGTTTAGACAGGATCTTATTGAACTACCTACATTGTCAAGCCGGAGAACTATGTTGAATGTTATTTTTATAATGAATATCACCCATGGAAAAATTGAGTCCGAACAAACAAATTTTCCAAACAATGATCCCTTTCGTCGTATATGCTATCAATTCAACAAGTTCTATAATATCATAAACCTAGAATCGAGACACATTAAAAAGCAATATTGTATTGCATTTAAACAGTTAGATTTTAAATTGTGTTATATATATTTTTTTAAGTTACATAATAAGATTTATATATGTATATAGTAGTCTGTAAGGATATTTGTTATCTACGGACTTTATAATAAGAAGAAGAAAAAAAATAGCGTAGGATTTTAAATAGGTTAGTACCGTTAGTTTTAAATAAGATGCAAAAATAAAGCAATAAATATAAAATTTTAATTTTGGCAGAGTAAATCTAAGAAAAGTTAAATTTCAGTTGATCAAACGTGCACCAATTCAATATTTTGATTATTTTGTAAAAAATTATTTTTCGGCCTTTTTTTGGAAACATGGCTAAAAAGATATTCCCCTGAATATACCAAAACCGAAAACTCAACATAAACACCGGAAATCAGTAAAACGGAAAACACAATTTAGGGATAAAGTCGTAAATTAAAGTGAACACCTTCTATTGGCTTAAGAACTCAAATAAAGAGATTGGTTTAAATGGGAGAAATATCAGGTTATATAACGATTTCGACCCTACTTGCCGGAGTGTTTGACAGCTAACTCGGATTATAATTGCGTGTAATTGATAATAATAATTGGGAACTATATCAGCTTATATGGGAGACTAGCTGACCCGGGCCCGGTCCGCTGCGCTTTCTTTTACTTTATATGGAACAAAAGTTTCCTTGGAATATTTATTTTCGACAATTAAAGATCTTTTAGTGAAATACCATGCAAACTTGACTAACAGTTTAACAATATAAGTGCCTTTATCTGAATCCCACATGATCTTTATTGGTTTACGGATTTAAGTTTGGATGTAAGGTGTACTCCATTCCTAAAATACTTCATTTCAGCCCGATATTCTCATATGTCTGATTTAGTGCTGTTTTCGGGGTAGAGGTGGTCCCCCCGACACTTGACCCTGAAAAAATGTCAGCATCGTGCTCTTCTCTCAAATACCATTTATTTAAACCCCATATTGCCATTGGAGTTTAAAGGATGAGGCGTCCCCCAAACACATGGCCCCAAAATAGGTTATCAGATTCGTTTTCTAATCTCAAATACTTTTCATCTGAGCCACATATTGGTATGGTCGAAAAACTTTTACTCTTTGGGGGGTGTTTCTTGGGGAAGGGGTGATGCCCTTAATACATCGTCCTACATTTGGATATCAAATTCGCATTCTACTCCCAAATACCTTTATTTGAGCCTCATATTGCGATGGTCAGTAAAAAATTGCTGTTTGTGGGGTATTCTAGGAAAGGAGTAGACCCCCAGAAAATTGGCCCTGAAAATCGGTATCAATTCTTGCTCTACCCCCCAATACCATTCATTTAAGCTCCACATTGACATGGTCGGTAAATATGGGGATTGGGGTGGTCCCCCAAACACTAAGCCCAGAAAATATATCAGCAACGTACTCTATTCTCATATATCTATATATCAGTCATTTGAACCCCATATTGCCATTGGCCTCAAAATTGGATATCAAATTCGTTTTCTAAACTCATTTAAACTTCTTATTGCAAAAGTCAGCAAATATATCCGGTTTGACCCTAAAAACTATGAATATTTAGTTCCACTCTCTTCAAGACCCAAATTGCCTTGGTGAGCAAATACGTCCTATTTGGGGGTTGTTATGGTGGTGGGACGTTCCCTAGACAGTTGGCCCCTAATGTTGATATCAGATACGTGGTCTACTCCCGCATTCCTTTAATTTGAGCCCCATATTTCCATAGTCGGCAAACATGACCGGCTTGGGAGATGTTTTATGGGATGGGCGGCCACTCAGTGAGTGTCGGATTCGTGTTCCACTTTAAAAACCCTCTTATTTGAGCCTCCTATTGCAACTGTCAGCAAATATTTATTATTTGGGTGGTGTTGTAGTGGCTTGGCCCCATAGACACTTTTCCCGAATATTGATTCGTGCTTTACTCCCGAAGACCTTTCTTTTGAGCCCCATATTGCTATGGTCGTAAATTTGTCTTCTTTGGGGGATGTTTTTGATGAGAGACGGCCCCCAAACACTTGGTCGCATATTTGGATATCCGATTCATATTCTACATTCAAATACCTTTTATTTAAGCCCCATATTCCCATGGTCAGTAAATAAGTCCTGTTTGGGGGGTGTTTTGGGGAAAGGGTGGACCCCCAGAAACGTGGTCCCACATTTGGATATCAGATTCGTATTCTACTCGCAAATACGTTTCATTTGAGTTCCATATTGCCATGGTCGGTAAATATGTCCGATTTAGGGGTGTTTTGGGGCTTGGGGTGGTCCCCCTAGAACTTGGTCCGACAATTGGATATCAGATACGTTTTCTTATCCTAAATACCTTTCATTTGAGTCCCATATTGTCGTGATTGTTCTAAATATATGTTTGGTAGGTTTTAGAGTGGGGCAGTCCCCTAGGTACCCTTTCCGAAATTTGGATACCAAATTTTTATTTTTAGGGTACTATATGAGAGCACACAAAATTTCGCTTAAATCGCACCACCCATCTCCGAGATCTGGCGTTTCTGAACGAACGAACATTTGTTAAACCTTTATCCCTGCGCTACTAGTTTTTGATTTTCGGGATATTCTTGCCAACACCGGCGATTCGATGTCGCACCGGCCTGTTTTGGATAATGCGTCTACGGCAGCTTTATCGGTACCGGATAAGTTGGTAAATCCGGTTATTCGGGTGGTAACCGTCGACGTTGTTGCACCATCGGGTTCACTTGATGGTGTCCTACCTGATGGCTTCTCCCCCGTTGACACCGTACATAGATTCGACCCGTCATCGAAGCCTGATGTCAGTAGGTGCTAGTTGTCACCTTTGGCTTATGTTCACGATGGTGTCCCTCCTGATGATGTTCCTGTTCTGATGGCGTCGTCGGTTACCTACGACGAATGTTCTCACAAATGCGATGACGAGAACTGACCGGTCTTTGCGGCCTAGTGTCGGCCAGTCTTCGCGGCCTGATCTAAGCAGGCCCTCGCTGCCGGTTTGTGAGCTGGAAGCTTTCCACCACGCAAGATTATATTTGTTTTCCGTTTATTTGGCAGTACGTCTATCGATAATATCAAGATGTGAGGATTTTAACGAGAATGATCGACAGCTGTATAGATTTAATTTTAGACAGCCTCGTGATATAGCTTCTTTCAAGATAACCGTCTCGTTTAGATTGGTTGATTCTTTGTGAGTCTTTTTGGTCTTTAGGCGTGCTTGGGCGGGAGTTTGTTCCCGCGTTAGGCAGGAACGCTCTAGGGCTATTGATTTGGTTACTTCGTCAAAAAAACTAAATAGCTTGATATCTGTACTTTATCAAAATATTATAATAAGTTACGGGAAGTATATGTGAACATTTTCGATTGCCAATATGATGTGAATGCTTTTACCGAGACTTGGCTTAAACCTGACATCGTCGATACCGAGATTTTTTATTTTTTCGGAATGAACGTGTCTTCTTTATGTATGCTAGACGTTCACATTGAATCACAATTGAATTGTTTTATCACGTGCTCCTATATGTAATTTACAACTGATTAGATCTATATGCGATTTGGCGTTCAATATGCCAATATGGTATTTCTTGGAACATATGAACTGAGAGTGATTGATTATTTCCAACTTCTGTGGGCATGTTCGGCGATTTCTTTGATACAATTTTCGAACTAGGTTTGTTTCAATTAAACCAGGTTCGTAACACTACTGGTAAATTACTTGATCTGATATTTTGTAATTTTTTTGAATTCAATGTATCACGGACTATCCCCTTCGTTACTCCAGAGGATGGCTATCATCCAACATTAAATGTCTCCCTTAGGCTTATTGACCCCTTAGTGTTCAATTTGAATGATCACGCTTCCGGTCGTGGTTTTCGCTTCAAAGATGAAAATTTCAATGTCTTTTGTAGTACCTCATCCAGTATTAATTGCCCAAGTAATTGTAGGGAAATTCCGGACCATTTGTCGGTTTTTTATGGCCTGCTTAAATCGTGTTTCCCTTAATGCATACCTGTGTCGCAACGGGAACGCACTTCCTCTGAGTCACCTTAGTTTACAAGGGATCTACGACGTCTTAGGAATTGCAAATATAGGCTTTTTACGAGATATAAGAAAAGCGCTTCAAGTTAGAATTAAGTTAAATATATGGAACCGATATAACGAGATGAATAAAATGTACATCGCATGAGATTTAAATTGAATGCTGATTCTAGAAGTTTTTAAGGGTTTCGAAGAGAAAGACTATAGGCTTTCCTAACCATATGCGGTGTCGTGATATACAGGCCTCTGATGATGTGACTCTTTTGGAACTATGTGCATATATTTTTCAGTCGACTTACGTTGATATTCGATGTTGTGATTTTATCTGTTATATACCATTTATTTGCGATGAGGTATTTGCTGGATTGAAGTCCTTGAAGTGTAGTTATTCTCCTGGACCCGACGGCGTACCTTCGGCTATTTTGAAGTATTGTGCGAGATATGCCACTGACTGATTTATTTAACTGTTCGCTTGCGCATGGTTGTTTTCCATCGATTTCGAAGGAGAGTTACAAAGTTCCTCTTCATAAGAGTGGCAGCAGGTTTGATAGTGAGAATTACAGAGGAATTGCTAAATTAATTGTCATTCCAAAGATACTTGAGCAACTGAATACACGCAGGCTTGCCCAGAAATTTCGGTCGATTATTTCAGAAAGTCAACATGGATTTTTAAAGCATAAGTCGACGGCTACAAACCTTTTGGAGTTTACAATCTATATGAATCATTATCACGGAGAATTCAGACAGACGTTATATATACTGATTTTAGCAAGGCATTGGTTACGGTTAATCATAGGATTTTACTCCATAAGCTTAACTTGTCGGGGTTTCCCCCGGGACTTTCGGATAGGTTTCAAAAGATCTCGTTTAAAGGACGCCCAGGGCAGTCATCTTGGCCCGATTCTATTTGATCTATATTTGAATGATCTTTCGTCTATTATTCGATCTTCAAAGATATTGATGCATGCAGACGATATAAAGCTTTTTTCGTACATTTGTTCACCTTCTGATTCTACATTTTTGACAGGCTGATAGAATGGTATGATATTAATCGTATAAGCCTCAATAGGAACAAAAATGGGAGGCCACCGTAACGCAGAGGTTAGCATGTCCGCCTATGACGCTGAACGCCTGGGTTCGAATCCTGGCGAGACAATCAGAAAAAAATTTCAGCGGTGGTTTTCCCCTCCTAATGCTGGCAACATCTGTGAGGTACTATGCCACGTAAAACTTCTCTCCAAAGAGGGGTCGCACTGCGGCACGACGTTCGGACTCGGCTATGAAAAGGAGGCCCCTTATCATTGAGCTTAAACTTGAATCGGACTGCACTCATTGATATGTGAGAGGTTTGCCCCTGTTCCTTAGTGGAATGTTCATGGGCAAAATTTGCAATTTGCAATAGGGAGAAATGCAGGAGTATGTGCTATTGAAGAAGGTCTGCGTTTCCGATTTCGTATTGTAAAGATTATGTTCTTGAGAGCGTGGCTTCTTTTAAGGATTTAGGAGTTTTGTTTGATACTAAGATGAATTTTTATGATCATATTGATTCTTGCGTTGGGAAGGCAATGCCTTCACTTGGATTCATATCTAACGAAAAGGCTATATACCTCTCTTGTTCCCATGTGGGCTCCAAATTATGATTGTCACATTGATAAAGTGGAATATATCCAGAAGAATTGCCTCTTGTTTGCACTTAGTGGCTTAGGTTAGAATGGATTTATGGATCTGCCTTCATATGTGAATCGACTTAAGTTAATTGACTTACCAACACTTGTGAAAAAGCGCCGTATGTTGAATATCGTATTTATGATTAAGTAATTAAATGGTGAAATTTATTCTTACTTCTTGATTGGGCATTTACATTTCAATGTACCAATTCGGCCTATCAGATATTATGTTCCACTTAAACTACCCTTTATAAGGCACAACTATCATTCAACCTGTCATTGAACACTCTTATAGTTCCCGATGTCTGGAAAAATGAAAAATCCCGAAGTGATCTCGCTACTGAAGCCTGGAAAAGACCCGAGTTTGGGGGAGTCGTACAGACCGATCTCCCTTCTCTCGCCAGTGGCAAAGACGCTTGAGGCATTACTCCTCCCGAGCCTCGTAGGAGAATTTCCATTCGCCGAGCATCAAGATGGATTTCGAAGACTGCACAGCACAACTACAGCTTTGCATGCCATCACCGCACATATTTGCCGTGGCTTCAATCAGCCCAGCCCATGTGATAGGACGGTCCTCGTGGCACTGGACCTATCGAAGGCATTCGACATGGTCAGGCATGCCAAATTATTTGAGGACATCGCCAACACGTCCCTCCATTCCTCCCCCTCCAAACGGCATAGAGATCGTATCATTCGTGGTAAGTTATGCAGCGCCAGTGTGGTCTCGTCAACTTTGTGACACACATTGAAATAATATTCAGATCTGTCAGAATGCCTCAGTTCTCAAGTGGACCACCTGCATCAGGAGACAAAGATCCTACCAGTGCGAAGAAATGACTACATGCTGTCAATATAATACATTTTGGGCTGTTATCGCAGAGACCATCCAAATCCTCATCTTTTGGATATATATCCACCGCCCAGAAGCCTTAAGGTAGATCTATATGATCTAGAGCGTGAGGTTACGCGCTACAAGTGAGAACCTCTAGATTAAGCGGCATATCAAGCAGGTCTAGACAACATTCATGCAGATACGGTAGCAGATGCGGTAAATGGCTACCGTGTGGATGTAGTCCTTGGAGAACGACCGCCTGCCATTGCAACTGAAGAAATTGACCTCCCCCGGCAAGCCAGAGTAGTTCTGGCTCAATTAACTTCCGGCAAATGCAGCCGCCTCAACTCCTACAGAGCAAGGATTGATGCCAACGTGCAAGATGTATGTCCCGATTGTAACCAGGAACCGCACGATACACGTCACCTGTTTAACTGCCCAGCCAGACCCACGCGACTCAGGCCCAGATCCCTGTGGACGCAACCCATCTTAGTCGGTTCCTGGTTCCTTAGGGTTCCTGGGTCTTGACACTAAACAGATTCAAGCAGACAAAAGATAGAACACAACAAGTAAAAGCGTGCTAAGTTCGGGCCGAATCTTATATACCCTCCATCATGGATCGCATTTGTCGAGTTCTTTTCCCGGCATCTCTTCTTAGGCAAAACAGGATATAAGGAAAGATTTGCTCTGCTATTAGAGCGATATCAATATATGGTCCGGTTTGGACCACAATTAAATTATATGTTGGAGACCTATGTAAAAAATCAGCCAATTCGAATAAGAATTGCGCCCTTTGAGAGCTCAAGAAGTAAAATAGAGAGATCGATTTATATGGGAGCTGTATCGGGCTATAGACCGATTCCGACCACAATACACATGTATGTTGATGGTCATGAGAGAACCCGTCGTACAAAATTTCAGGCCAATCGGATAATAATTGCGATCTCTAGAGGCTCAAGAAGTCAAGATCCCAGATCGGTTTATATGACAGCTATATCAGGTTATGAACGGAAGAAGATAGATAGAAGTATTTGTGCAAAATTTCAAGCGGCCAGCTTTACTCCTTCGGAAGTTAGCGTGCTTTCGACAGACAGACAGACGGACGGACAGACGGACGGACATGGCTAGGTCGAGATAAAATGTCGCGACGATCAAGAATATATATACTTTATGGGGTCTCAGACGAATATTTCGAGTAGTTACAAACAGAATGACGAAATTAGTATACCCCCCAATAAACTGCTGCAACAACAACAGGAGTGTAATTAGACTAATACTTTATTAGGCCTCAGTAGTTTGGTGGACTGCGATGGAGAAAAAGTCCAACATAAGGACCATACAACAGGCTCAGGGAACATCTTGTCTTGGCATAGGCGGAGCGATGAGGACCTCGCCCACTAGGGCACTAAATACTATTCCAAATATCTGACCCATTGACATACAGGTTAAGTGTGAGACAACTAATGCGGCTATGAGACTTAAGACGATGGGAGAATGGATTGACGATAGTAGCAGGTTATACCATCGCGGTAAAATCGAGGCAACGATAGATCATGTTACACAGATGGATCAAAGCTAGAGAACAAAGTGGGCCTGGGGGTCTACATTGAGAACCCAGGGACTGAGATCTGTTTTAGACTGCCTGACCACAATACGGTCCTGCAGACGGAGATCCGGGCTATCACGGAATGCGAGAGGTGGTGTGGTGCTAACGCGAGGACGTCGAGTGTGAACATCTTTAAGGACAGTAAACTGACCATAAGGACAATAACAACCAGGACGGTAAAGTCACGAAATGTCTTGGAATGTAAGGAGACTAACGCCTTCTCTGAGAATGGCACGATCGTTTGGATGCCGGGCCATAGCGGAGTAAGGGGGAATGAAAAAGCAGACGGATAGGCAGTGACGACCCAGAGGACAGCCATCAACAAACTTGGTTAACCCGAAGCCTTTCGGTCGACGCAGTTCGAGCTAAGAGAGTGAGGTACGAACGCGCATGTAACACTGTGTACCAGCGAAACGGTCGGCAGGACGACGAATATCCTATGGGGTGATACAGATTGTGAGAAGACGAGGCTATTACTGAAAGTAAAAAAGCAGGAGGTCTGCAAAGCTTTCGGTATCATAACAGGACACGACCTCACTTATGCAAAATCGGTGCGGCAAGTGGTAGTATGTGTAGGGCATGTGAAGAAGATAATCAGACGTTGGAGCATTTCCTATGTCATTGCCAGGTTTTCGCGGCTAAAAGACACCGGCCACTTAGGTGGGAAAACAATACCAGACATAGACCAACTAAGGGGCGTGGTATGGGAAGCAAATATCGATTTTGTAGCAGCAAGGAATTCTTGACTAAAATTTTCTTTTTCGAAATTAGTTTTTAGTATTTAGAGCGCACAACAAGCCGATTACTGGCTTAGGTGTATGTCCATAGTGGCATGGGGGGATTAATATCCGCACCATCTTTTCAACATTAACTAACCTAATCTGCGCCTGTTTTTTGAATGAGCTCAGTTTTCGAACAGCTTGAATGTCCGTGATCCGTAACGAAGTACGAAACAATTTTTGGAACAAATCTGGGTAAAAAATACACAATAATAGAACCGTCTTAGAAAAATTCTAGCTCGAGTTAGGAAAGAAATATTCTAATGGATTGGCGTCAAGTAGGCGAATGAAACTAGTTATAAACAAGTAAAAGGCATTAAGGAGGCCACCGTAGCGCAGAGTTTAGCATGCCCGCATATGACGCTGAACGCCTAGGTTCGAATCTTGGCGAGACCATCAGAAAATTTTCAGCGGTCCTATTCCCCTTCTAATGCTGGTAACAATAGTGAGGTACTATGCCATGTAAAATTTCTCTCCAAAGAGGTGTCGCTTGCGGCACGCCGTTCGGACTCGGCTATAAAAAGGAGACCCCTTATCATTAAGCTTAAAACTTGAATCGGACTGCACTCATTGATATGTGAGAAGTTTGCCCTTGTTCCTTAATGGAATGTTCGTGGGCAAAATTTGCTTTTACAAAAAGGCATTAAATTCGGCCGGACACCCACCACCTCGGATATATATGTTAACTACCTTTTGTCATAAGACGGTGGGAAATGCATCATTTATAAAACCATAGCATTTATACCTAAATATAGTCAGATCTCCACAATATTCAGGAAGGATTTGAAAGCGTCTAACGCAACTCATTGTAACAAATTCAATCCCATGGCAGCCGGTTGTACGCACCGGATTGGCCCGATGGAGTACTTCATCGGCAATGGCTGCCGCCTCAGTGTGCAATACACTGCTACAACAACAACAACAAATTCATCTGTTATTTTTTAATTTTTTAAGGGCCTAAAAACTTAAATCGGGAGATCGCTGTATGTATATGACAACTTAACACGGCCCACTGTTTCAAAATTCAGCGAAATCGAGTAATAAACTTGTTTTTATTATCCCAAGAAATTTATTCGAGAGATCGGTTTTTATGGCAGCTATATACAAATCAGTCTTTATGACAGTTATATCGAAGTATGGACCGATCTTAAACATACTCGGTAGGAATGCCGAGGGGCCTAACGCAATTCATTCGGCAAAGTCGGTTAATAAATTGACCTTTATGGGTTACTGCTTATAATTTTGTTTTTTATTTGCTATTTAGTTTTATCTAGATTCAGTAAGTGTTAAATAGGTTAAATTTTTTTCCATTTTCTAAGTTTTTAAGTCTTTTATTTTTAATTAAGTAGTTTTTTAACTTATGTTAGAAAAAGTACGTCTTATGCATAGTGTAATTATGTATAGGCCTGATGGCTTCGCATTGCATGAAATAAATAAATAAATCGCTACCCAGCGTTTCAAGCCTAGCTGGAGGGACGTATAGGCGATGTCCTCCAATAGTTTGGCATGGCTGTCGAATGCCTTCGATAGATCTAGTGCCGCGAGGACCGTTTTATCACATAGCCTGGTCTGTACGACTCCCCCAAACTCAGGTCCTTTCCTGGTTTCGAAAGCGAGATCACTCTGCCTATCTTCCAGACATCGGGTACTATAAGTGCTCAACGACAGGTTAAGGACAGTTGTAAGGTACTCGACTCCAGGTAGATCCAGATTCTTCAGCATCAGTGTAGAGATTCCGACGAATTGGATGAAATTTGTAACTTCGTCCACGGCTGTTGTTGTTGTAGCAGTTTATTGTGTTCTATCTTTCGTCTGCTTGATTCTGTTGAGTGTCAAGACCCAGGAACTCCGCGACTAAGATGGGGTGCGTCCACAGGGATCTGGGTCTGAGTCGAGTGGGTCTGGCCGGTCAGTTAAACAGGTGACGTGTATCGTGCGGTCCCTGGTTACAATCGGGACATACATCTTGCACGTCGACATCAATCCTAGCTTTGTGGGAATTGAGGCGGCTGCATCTGCCGGAACGTAATTGAGCCAGAACTACTCTGGTTTGCCGGGGGAGGTCGATTTCTTCGGGTGCAATGGGTGGCGGTCGTTCTCCAAGGACTACATTCACCCGGTAGCCAATTACCGCGTCTGCTACCGTGTCTGCATGAATGTTGTTCAGACCCGCTTGATATGCCGCTTGATCTAGAGGTTCTCTCTTGTAGCGCTGAACCTCACGCTCTAGATCGTGTAGATCTACCTTGAGGCTTCTGGGCGGTGGGTATCTATCCACAAGATGATGATTTGGATGATTTCTGCGATAACAGCCCACTGGTAAGATCTTTGTCTCCTGATGGAGGTGGTCCACATGAGAACTGAGGAGACAGCCCGTCGCAGTTCGGAGGGCGGCATTCTGACAGATCTGGATATTATTCCACTGCGTGTCACAAAGTTGACGTGACCACACTGGCGCTGCATAACTTACCACAGACCGGCCAATTGCTTTGTACGTGGTCAACAAGGTTTCTTTGTCTGCACCCTAAGTGCTGCCAGCGAGTGACTTGAGGACCTTGTTTCAACTTTTGACTTTATTGCAGATTGCTGTGGCATATGGGGAGAAAGTGTAGGAGCTGTCAAATGTGATGCCAAGTATTTTGGGACACTTGATGGTCGGAATCATTTCTCCATCGACCATCACAGTCAGCACAGTATTCACCTCACGCGTATTTGTAGTGAACAGTGTGGCTGAAGATTTGGTGGCGGATATCTTCAGATTTCTTGCAGCGAAATATTAGGCAAGCTCGCTGAGGTAGACGTTCAACCTATCGCAGATGTCATCAATGGGTGGGGGGCCTGATGCCATGATCGTACAATCGTCCGCATATGATACGATCTCTATGCCGTCTGGAGGAGGTGGGATGGAGGATAGGTAGAGGTTAAACAGAGCCGGAGATATCACCCCACCTTGGGGAACTCCCTATTTCACTCTATGGTGTTTCGACTTCTTATCCCTAAATTCCACAAATGACTGGCGGCCACACAGATAATTCGCGACCCAACGTTTCAGGCCTAACTGGAGGGACGTGTTGGCGATGTTCTCAAATAATTTGGCATGGCTGACCGTGTCGAATGCCTTCGATAGGTCCAGTGCCACGAGGACCGTCCTATCACATGGCCTGGGTTGATTGAAGCCACGGCAAATGTGTGTGGTGATGGCATGCAAAGCTGTTGTTGTGCTGTGCAGTCTCCGAAATCCGTGTTGATGCTCGACAAATGGAAATTCTCCTACGAGGCTCGGCAGGAGTAATGCCTCAAGCGTCTTCGCCACTGGTGAGAGAATTGAGATCGGTCTGTACGACTCCCCCAAACTCGGGTCTTTTCCAGGCTTCAGTAGCGGGATAACTCTGCCCATTTTCCAGACATCGGGAACTATAAGAGTGTTCAATGACAGGTTAAGGACAGTGGTAAGGTACTCAACTCCAGGTGAATCGAGATTCTTCAGCATCAATGTAGAGATTCCGTCGGGGCCCAACGCCTTAGAAGATTTGGCGCCACGGATGACATTCGTAACTTCGCCCACGGCTGTTCATCGGCTCGGAGACCACGAATACGGAGAATGGTTCTCCTCCTTGCCCTGTCTCTCTCGGGATGCACAATAAATTGACGGTTGAACAACCTGGCGCATCTCTTCGGATCAGTCACGGTTATCTCGCCAAAAGTGACTGAGGTCCTGTCGTCCCGTCTACCGGGGTTCGAGAGAGACTTAACAGTGGCCCATAGTTTGCCTACACTGGTGCCTAAGTTACATTGCTCCAAGTGTTCCAGCCACAAATTCCGCTTATGTTCGTTGACTACCCTGTTTATTTCTAGATTCAGCTCGCTGATTCTGGGGTTAGCGGGGTCCATAGCACGAATCCCATCACGCTCGTCTGCGAGTACCACTGCTTGCATCGGGAAATTGAGTCGCACTTGTTGTATTCGACCGGCTGGTATAAAGCGAGCGGCTGCTGCGTTGATGATGTCTCGGAATTTCCTCTCGGCCATAAGCACATCAGAGGGGGGTGGCAGTTCATTGAAGCGGCGATTGGTATACTATCTGCAGACAGTCCAATCGCCCTTCTTATAATTGATGAACGTCCGGCGCTCAGAGGTTATGAAGTCGGGTGGTCGGTCAATGGTGAGAATTATGGGGAGGTGGTCTGACCCCAAAGAGATGACGGCTTGCCAGGATACGTCACTCAGGAGATCAGGGGATGCAATTGAGATGTCGGGCGAGCTGCTGCACCTCCTCGTAATCCTAGTGGAGGCATCCTCATTCACCGTGCAAAACGTGGAGCTATCTATCTGCTCTGCCAAAGCTATGCCACGCTGATCGTTACCTAGAGGAGAATGCCATGACGTGTGATGTGCATTAAAATCCCCCAGAACCAGACGATTATGGCCAGATAGCAACCCACTTATGTCGGGGTTGTAAGCCTGGCCATTAATCGGAACACAGCTACCAGCCGGCGGTATATACACGTTGTATATCTCTATCTCGGCAGTACCAGACCTGACTGCTACCAGACCTGACTGTCACTAGCGTCAAGCGCAGGCGAGATAGGTCTATACTGCACGGAATGGTGTATAACGAAGGCCAATCCCCCACCTCCATTCCATGAGCGATCCTTACGTAGCACATTGTAACCGTGACAACTGTGCAAGCTGCAGGTGTTGGTCAGCTTTGTCTCCTGGATCGCTGCGACCGATATGCTCTTCCGACTCATAAAATCTACGATCATCTCATCAATCTTGCCACGAAGTCCGTTGCAGTTTAACTGCAAGAACGATACACTTCCCGGCACTGGCCTGGCAATAGTGGGGCTAGGGTGCTGTCGTTGCATAAAATGCCGTACGGGAGAGGTCGGGGGGGTCACATAGTCCGACGACGAGGACGCCGAAGCGACGACGGCGACGCTTGTGACCCACTGCTGGCTATGTTCGCACAGCATCTAGCGACATAGCCAGTATGACTATACTCCCGTAGCGAAGTTAGGCCAGAGCAAGCACCGGTTACACCTCACCGACACCGACCGATGATGAAGGCGGTTCTGGCAAACCGAACAGAACCAGGGTCCGGGGTTCTTTTCAATCCCGGCACGGACCAGAAGCGAACGGAGAAGGCACTCCGGGATGTGCCTCTCCCATGACGAAAAAAGACGAACACGTACACTGAGCCGGCAGCCCTTGCCGATGAGGATTCCGTCAAGTCAATCCGGTGCGTACAACCGGCTGCCATGGGATTGTCGTCCACGGTAAATTGTGATGGCTATCCTTCGGCTCGGAGACCACAGATACGACGAATGGCTCTCCTCCTAGCTCTGTCACACTCGGAATGCATAATGAATTGACGGTTGAACAACTAGGCGTCAAAAGTGACTGAGGTCCTGTCGTCCCGTCTACCGGGGTTCGAGAGTGACTTAACAGTACACCACAGCTTGCCTACACAGATACCTAAGTTATATTGCTCCAAGTGTTTCAGCCACAAATTCCGATTATGTTCGTTAACTTCCGTTTATTTCCAGATTCAGCTCGCTGATTCTGGGGTTAGTGGGGTCCGTGCAACGAATCCCATCACGTTGGTCTGCATGTACCACTTGGGGTATTCGACCGGCTAGTATAAAGCGAGCGGCTGCTGGGTTAATGACGTATCGGAATTTCCTCTCGGCAACCAGCACATTTGAGGGGGGGTGTCAGTTCACAAAAGCGGCGATTGGTGTACTCTCTGAGGCCGGCCCAATCGGCATTCTTTTGATTAATAAAAAATCGGCGCTCAGAGGTTATGAAGTCGGTTGGTCAATCGATGGCATCCTCATTCGCCGTGCAAAACTTGGACGCTTCAACCTGCGCTGCTAAAGCTATGCCCCGCTGGTCATTACCTAGGGGAGAATGCCATAAAACGTGATGGGCATTATAGTCCTCTAGAACCAGACAACAGTACCCCAGACAGTACCCCAATTATGTCTTGTAATCTTGGCCATTAACTAGGTCACTACTACCAACCGACGGCAGCAATCCCATGGCAGCCGGTTGTACGTACCGGATTGACCCAATGGAGTTCTCCATTGGCAAGTGCTGCCGCCTCAGTGTACAACATACTGCTACGCGATCCTTACGTAGCACATTGTATCCGTGACAACTGTGCATGCAGGCTTTGTTGTAGTTATTGTAGCCACATTTTCATGTGGAGGTGGCGATCCTCATCAAGCACCTATAGGTGAACAAGCTCGTTCCGGTCCAAAGGACCGATCGCCGCGGGAACAGTGTGGCCATTGGTTATTTAAAGGCGCCAATAACTCGCCTCGTCATATCGAGCATCATAGATACTCAGTATTTGTGCAATAGCCGGTGCCGCCCGGCCTCTCACTGAGACTCTCCGCTTGATGCCGCTGATTGTCCCCGACTGCCGTTGCAGCTCGGTAGCTCGCTTCTCGTGACAGCAATGAACACCACACTGACGGACCTCACTGTTCCAGCCTGTTTGGTGCTCACAGCTATCCCGTGTCTGGTGCAGGCTTTGTCTCCTGGATCGCTGCAACCAATATGTTCTTCCGACTCATAAAATCTACAATCTCGTCGATCTTGCCACGGAGACCGTTGCAATTCAATTGCAAAAATGACACACTTCCCAGCTTTGGCCTGGCAATATTGGGGCTGGGATGCTGCTGTTGTGTATATTGCCGTAACGGAGAGGTCGTTGTTGTAGCAGTGTGTTGTACACTGAGGCGGCAGCCCTTGCCGATGAAAGATTCCATCGGGCTAATCCGGTACGTAAAACCGGCTGCCGTGGGATTGCTGGTGATAGTAGTTGCGTAGTTATGGGCTTTAGGGTATAAGAACTGGGTTAAGAATTTCGAGAATGTTACTGACTTGCTGTATTGTGTATCAATTGGAAATCTATGCAATCAAAGAAGTGGTGGAGTGGCACGGGATAACTATGAACACCAAACAGGTTGGAACTTTAAGCTCCGATCTATGTGATGTTCATCGTTATCATGAGAAGCATGGAAGCAACCGGGCGCGTCCACTGGCTGCGGATAGTGGAATGCTCCATACGAGTAGCTGCAGCAGCAGTCGCGGGCAATCAGCAGTATCGAGTGGACAATCTCTATAAGAGGCCGGGCGGCACCGGCTCTTGCTTGAATACTAAGTGAATGTGATGCTCGATATGACAAGGCGAGTTATTGGTGCATTTAAATAACCGACAGCCATAAGTTTTTCTCGGCGATTGGTTCTATGGCCCGGAACAAGCTTGCGAACCTATAGAGCTTGACGAGGTTCGCTACCCCCACGTGTAGAAAGATGACTACAACAGAACAACAATAAGCTGGAATAAAATGTATATGTAAGTCTTGTTGCGGCTGCAGTGTGTTGTACACTGAGGCGAAAGCCCTTGCCGATGAAGGACTCCATCGGGTCAATCCGCTACCTTCAACCGGCTGCCATTGGATTGCTAATGATATGTAAGTCTTGATTTCTGTCTGCCACCATAACCTAACCTGATCTATTGTCTCCCGAACAAGTTAATTGACAATTAATAGTATACATCTATTGGATGGTAAATTGGAACGAAATAACGTTTCGTTACCATTTTAATGTTTCATGTAGTTGCTTCACAATCCCTCTAAACAGATTTAGTAACTAACTACTGTGTAAGATTGGTAAAAATTAGGCTCAATGTTCATTTCAGCTTCTCACTTTTGAGAATGAACCCAGCACTAAGAAATTTGCCGAAACAGTGTGTATACACGACATAGGCGACAAAAACAAAAAGCGTAAACAAACTGCAAGCAGATAAAACAACAACGGGGCGTCAACTTTTTGGCAGGATTCTTTTATTTGTATGTTATATTCTTATATTCCTAAAGTATACTTTACCTTCGGTATTAGGAGTTTGACAGTCACAACCAACCAAAACTATAGCAATACAAATCACATATTCTAAAGTTTGAAGGAACCATTCCCGTTGTAGAAAGGCTTCGGCTCTCATCTTGTTAATTTTAAATGCTTGTATTAGAAGTACTTCACAGGTATAGTGTTTTTAATTTCGACACGCTTTTCACACAAGTGATAAATAAATATGTTCATTTCTTTAGATAAAATCAAAAATATTTTCTCAATTTAATATACAAACATAGCGACCGAGATGCTTTATACACCTATAAGTACATGCATGTATACTGCCAAATATATCAACCGTGATCTTATAATAATTACGAATAACCAGCCCTAACCGAATGCGTACATGATAGCATTGAGGTGGGTACCAAGATTAACAATGAAGGTTACACAACGTTATGAGGGTATTAAGTTCCGGAAAACAGAATGAGCTTTGGTATTGAGCGTCGCGTTGCAAACATGCAACCCTGTACACAAATTCCAAGAAAGCAACGCGGAAAAGCTAAAATATTACCAACTTTGACGCTTGAAAGCGAGCGCTTATCGTTGTTGCCATACATGAAGTAGTGTTTTTGGTCCCCAGAGTAAAAAACTGCTTAGCTTTTGCGAGTTGATTTTTTTTAATTTATTTGCAGAGTTGCATTTCTCAACGCGTCACTCCTCAACGCGCTTATTTCGTTTATTCCTTTCAGCCTTCGTGATGAAGCTCCATACAAAAAAATATTATTGGTTGGTTTGGTTTTTTCCTTTGTTGTTTTCGCCATAGACACGCGTTGTTGTTGTTGTAGCAGTTTATTGTGTTCTATCTTTCGTCTGCTTGATTCTGTTGAGTGTCAAGACCCAGGAACTCTGCGACTAAGATGGGGTGCGTCCACAGGGATCTGGGTCTGGCCGGGCAGTTAAACAGGTGACGTGTATCGTGTGGTCCCTGGTTACAATCGGGACATACATCTTGCACGTCGGCATCAATCCTAGCTTTGTGGGAATTGAGGCGGCTGCATCTGCCGAAACGTAATTGAGCCAGAACCACTCTGGTTTGCCGGGGGAGGTAAATTTCTTCGGATACAATCCCATGGCAGCCGGTTGTACGTACCGGATTGACCCGATGTAATCCTCATCGGCAAGGGCCGCCGCCTCAGTGTACGTGTTCGTCTTTTTTCGTCATGGGAGTGGCACATCCCGGAGTGCCTTCTCCGCACGCTTCTGGTCCGTGCCGGGATTGAAAAGAACCCCGGACCCTGATTCTGTTCGGTTTGCCAGAAACGCCTTCATCATCGGTCTGTGTCGGTGAGGTGTAACCTGTGCATGGATTGGGTACATTTCCGTTGTTGCTCTGGCCTAACTTCACTACGGGAGTATAGTCATACTGGCTATGTCGCAAGGTGCTATGCGAACATAGCCAGCAGTGAGTCAAAAGCGTCGTCGTCGTCGCCTTCGGCTTCCTCGTCGTCGGACTATGTAACCCCCCCGACCTCTCCCGTACGGCAATTTACGCAACGGCAGCATCCTAGCCCTACTATTGCCAGGCCAGTGCCGGGAAGTGTATCGTTCTTGCAGTTAAACTGCAACGGACTGCGTGGCAAGATCGATGAGATCGTGGACTTTATGAGTCGGAAGAGCATATTGGTCGCAGCGATCCAGGAGACAAAGCTGACCAACACCTGCAGCTTTGTAGCATGCAACTTTTGGTTGTACCTAAATTTGAATTTTGCACCCGCAAGAGTCAAATACAAAATGTTTTTGGGAAGGAAAGCCTAGCGGAAGCACGCAGGTTACCAGCCTTATTGCTCGTCGGTGGGATGGGGTCTTGCTGCTTTCCAACCAACAGCTGCTACGTTTAAAAATTAGATAGTAAAGCGTGCTTCGAGTTTAAATGAAGTGTGGAGATAGAAAATAGGACACAAGAGGCACTTCACAACGACTTTTATCCTAGCTTTTGTGTGCATTTGGGTGTTACTGCACACTGCCCGCCCATCCTGTTCATCAGTTGCACCATATCAGATTCCTAGATGAACCCACTTCGGTTCCCCTGCAAATATATCCGGCTGTTTAGAGGAAATCAGACATTCGGTTTAAAAGTTCAGCGGTTCATTGCAAAGTTAGACATTTTATTAAAACAATTCATTCTCCTTCTTACAATCTAGATTTGGACCTTAGTCCGAGGAAAATATCATTCCAAATTACTGAAACTCACTAGCTTAACTAAAACAGACAACATATCCTAGGCCTCTTTCTTTTCTTTTCTCTATAATATGACCGTATACTTTCAAGCCCAAGATTAGTTGATCAGACTCAAGATTATCAAATAGATATCCATAGGTAATTATAAAAAAAATATATATATAAAAAAATATATAAACCAAAACAATAAAAATAATATGAAAGAGTAATCTAATTATAAATTCAATTATAAATTCTTAATTGTAACCGCGAAAGAAAAAAAAAAGTATGAGATGGACTAACAGGTTGGGAACCCCTGCTTTATATAAAGGCACATAAGAATTTTATAAAATGTGTGACAACCGAGGTTAAGTTCAACGGTCGATAGGTGGTAAATAGATGCGTATGTGCAGTTCTATGTAATGAATTAGTAGGTATGTACATAGGTATAAGCTAGCCACCTTGTCGGTCAGTTATACAAAAACAACTAGTAACTGGGTCTGCTTTATAACAACAACGTGAAAAAGAGATCAAATTCGTATTTCCAAAAAAAAATCAAATGAGCCGAAACAACAATAAGCGCGGATGTTCTATGCTTGTGCAAATATTTATTATTTGAGATGCCGGTAGGCATAAGAAGTGAGTGAGGCAATTCAGCAACGCTGAATGTTAAAAAAAAAAAAAAAAATCCGATTTTGAACACTTTGTCAAACAAGCGCAAGTTGGTGATTTATTTTTTTTTCTATTATATCAAGTACCATTTAAATTTGCATTCGATTTCCCACGAATAGCAAAAAAAAGGCAATAACCAAATCGATGAGACGGTAGCGGTTACCGTCTCTCAGTTTAGAACACTGCAATGCAATTTGGCGCTTACTCATTTACTCTTAGTGGGGGGAAATCAAATACAATTTTTACCATCCAAGAACAATTAGCACTTACCTGTTTCCATGATCCAACGATGAAAGGCCTTCCATTGGGATGATGATGAAACAGGAGAAAATGGCTGGAAACCAAGTATGTGGTTCTGGTTTTCTTTTTTTTTTCAGGTATTAGTATATAAAAAAAAATCACCTCTTTATCAAATAGAATAAATTCTTTGTATGGACTGTTCGCAATATTCTGACCCACGATCGCGCTCCCGAATTTGAACCCTTTTGTTCCCAACTTTTCACTTCTCTCGAATCGCTTATCTCAAATGATTAAATAAAACTATAAAAGGGTATCCTTATTGATCACCCCAGGCAAAGTGCCGGGGATCGCTGGCGAGAAACTGGTGTTATTTTTCTTTTTCACAAAATTTCTGGAAATCCTCCATGAGGTCCACACCAACACACTTTCAGACACACCGAAGTTCAAGCTGTGAACAACATGACTTGTACGAGGAGATGTAACACGGCAACGACACTAGAGTGACTAGTTCTGCGATGGTACAGAAATACGCACGAACCCCTGGATGATGGCAGGGCCGTGAGCTTAACATGCAATTCAGCAGTGATCCTCCTGAGAGAGAGAATCAAGGTTTCCAACCGAACCTGCGCAGTAAAACGAAGGCACTGTTAGTGGGGAAGTCAAGAAAATAGAGACTGAGATGTTCTTACCTAATTGTGAAGCCCATCACAATAAAGAGACGAAACAAATGAGATGTAAAAGAGACCACTTGCAATATCCAAATATTTCAAAACGTCGGCCAGGCAACATGGCCAGTTACACAGACACCAATAAACCCATGCAAGAAGGGGACACAACCAGTGTTTTTGGTGGATTTCGAAAATCTTTCATCCAAAGCCTTGCTTTTCTCCTCAAAGTCGAATCGAGAAAAATAATTGTTCGCACTGAACAAAGATGCCTGGTTTCAGGAATAGAAAGCATTAAGGCAAGGGTGATCTTGCGGCCAACATCCGAAAACTCACTAGGGAATGAAATTTCGAAATACACGCCAAACAATAATCTCATAGGAGAACTCAACCACAAAAAAAAATATTGTAATTTGGATTAACCAAGTGTAACCGACTGGTGCGAACTTGTTGAAAGTTTAACTGGAATGCATGTAAAATGCCCTTCAACCTATAAATATAACCTCTGTTCGCATAACATGGCAGCAGGTCTAGCGGAATTCTTCTATATACAAGACCGGTATAGCATATAGCAAAACCTACTCAAAGAGCCACTTGCATCGGCTACTTCTTATTTCTTCCTTTCTTCAAAGAGATACAACATCTCTCTTGAACTTAATGCATGTCACAAAATGCACTCTTAGCCAAAAGCATGAAGTTGCAATTGGAAACGCAACCATTAGGATCATAAAACGGTGCCTACTTTTCAGCGCCCAAATACCCAAAGCCGAGATACAAACACATTCTGCTAAACAAACAAAAATGGAATCAATATTTCAAAGTAAACACGCACACATCTACTAGCGCCACTACATTTACCCCCCAACCAAAATCGGAGAACCGGGTTGAAAGCCCAGGTGAGCTGATCCCGCTGGTAGATGTGAGCTATTGCCGAATGTCCTTCGCATGATAATTACCAATCGGTCTGCCATGCAAGTCCTCGAGCTCATAGTAAGATTTACCAAGTCTACGACGAATGCGAGCCTTGAGAAATGTAGGTGCCAACTTGGAATTATAGCCGCGTTCGAAGTTACTCAACCGAAAATTGCGCCGATAAACCTCCTGACCAACCTCATACGAAACCTCTTTAGACCTCAGATTATATGCCTTCTCATTTCTCTCGAATTGTCGACGCATGTATTCACTCGCCTTACTACGAATAATTTCAAAGGAATCATCTCGATCAAACTGAATCATACGGTCTTCCAGCATATCCAAATTCCGCAACAGGCGATAGGAAGATCCGTTTGTCACCATGTGCTGTCCAAAAGCCATTCGATAAGGGGAAGTACCTATGGCCGAGTGCATAGTAGATCTCAGAGCACATGAAATATTGCCAAGCTGGGCATCCCAGTCCCTCTGATCGATCTTAACATAAGCTTTAATGGCGCTGAGAACACTTCTATTCACTCGTTCAGAGGCGTTCGCCTGCGGAGAATGGACTGCGGTATACATGTGGGACACCCCATACCGTTTGAGGACATCGTTAAATTTGTTGGCTCTAAATTGAGTGCCATTGTCTGAGACGACAGTCTCGGGGACACCAAATGTTTGAAACAGCTCCTCCAAGTATAAAACAACGCAATCTGCCGTAAATTTCCTAACAGGGTGAATAAAAGGGAACTTTGAAAAATGGTCTAAAACCACAAAGATACCTACGTTACCCAATTTGGACCTAGGATATGGCCCCAAGAAATCCACAAAGATCTTCTGAAAGAATCGAAAGGTTTCACCAGTGTTTCCCATAGGCGGTCTTATCGTCTGGTTGGGATGTTTTGTCATCTTACACACCTCACAGGAATTAATGTATTCCTTGACATCGTTCACCAAGTTAGGCCAATAGTAGAACCTTCGAATTCTTTCCAGTGTTTTATTTATCCCCGAATGTGCAGATAGGGGATCATCATGATGTCTCTGCAGGAGCTCAGGAACCAGTTCTCGTGGAATCCACAACTTCCACGCCATGTCATCCGTTGTTCGGTCACCAACGGCATGTTCCGTTCGCCTATACAAATACCCATCAATTATCCTTAGGTCAGGGGTGCGGTTAATGTTATTTCCAACCCTTCTAAGCAGGTCTAGGTAGTCATCTGAATGAAAGGGTGCAGACTGCAGGTCTACAAATACCCCTCGGTCATTCCCTACTTCGGACACATATAAGACCTCAGATAGGTCGTCAGAGTTGGTACGAGAAAGAGCGTCAGGAACTACGTTTTGGGATCCTTTTCTGTGTTCAATTTTAAACCGAAAGCCCTGAAGCTTTAAAGCCCATCTTGCTAGTCGACTACTGAGGTCTGTTTGGGACATGAGCCACTTCAAAGAAGCATGATCTGTGATCACTGTGAACTCGTGTCCCTCTACATACGCTCTAAATTTCTTTATGCTTAACATTGCTGCCAAACACTCTTGTTCGGTGACGCTGTAATTACGTTGGGCTTGGTTGAGTTTCTTAGACATAAATGCTATCGGAAACTCATCACCCTCCGCATTTTTCTGCACCAATACACTTCCTATGCCTGTTTTGCTAGCATCACAGTGAATGTAAAATGGCTGTGAAAAATCAGGGCTATGCAAAACAGGTGACGAAATCAAGATGGTCTTTAAATCTTCAAATGCCTTTTGAGCCTCATCATTCCACAAAAACTTTCTATTCGCTTTCAAAAGATCAGTTAACGGGGTCGAAATTGCAGCATAATTCCTGATGAATTTCCTGTACCAACCTGACATACCTAAAAATCGTCGGAGTTGTTTTACAGACCTAGGTGTTGGAAATTCAGTTATGGCCGATATTTTTTCTGGGTCTGCACGAATAATCCCGTTCCCAACAACGTGACCTAAATAGCGGACTTCGGTCACACAAAATTTGCTCTTCTCCACATTTATTGTGAGTCCAGCTGCACGCAAACACCGAGCCACTTCCTTTAAGACTTCCAAATGACGCTCGAAAGAAGCAGATACCACTAAAAGATCATCCAGATAAACGAACACTTCGGTCCGGAGGGTCGGCGGTACCACACGGTCCATAAGTCTAGACATGGTCTGGGGGGCGTTACAAAGCCCGAAAGGCATGACCTTGAAGTGGTACAGCGGCCTACCGGGAACCGTAAATGCCGTCTTATCTTTCGAAGAGTCTTCTAGAGGTATTTGCCAAAAAGCGTCTTTCAAGTCAAGACTGCTTATAAACTCAGCCTTTGGCAAACGGCTTAAGATGCCGTCTATCTGAGGAAGTGGATAGGCATCACCTATCGTCACGGAGTTCAATTTCCTACTGTCTAAACAAAGTCTGTTTTTGCCGGGTTTACGATGAAGAACAACAGGTGACGACCAAGCACTTTTCGATTCCTCAATAACTCCCATCTGCAACATTCTGTCAAGTTCATCATAGATGACCTTTTCTATAGCTGGAGACACTGAAAAATGCCGTTGTTTAATAGGGCGCGCATCGCCAGTGTCTATGACATGGCTCAACAAGTCGGTCTTACCAAGGCCTTCTTTCAAAAACGAAGGAAACAAGTTAACAACATTCCTTAATTGAATACGCTGCTGCGCTGTCAATAAGCGTTGCTCCGAAACTTCACCCACATGAACTGGTGCAAACGGCAGAAAACTAGAGGGAAACAAAGCAGCCGGAAGTAAACCGTACAGTCGCCAGAAATCCATTCCCAAAATTAAATTTTGAGACAAACTCGGAACGACATACAAAACTATTGGCAACTCCTTCTCTTGGAAAACAATCTTCGTGTTCAAAACGCCTACAACATCTTGTGGTCTCCCATCCGCAGTATTTACACTGATGCTCAACTTTCTAAATGCAACGTTGGAGTTCACGAAATCAACAGCAGCCTGAGAGCCTAAACAAGAAACGGATGCCCCAGTATCTAAGAGCCCAACCATCTTCTTTCCCAACAAGTGGACCTCCGCATAAGGACGGACATCTCCTGGCTTATCAAAAATAGAAACTGAAAAACGTCTCTTGCAATACCTTATTCTCTTCCAAAATTCTCGCATACGACGGCTTGACCTGTCTACTCTAGGGGTTTCTCCGAAAATTCTCGCCCTCACGTTCCTATAGTTCTCAAGCCGTTCATGAAAAGGTATCCAAGGCCTAGGGCCATTAGGGACAATAGTACCAGAGGTGGTGACGTCATCATTTGAATTCAAAGTCACAGACATTTTGGCTACGGGAGGTCTTAAAATAGTGATGGACTGATGGGTGGCTAGTGGTTTCTGGCTTTGGGGGCACCCTGTGGTGCACTCGCCTGGAAGTTTTTTGGCTGGCTATTGCATTTCTCACAGTGAGGCTTATACGTCTCTGGAGCACCACAACCATAGCAAAATATAGTGCGATCTGCCACGCAATCCTGGTAACGATGACCTGAAACCCTGCAATTCCAGCATGCCGAATTAATAGCAGAAACATTTGGCTGACACTCCAAAACTTCCGATTCTGGCCCCTCAGAATGTTCGACCTCAAAAACTCTTTTACTAAAAGGAACAGTTTTGCCAACTACCACACCAACATTAAGTTTACGGCGCATGTCCTGCAAGAAAAATTCTCTCCTACGACAAATCCCACGCAACTGGCTAACCGAATCAACCGATAAGTTAAGTATCTCATGCTGTATGTCTGGCAATAGATTCCTGCGGAGGATCTCAACAAGGGTCCTGTCACTCAAAGGCTCTGCAAGTCTATCCACTAATTCCAAGACGGATTCATAAAAGCTGTCAAATGTCTCATTGACTTTCTGTTTCCTGTCCCTAATCATCTCCCTTATGTCGATGTCAGTGCGGGAATCTTGATACTGTTGCCTCAGAGAACGACAGAGGTCTCTCCATTGAAAGTTTGGACACGATTCATGAAAACGCCAAAACCAATCGTTGGCTTTACCCTCGAACAATGCGCCTGCATTACCGCATAACACTGCGAAATTCCCATTCAAAGTCTGCTTGGTTAGAGCCTCAACCCTATAGATAAATTTATCCACAGATAAACTGCTGGAATTGCCGGTGAACTTAAGTCTCCAATTCAACATGATCTGACTGACTTTATCGGGCCTAAAAACCAAATCAGAAAAGGTATTTGATCCACCATTGTGAGATCGGTTCAAAGCGCTACCCGCTTGATAGAAATCTGCACCAGTACTAACATTGTGACGACTATCATTGGTCGGGGGCAAGCCTAACAGCTGCTCAAATGTCCGCTGTTCAACATCATCTACGGTCTGCATGCTCGGGTTTCGGTTGGAAGTGGAAGGGCCTGTCATGTTCCTGGTAGAATAGGCCAAGCTCAATCTAGACAAACTGGCTTCCAAGCTATTCTCAATCATCTTCGAAATCTGTCCCGACAAATTTGTCATAATCACTGTCTGCTGCTCTGCCAAAGCAGTTGCAACAATATCCTTCAATAAATTCTCATCGACTGACGAAACAGACGTAGGAATACCAGCTGCCACCCGAGCCTGATCAGTGCTAACCAAATCAGTAGCTCGACCTGCATCGAAACTTTTAGCCTTGGAGGATGACCGTGTCACAATCTGAGTCGGTGGCTTTCGGGATGAACCCGATGCAGTTGGCGCTGAATCCTTAACAATTTGCACACCGCATATGGGGCAGGAAGTCTTACTTCGTACATAGTCATTAATGCAGGGCTTATGAAATACGTGCTTGCAAATGGTTTGGGTGATACTCGTCCTATCCACAATAGCCGCATTACAAATAGTGCAAATTTGCTCTGCGTCTACGGCCGCATTAACGTCCTCAGTGCTACGCCGAACTGACATTGTAACAAAAAAATCGTATATCTAATAAAAAAAAACAAAATTATAAGATATGGCCTAAATGAAACCATAGGCTAACACCTGAGCTAGTAATGAAAATTCAAATTCAATTATGGGGTTTCATGTCTGATTCCTCACACGAACCGGATATGAAATGGGGGGATTTAAAAAAAAATGAAATTAAAATTCCGGATAAAAGTCAATGAAGTTAGGAGAAAAAAGATAGTAAGGACAGAGAAAACAAAGGGCCTTTACGACGGATGGTAAAGTCATCTATAACATTTCCATGGTCCAGTCATAAACAAAAAGAAGGTAAAACATATCCCGATAAGAATAAACTTCAGGTCAGTCCTAGGAAGAATTATCCCAAAATCCAAATTCCAGAAAGCCTTTCCATCGACAAATGATCCACAGGATAAACACACACACATAAAGTTGTATGAAACCCTTGCCGGTTATAATCGAAAGCACTCCTGCTTTGCACGATAAATAAATTCCAATGCAATTGTTTCACACAGTAGAAAAATGATAGAAATAAAATAAAAAAAAAAAGGTATGAAATTATTAGAGAGAGAAGAAAAATGAAGCCGAATAGGTAGTAACAAATCAAAACCAATTGATTTGAGTTCCTCAGAAATTTAGAATTTCTATGTTGCACATTAGCACTATCCTATTCGGGCCCCACGTTGGGCGCCATTCATTGTAGCATGCAACTTTTGGTTGTACCTAAATTTGAATTTTGCACCCGCAAGAGTCAAATACAAAATGTTTTTGGGAAGGAAAGCCTAGCGGAAGCACGCAGGTTACCAGCCTTATTGCTCGTCGGTGGGATGGGGTCTTGCTGCTTTCCAACCAACAGCTGCTACGTTTAAAAATTAGATAGTAAAGCGTGCTTCGAGTTTAAATGAAGTGTGGAGATAGAAAATAGGACACAAGAGGCACTTCACAACGACTTTTATCCTAGCTTTTGTGTGCATTTGGGTGTTACTGCACACTGCCCGCCCATCCTGTTCATCAGTTGCACCATATCAGATTCCTAGATGAACCCACTTCGGTTCCCCTGCAAATATATCCGGCTGTTTAGAGGAAATCAGACATTCGGTTTAAAAGTTCAGCGGTTCATTGCAAAGTTAGACATTTTATTAAAACAATTCATTCTCCTTCTTACAATCTAGATTTGGACCTTAGTCCGAGGAAAATATCATTCCAAATTACTGAAACTCACTAGCTTAACTAAAACAGACAACATATCCTAGGCCTCTTTCTTTTCTTTTCTCTATAATATGACCGTATACTTTCAAGCCCAAGATTAGTTGATCAGACTCAAGATTATCAAATAGATATCCATAGGTAATTATAAAAAAAATATATATATAAAAAAAATATATAAACCAAAACAATAAAAATAATATGAAAGAGTAATCTAATTATAAATTCAATTATAAATTCTTAATTGTAACCGCGAAAGAAAAAAAAAAGTATGAGATGGACTAACAGGTTGGGAACCCCTGCTTTATATAAAGGCACATAAGAATTTTATAAAATGTGTGACAACCGAGGTTAAGTTCAACGGTCGATAGGTGGTAAATAGATGCGTATGTGCAGTTCTATGTAATGAATTAGTAGGTATGTACATAGGTATAAGCTAGCCACCTTGTCGGTCAGTTATACAAAAACAACTAGTAACTGGGTCTGCTTTATAACAACAACGTGAAAAAGAGATCAAATTCGTATTTCCAAAAAAAAATCAAATGAGCCGAAACAACAATAAGCGCGGATGTTCTATGCTTGTGCAAATATTTATTATTTGAGATGCCGGTAGGCATAAGAAGTGAGTGAGGCAATTCAGCAACGCTGAATGTTAAAAAAAAAAAAAAAAAATCCGATTTTGAACACTTTGTCAAACAAGCGCAAGTTGGTGATTTATTTTTTTTTCTATTATATCAAGTACCATTTAAATTTGCATTCGATTTCCCACGAATAGCAAAAAAAAGGCAATAACCAAATCGATGAGACGGTAGCGGTTACCGTCTCTCAGTTTAGAACACTGCAATGCAATTTGGCGCTTACTCATTTACTCTTAGTGGGGGGAAATCAAATACAATTTTTACCATCCAAGAACAATTAGCACTTACCTGTTTCCATGATCCAACGATGAAAGGCCTTCCATTGGGATGATGATGAAACAGGAGAAAATGGCTGGAAACCAAGTATGTGGTTCTGGTTTTCTTTTTTTTTTCAGGTATTAGTATATAAAAAAAAATCACCTCTTTATCAAATAGAATAAATTCTTTGTATGGACTGTTCGCAATATTCTGACCCACGATCGCGCTCCCGAATTTGAACCCTTTTGTTCCCAACTTTTCACTTCTCTCGAATCGCTTATCTCAAATGATTAAATAAAACTATAAAAGGGTATCCTTATTGATCACCCCAGGCAAAGTGCCGGGGATCGCTGGCGAGAAACTGGTGTTATTTTTCTTTTTCACAAAATTTCTGGAAATCCTCCATGAGGTCCACACCAACACACTTTCAGACACACCGAAGTTCAAGCTGTGAACAACATGACTTGTACGAGGAGATGTAACACGGCAACGACACTAGAGTGACTAGTTCTGCGATGGTACAGAAATACGCACGAACCCCTGGATGATGGCAGGGCCGTGAGCTTAACATGCAATTCAGCAGTGATCCTCCTGAGAGAGAGAATCAAGGTTTCCAACCGAACCTGCGCAGTAAAACGAAGGCACTGTTAGTGGGGAAGTCAAGAAAATAGAGACTGAGATGTTCTTACCTAATTGTGAAGCCCATCACAATAAAGAGACGAAACAAATGAGATGTAAAAGAGACCACTTGCAATATCCAAATATTTCAAAACGTCGGCCAGGCAACATGGCCAGTTACACAGACACCAATAAACCCATGCAAGAAGGGGACACAACCAGTGTTTTTGGTGGATTTCGAAAATCTTTCATCCAAAGCCTTGCTTTTCTCCTCAAAGTCGAATCGAGAAAAATAATTGTTCGCACTGAACAAAGATGCCTGGTTTCAGGAATAGAAAGCATTAAGGCAAGGGTGATCTTGCGGCCAACATCCGAAAACTCACTAGGGAATGAAATTTCGAAATACACGCCAAACAATAATCTCATAGGAGAACTCAACCACAAAAAAAAATATTGTAATTTGGATTAACCAAGTGTAACCGACTGGTGCGAACTTGTTGAAAGTTTAACTGGAATGCATGTAAAATGCCCTTCAACCTATAAATATAACCTCTGTTCGCATAACATGGCAGCAGGTCTAGCGGAATTCTTCTATATACAAGACCGGTATAGCATATAGCAAAACCTACTCAAAGAGCCACTTGCATCGGCTACTTCTTATTTCTTCCTTTCTTCAAAGAGATACAACATCTCTCTTGAACTTAATGCATGTCACAAAATGCACTCTTAGCCAAAAGCATGAAGTTGCAATTGGAAACGCAACCATTAGGATCATAAAACGGTGCCTACTTTTCAGCGCCCAAATACCCAAAGCCGAGATACAAACACATTCTGCTAAACAAACAAAAATGGAATCAATATTTCAAAGTAAACACGCACACATCTACTAGCGCCACTACAGCTTGCACAGTTGTCACGGTTACAATGTGCTACGTAAGGATCGCTCATGGAATGGAGGTGGGGGATTGGCCTTCGTTATACACCATTCCGTGCAGTTTAGACCTATCTCGCCTGTGCTTGACGCTAGTGACCCCTACATGGAATGTATGGGGTTAGCAGTCAGTTCTGGTACTGCCGAGATAGAAATATACAACGTGTATATACCGCCGGCTGGTAGCTGTGTTCCGATTAATGGCCAGGCTTACAACCCCGACATAAGTGGGTTGCTATCTGGCCATAATCGTCTGGTTCTGTGGGATTTTAATGCGCATCACACGTCATGGCATTCTCCCCTAGGTAACGACCAGCGTGGCATAGCTTTGGCTGAGCAGATAGATAGCTCCACGTTTTGCACGGTGAATGAGGATGCCCCCACTAGGATTACGAGGAGGTGCAGCAGCTCGCCAGACATCTCAATCGCATCCCCTCATCTCCTGAGTGACGTATCCTGGCAAGCCGTCATCTCTTTGGGGTCAGATCACCTCCCCATAATTCTTACCATCGACCGACCACCCGACTTCATAACCTCTGAGCGCCGGAGGTTTATCAATTATAAGAAGGCCGATTGGACTGGCTTCAGAGAGTACACCAATCGCCGCTTCAGTGAACTGACACCCCTTTCTAATGTGCAAGTGTCCGAGAGGAAATTCCGAAACATCTTTAACGCAGCAGCCGCTAGCTTCGGTCGAATACCCCAAGTGCGGCCCAATTTCCCGCGCAGGCAGTGGTAATCGCAGACGAGCGTGATGGGATACGTTCGTTACTAACCCCAGAATCAGCGTGTTGAATCTGGAAATAAACAGGGTAGTCAACGAACATAAGCGGAATTTGTGGCTGGAACACTAGGAGCAATGTAACTTAGGCACCAGTGTAGGCAAACTATGGGCCACTGTTAAGTCACTCTCGAACACCGGTAGACGGGACGACAGGACCCCAGTCACTTTTGGCGAGATAACCGTGACTGATCCGAAGAGATGCGCCAGGTTGTTCAACCGTCAATTTATTGTGCATCCCGAGAGAGACAGGGCAAGGAGGAGAACCATTCTCCGTATTCGTGGTCTCCGAGCCGATGAACAGCCGTGGGCGAAGTTACGAATGTCATCCGTGGCGCCAAATCTTCTAAGGCGTTGGGCCCCGACGGAATCTCTACATTGATGCTGAAGAATCTCGATTCACCTGGAGTTGAGTACCTTACCACTGTCCTTAACCTGTCATTGAACACTCTTATAGTTCCCGATGTCTGGAAAATGGGCAGAGTTATCCCGCTACTGAAGCCTGGAAAAGACCCGAGTTTGGGGGAGTCGTACAGACCGATCTCAATTCTCTCACCAGTGGCGAAGACGCTTGAGGCATTACTCCTGCCGAGCCTCGTAGGAGAATTTCCATTTGTCGAGCATCAACATGGATTTCGGAGACTGCACAGCACAACAACAGCTTTGCATGCCATCACCACACACATTTGCCGTGGCTTCAATCAACCCAGGCCATGTGATAGGACGGTCCTCGTGGCACTGGACTTATCGAAGGTATTCGACACGGTCAGCCATGCCAAATTATTTGAGGACATCGCCAACACGTCCCTCCAGCCAGGCCTGAAATGATGGGTCGCGAATTATCTGTGTGGTCGCCAGTCATTTGTGGAATTTTTGGATAAGAAGTCGAAACAACGAAGAGTGCAACAGGGAGTTCCCCAAGGTGGGGTGATATCTCCGGCACTGTTTAACCTCTACCTATCCTCCATTCCACCCCCTCCAGACGGCATAGAGATCGTATCATATGCGGACGATTGTACGATCATGGCATAAGGCCCCCCACCCATTGATGACATCTGCGATAGGTTGAACGTCTACCTCAGCGAGCTTGCCTAATATTTCGCTGCAAGAAATCTGAAGATATCCGCCACCAAATCTTCAGCCACACTGTTCACTACAAATACGCGTGAGGTGAATACAGAGCTGACTGTGATGGTCGATGGAGAAATGATTCCGACCATCAAGTGTCCCAAAATACTTGGCATCACGTTTGACAGCTCTTACACATTCTCCTCACATGCCACAGCAATCTGCAATAAAGTCAAAAGTAGAAACAAGATTCTCAAGTCACTTGCTGGCAGCACTTAGGATGCAAGAAAAGGAACCTTGTTGACCAACTACAAAGCAATTTGCGTGTTTTTTGGGAGCTCCAATCGTTGCTGCCGGCATTTGCTTCCTGACTCATGTAATTCGCTCCACGATATACGATAGACTACACAATCACTGAGGAGAAAGAGCAACGCATTCTGAATTACGGGTGACTGTTAGTTTCTGTGTTTTCCGCCAATATTTGCCAAATATCAAAATAAAAAGCACTGGAATAAATATTTGCCACCAACACCACCAAATTGAAAAAACAAAACTTCAGCTGAATTCTTCTATCGAACCTGCAAAATCTTCACAGCGATAACAAATCAGCAGCTGATGGTGAAAGAGAGTAATCGATAAGAAAACAGTGATTTTAGCATATTTTTCAACACTGACGTTGTTTATTTATTTTCCTCCTAAAGATATGCTAATTTTTTTTAATAAATGAGTGCATAGCGACCGTTACAGTCGACAACTCCAGAAATACAGATAGCACTCCGAAAAGCGTATTCCGTACATCAATATGAGTTAGAATGCAAAAGATATGTTTTCTTGGGACAAATTGGGTGAAATGTTAGACGAGAAGTTGAAGGATGTCGCAAAAAGAAGACTTGATTGAAATGAGAAATGAAATACGAGAGTTACAGCAAGAAAACACAACTTAAAGAGAAAATGAAAAAGTTAACGTCTCGCTTGGAAATAATTTATCGAAGGTCACGTTCATCAAATGTTGTGGTCATTGGTTTAACTTGCACATCTTCTATTCTTGTGAAAAAAGAGTTCACTAAAATCTGTACTGAAAATATGAACGTAGATGTGGATGTGGTTATTTAAACGGGAAGAATATATGCATCCATCGAGATTATACAGATAGCGAGCAAATCGTACGATACAAAATGCGAAAGTTAAAAAACGAAGTATTGATCAAAAGAAGTAACCTAAATGTACGATTGGCCGATTTTCCATTTATATCAATGAAAAACGCTTCAATTGGTCTCAGGGGAAAGTAATTGCTGCCTCGGAAATTGATGCCGTCTTTTTGAAGGAAATCATTGGCGAAAATGTGTATAATATTATTTCTAGAGATAGTTACAATAAGGATAATGTTACCTATAAACCAGCCTCTCAATAGCAACTCAAATCGTGCCATTTACTACCATACAATGTCTCTAACCTTCAAAAATCACTTAATTATGGAAATTTTTTAACATATTAAAATAAATTTGAGATATTTTTTCTTTTTGAAACCCATGTGGAAGTAAAATGTGAAATATCACATTTTTCAACTTTTTTTAAAGATTATTATATACACTGGCTCGCAGCAACAAGAATACATAGATTTGGCCGTGCAAAGAAAATTCAAACTCGAGTTCGTTACGATTGATAATGTTACCGTTTTATGTACCAACTTCAATGAGAGTGTTTTCTATTTGATTCCATCATCCATTAAATTGCATAAAATGGAAAACAGAGACAGAATGCTTTGAATCATTTTTAAAAGAACTCAATCCGGAAAATTTCTGCATTTTGGGTGATCTTAACGCAAGAATAGGTGAAGAACAGTTGATGGAAAACAGATTTTTTGAAGATTTTGCATATTTAAGTGGTAGTCGTAGATCAAAGGATAACCCTGTAAACACAAATGGCAGAAAGTTGTTGCAATTTATTGAGGATATAGGGGGTATTATTATTTAAATGGTAGAAAAACTGGTGATACGAAAGGAAATTTTAGCTTTTGTGGAATAATGGGTAGCTCTGTAATAGACTACAATATATGCTCCCACAGCTTTTTGAGATATGTATGTTGAAAATTTCAGTGTGGATATGAAAATTTTTTCGGATCATATGCCTTTACACTTAGAGTGATAATGAAGGGGTGTCTATACGGAAACTACATTGGAAGGACAAATTTGAGATTCAGTATAGGCAAAACCTGACTGTGTAATGATTTCCATTTTTCTGTAGACTTACCAACAATAGATGATGAAACGTTGGAGCATTTCCTTTGTCATTGTCCGGCTTCCGCGTCTAACAGATATCGGCACTTAGGTGGAGACACAATACCAGACATGAACCAACTTGAAAATAATTAGGGATTTTGTAAGTAACACGGAATTCCTAACTTGAAATTTTTTTTCGAGGTTACTTTATAGTTTTTAGTGCGCACAACAAGCCGATTACTGGCTTAGGTATATGTCCATAGTGGCATAGGGTGGATTAATATCTGCACCCTATTTTCAACCTAACCTAACCAACCAGCTATAGACATGATTGACATAAATATAAAACAATCGAACGTAGTAAAAGCGAGAAAATCAGTTTTTGAGCCGAGGCAGAAATGGTTCGATTGGGGGTGTTTTCGTTTGCAGGCAAGCATGATGAAGAATTTGAGAATGTACAGACGTTCGCATACACTGATAAACCGAAGACGTTATTTTTTATCAAGGGCCAGATTTCGGTCTCTATGCAGCAAGAGAAAACAGACGTATTATAATAAAAAAATCTGAAGAAATTGGACTATATAAATTACAAATATAAATTGCAGTAAGGACTGGTGAGCTCTGTCCAAATCGTTTAAAACCACTTCTGCCTCCCATAGAGGTAATCTTAATGCAGACCAGTTCAGATGCCACTTTGAACAGATTTTGCAGTATACGGATGAGGAGCAAGCAGTGAGCTCGTGTATACCCTTTTTATTGGACCCCTTCCTAGATTCCTCTATAGAATTCCTCGAATTACTCAATTCTATTAGAAACCTAAAGACAAACAAGTCACCAGGGCAGGACGACATACCATACGAGTTTTATAAAAATGCTCCCCTTTTTAAAAAAGGTGATCCCAACATTACAGGTTGGCTGGAACGTGAAAACATTCTTAACGAATTTCAAGCAGGTTTTAGGAAGAAATATTCAACGGTTGATAACATTTTTTACCTTGTGAATACTGGTTGTCTCAATATGAATGATAATAAACCCACATTTAGTTTTTCATCGATTTTTCGACAGCATTCGATTTGATACCTATAAACAGGCTTTTTTAAAAGTTTTTAGGTATGGGATTATCTACGAAGATAATAAGAATATTACAAGGTCTGTATAATAATACATCTACAAAGATTTGGGGCGGTTGCAGTTTTTCGAAAGCATTAAGCGTAAATTCGAGTGCGAAACAGTAATGTATTCTAAGTCCGACACTGTTTTCATTATACATCAGCGATCTACCAGATGAATTACCGCGTGGAGTCACAGGTTGTAATATTAAAGAATAACATAGTAATTCTATCTGATTCCTCCAGTGGTTTACAAACGATGATAAACTCTTTACAAGGGTATTGCACTAAATGGCGCTTGAAAATCAACTTATTGAAATCGAAGATACTTGTTTTTCTTATAGGTAGTCGAATAAAGTCAGGTCTGAAATGGCATACATACACTTATCTTGGAGTTGAACTTGCATACAATTTATCATTCAATACTGACTTACAGACTAAACTTTTGTCTTCCAAAATGGCTATAAATTCAACATGGTCGAGATATTTAGCCCAACCTGGTATATCGAAAACTAATAAATTGGTTGCGGATAGTGGAAAGCTCCGTTTTTTTTGCGGAGCAGCTGCAAAGAGTCTCAGTGAGGAGTCAGGTGGCACTGGCTCTTAATTAAATACTGAGTGCCAATGATACTCGAGATTACAAGGCGAGTTATTGGCGCCTTCAAATAACCAATGGTCAACATCTGCGTCTGTTCCCAGGTTAGGGGCGGCTGGAGGCGAGTATTGGATCTTGGAGCAAGCGGCTCGCCACAACGAGGAATACATGTGCAATCCTTCAAAACCCATGCGGTTGGGGCGCTGGGCCAGTAACCAGCCCCCGGAAAACTATAAGATCTACTATGAGAAACAAAGGAATAGTAAAAACGGACTCCCCCAACGTTGACGACCCACGCAAATGTAAAAAGGACATTGATTTGCGGATCTGCACCTGGAATGTCCGCAATATTTATAGAGAAGGTGCAGTATACGCGCTGGTGGATGTATTAGAGAAGTACAAGGCAGATATTACAGCCTTACAGGAAGTGCGATGGACTGGGAATAGCGTCACTACAGCACCAAACGGCGACGAACTATACTACACCTGCCATAACACGAGGCATGGATGAGAGGCTAGTCACAATCCGCATAAAAGCCAAATTCTTCAACATCAGCCTTATTTGGAGGAAAAGGATATTTCCTACGAGCACCAAGAGAGAGAATATGACCACTGCCTCACCCATGATATTAAAATCGTTCTGGGAGATTTTAATGCGAAGATAGGGAAGGAAGACATTTTTGGTCCAACAGTTGGAAAGTTTAGCCTCCACTAGATAACGTCTAGTAATGGGTTGAGGCTGATTAATTTTGCCGCGGCAAAAAACATGGTAGTTAGTAGCACCAGATTTCAACATAAAAATATTCACAAAGCCACATGGCTGTCACCCGCACAAAACACGAGGAACCAAATTGATCACGTTGTGATAGATAGAAGGCATTCATCCAGCGTGTTAATAGATGTACGATCGATCCGTGAAGCGATTATAGATTCGGATCATTACCTTGAAACGTCTATTCCGCAGAAAGAAAAAGGAAATGGAATGACGTGAATGTGAGCGAATTGATATATACAGGAGTCAGAATGAAGTCCGGAAATTCTACCAAAGATTTAAACATTAAACCGATGGCTTTGGTGTAGGCACATCCTCCTGCAGAGACAAAGAAGGAAATCTGGTAACTGACACAGATAACATGCTGAGGATATGGAAAGAAGATTTTACCCAACTGCTAGTGTCCGACGTTGTCGGCGAAGAGGATACCGCAGAACCAATCCCTGATGATGGTATAGAATGTTTACCTCCTAGTCAGAATGAGGTCCAAGTAGCAGTGACCCGACTAAAGAACAACAGGCAGCAGGTGCCGACGGGTTACCCGCTGAACTATTTAAAACCGGAGCCGACACGCTGATAAGGCGTATGCATCAGCTTATCTGCGCAATTTGGCTAGAAGAACGCATACCCGATGATTAGAACGTCAGCATACTATGTCCCGTACACAAGAAAGGAGACAAGACGGAATGTGCCAACTACAGAGGAATAAGTCTACAAGATACTCTCGAGCGTACTGTGCGAAAGATTAAAACCTAAAGCCAATGAGATAATTGGGCCCTATCAATGCGGCTTTAGACCTGGTAAATTCACCCTAGACCAGATATTCACACTGCGCCAAATCGTGGAAAAGACCCGAGAAGAACTAATCAACACCTACCATATCTTTGTTGACTACGAAGCCGCATTCGATACTCCTTTACGTTCAAAGGTATTTCCAGCCATGTCTGAGTTTGGTATCCCTGCAAAATTAATAAGACTCTGCAGGATGACACTTGCTGATACGCGTTCCTCAGTAAGAATAGGAAAGAATCTCTCTCCAAACGAGTTTTCAGACAATGAGACAGCCTATCGTGTGATCTCTTTAATATCCTGCTGGAGAAGATTTTATGAGATGCAGATTGAATAGATATGGCACACTAATCACAAGAGAACACAAGCTATTCGCCTATGCCGACGACATCGATATCATAGGTCGGTCACCGGAAGTAGTAACTGAAGCCTTTGAAAGAATCGAAAGAGAGTCAATGAAAATGGGTCTGGCAGTATATGGAGATAAGAAGCCTTGCACAACAGAGCAGATAAAGAAAATGGAGACAATTTGGAACCACAACTTTGAGACAGTCAGTAACCTTATCCACCTCGGCACCGCCGTAACCGAAACGATTGACACCAGTTTTGAGATTAAGCGAAGAATAATACTGGCAAACAGATGCTACTTTGGACTAAGTAAGCAGTTTAGAAACAAGGCCAGCTCTCGACAGACGAAGATTACACTATACAAGACACTGATACTACCCGTGCTGTTATATGGTTCTGAAGCATGGGTACTTGTGAAAGCAGATGAGGCAGTGCTTGGAGTATTTGAGAGAAATAATCTTCGTAAAAAATGACCAGTTTGCGATAATGGAAAACCATGCGACGTATGAACCATGAGCTGTATGACGACGATAGCATAGCTACACGCATCAAAATACAACGGCTGCGTTGGCAAGGTCATGTTGTCAGAATGGATGAAGAAGCTCCAGCAAAGAAGTCTTTTGAAGGCAAACACGGTGGTACACGCAAACCGGGAAGACCAAAAGCCCGATGGAAAAATCAAGTGGTGGGAGACACCTCGAAACTTGGTGTCAGAGATTTTAGAATGAGCCCAGAAGCTCGAGGCGCTTGGAACGCTATTCTACGTACGGCTGGTGGAACAAATATTCTGGCATAGCCAATTAAAGTAAAGTAAGTAAGTAAATTGAAGATTTTCACAGCATGCGCCAGATCAATAATGTTTTATGCATCACAAATATGGGGTTTTCAAAAATATGAATGTGTGGAGAAACTGCTAAGATTTTTCATAAAAAAAATGTTGTACCTTCCAAATAATACGCCAAATTAGAAACTGGTCTACCCACTTTATATATGACTACGTTAAAGGATCATTTTTGTTATGTCAGCAGAGTTCTGCGTTTAGGATCCCACAGATTGCCACGGATACTTGCAGAAAAAGTTTTGGAGTTGAAAATATATTGGGCAAAAGAATGGTCAAATATATGCAAATAGATACAATACTTTCCTCCAGCCCGAAAACACATTGCATTTTGTTGGAGCTTTCCCTATTTTAGCAGAATACAGAACAATTTTTTCTGGCAAAAGCATTCTTGAAGAGAGTGAAGTTATTGATATACTAAATGGCGCGAATTTTCTTCAATTATACAAATTCATATATTATTGCAAGTTGTAAATATAGAAAATTAATTCTAAATGAATACAATATCTAATCACATACGAATTCTTTTTATTGTATAACTTAATATGAAAAAATGGCAAACAGCAAATCGCTAAGCCAAACATACATGTAAAATACAAATCATTTATATATAATTTATCGAGGAGGTAACATAAAAAATGTGTTAACTCATCTACTAATTAAATAAAAATAATATAAAAAAATATTAAAAACAAAAAACGTTGAAAACATTTTCATTTGCGTTTTTCACTACTTGGAAATTTGACATTCATTAAAGGGGCGCCCACTTAAGATAGAGTGTGTTTCGACTTGTGTCACATAATACAAATAAGAATTTACATCGTAATTTCGTTCATTAGGTTTGTTTTTTTTTACCGATTAAGACTTGTACTAACTTCGACTTTTCGCCCGAACAAGTGTAAAAACTGGCTTGGTTCAGCATCGCAATACTCCTAAATGTGGGTTATGGGAAGGATGTCCCTATCAGACGGCTGACTACGAACGACGAACCAATTGGAAGGGAGCCAATGAATGGAGGTTATGAAACAGCATAGCGAAACAATTAAAGGTGGTCTCATTTGCACAACAACCACAAATCATATGGTGCAATCCGCCATCTTGCCATCAAGCTGATCGACATTTTGCCAACACTCGGCAAAGAAATTTGTGTGCGTGTGTGTATACGTGTGCGTACATGAGCTGAGAATATGCGAGAAAGAAGATGACAACAAGGAGAATGCAAGCAAAAATCTGACATCTTAATACCGTCAAACCTGGCCGGCTGTTAAAAGCTGTTCGTATGAGACCACCTTTTTTAACCCGCCTTAATGAAACAGGTTAAATGTCTGTGGCAGAATCGTCGTCATCCGCAATTCGACAACACAGTGAACAGTTTTGCTCGTAACCCGGAAGAACATCTCCAAAAAGTGACGGAAATCGGCCAAAAAGATCGAAATGTGCACATATCAACATTAGAGTTGTCATACAAATCGCCCGCACACAATTCAACATCTCAGACACCGGCCAAGATTTTATTTGTAAGGGTGTTAAAATGACATGGTGATTTTGATTTGAAAATGAACACTACGGAAACGTACGCAGCAGATGTTCAGGACACCTATCGAGAAGTGAATGAAATCAGTGCTAGGTAAAAGTCTAGTACTGACTTCATTCGCAGCGAAAATGCCTATTAAATTATTGCGAAATCCGGCGGAATCTATTCTTTTCAAGTATCGCAATTCAGTAACTTATAACGAACATCGTCTAGATAAATATGCATGTTTTGCCCATGAACATTCCACTAAGGAACAGGGGCAAAACTTCTCACATATCAATAATTGCAGTCGAATTCAAGTTTAAGCTCAATGATAAGGGGTCTCCTTTTTATAGCCGAGTTCGAACGGCGTGCCGCAGTGCGACACCTCTTTGGAGAGAAGTTTTACATGGCATTGTACCTCACTAATGTTGCCAGTATTAGGAGGGGAAAACCACCGCTGAACATTCTTTCTGATGGTCTCGCCAGGATTCGAACCCAGGCGTTCAGCGTCATAGGTGGACATGCTAACCTCTGTGCTACGGTGGCCTTAGTTAAATATGTCGACAAAAAAATCGTTTGCACTAACGATTATGTCACTTCCTAATTCCTCGTTAGCAGAAATCGTTGCATATTTTTTTCTGGCAGCTCTACCCAAAAAAAAACCAAAAACACAAAGACAAAAATTAATAATTCTTCTCGTAGCCTGAAATTCTTCGTTTATTAATTTAAAAACATCACAAATCTAAACAAACTGTACAAAATTATTTTGGAAAATTTATTCGTATAAAACTTTTGCGGATATTTTTTATTCATGTTAAGAAACACACGCTACCACGCCTGTTAATTAATTGTACACACACACATATCCCAAATGTTAAAAAAGCAAGAGAAAAATAAGCTATAGCCATCTTTTTTTTGGATTGTGATAATATCGATGGCGATGTCCTTTAGACATCAAAAGCCAGGTTAGTAAAGGGTGATTTTTTTGAGGTTAGGATTTTCATGCATTAGTATTTGACAGATCACGTGGGATTTCAGACATGGTGTCAAAGAGAAAGATGCTCAGTATGCTTTGACATTTCATCATGAATAGACTTACTAACGAGCAACGCTTGCAAATCATTGAATTTTATTACCAAAATCAGTGTTCGGTTCGAAATGTGTTCATTCACCGTAACGTTGCGTCCAACAGCATCTTTGAAAAAATACGGCCCAATGATTCCACCAGCGTACAAACCACACCAAACAGTGCATTTTTCGGGATGTATGGGCAGTTCTTGAACGGCTTCTGGTTGCTCTTCACTCCAAATGCGGCAATTTTGCTTATTTACGCAGCCATTCAACCAGAAATGAGCCTCATCGCTGAACAAAATTTGTCAAAATTTGAACACATTTCGAACCGAACACTGATTTTGGTAATAAAATTCAATGATTTGCAAGCGTTGCTCGTTAGTAAGTCTATTCATGATGAAATGTCAAAGCATACTGAGCATCTTTCTCTTTGACACCATGTCTGAAATCCCACGTGATCTGTCAAATACTAATGCATGAAAATCCTAACCTCAAAAAATTCACCCTTTATTAACACCGGTACCTTTGTTAATAGGATTAGGGAGGAGGTCATATCCAATGACAATATGTTCGGAAAATCTGGTCGATGAGGTTCAATATTGGAGCGTCTCCATTGTAGTGGCGCATGTCGATGTACCCAATATGAATATATTTCTTGGAATTGGCCCGCCTGATAATAGATATGGACATTCCTGTTTTTTTTCCAACCCCAACGCGAGTTAACATACAATGTGGATGCTAGAGTATTTTTGTTGTTGTGATTGCTTGTCTCATGTTGTTCCCTTATTGGAACATATTTGGAGCTTTGCCTATGCTGTTTTTCTTCTTCTTCTTCCTTGTAGCACTGTTACAGTTGGATTCACTTACATTGACCGCTGTTGATGATTCAAAGCTTAGTGTGATCATGTGTTATAATCACTTAGCTAACAGAGACGCATCATAGGCGGTAGCCTAGGGGAAGCGTTACAGCCTACGAACCGGTGAGCGTGAGTTCGAATACCGGCAGCAGTGTTTCTTTATACATTTATATTTTTTATTTATTTATTTTTTTTTTTTTTGTTTGTTTCATTTCATTTGTTTTCTTTTTTTTGATCATTTGATCACATCAAAGTTCAAATGAGTTGTTTAATTTTTTTTCCTTTTGGTTTTCTTTTTTTTGACAACTATTGGATAAGGTGGAAAATGGTTTTGGTTGTTAACATCCACACATATAAGTCCGACCAAATCATAGGTTTAGAGCACTTTGTCTCCATATTGAAAAGTTGCTATAATTTCCCCTTAGCCATAGTGGTGAATGTTAACTTCTTTTCTATGTTCTTTGTAGCTTTTCTTTCGCATTGGAGTTCCCATACACTCACAAATGGATTATTATTGTATTTGTGGCATGTATGTAAAAGAAGACATTTTTGGTTTTGAGAATTTTAATTTGTGGTAGTAATTCAGCAATTTGCCCCATTGTTTAGGTCAAGGCTACAAAAGGTGGTAGCAGACTGATTTGAGATCCATTTTGCTCCAACCTTGCAACCGTGTGCACCCAAAAGTTTAAGTTTTTGTGTCGTAAAGGACTTGAGATTCTTTAAAAGTGTAAAAGCGTTATCCTTGCTTTAGTAAAAAAGGGATTAAATTTTTTTTTGTTGGTGGCAGTTCTCCTCAATTTTTATTTTTTTATTGTCCTGCAGAATCGATGTTTATTTATAAAATCGCGGGTAAATAATTGTTGCAAGTGTTGGTTTCCTGCATTTTCTTTTTGCTGAGGGTTTTATCCCCAAAGCTGGAGTGTTGGTCCCCTGTGATCATTTAACTCCTGGATTAATACATTTGGTAAGGTGGCATTTTTTCTAAACAATTTCTCAATTTCTTTTGAGAACTCATTGTTCTGTGGGCCTTGTTTCTCTGATTCTAGGATTCCCCCTTTCCCTGTGCTCATATGGATTTCTCTGTTTCTGCTGTGCAGATTTGGCTGCCTGAGAGAGTCTAACAAAAGTCTTTTCATTTTTTTTTGATCAGTGGATTCTGGTGTTTTAAATGGATCGTTTGTCTTGGTTTCAAGTACAAGAAAAAAAAAGAGCCGTCGGGATTGGTGCAACTCATTTAGTTTTTGTTTTTCGGGAATCGAAACAAACGCGTTTTGGTTGAAAAATCACTCTCGAAAAGGAAAAAAAACTCTTGCGTGCTAATTCTTAGGTTTTGTAACTTGCTAAAAAAAAGACCTTAAAAAAATAATTATTTTTCCGTATTTTTGCCCATGTAATTTGCCTCAAGTGTTATATAGTTTAATTTTTGCTCATTTGTAAGGCAGAGATGGAGAACCGAATCGGAAGTGAAACAAAAAGTTAATGCCTAATTGAGAGTTTTTTTTGGTAAAAGTAGTTTGGCAATCCAATGTTTTAGAAAAAGGCGAATATAAAAAAAAACCGATAGAGTGAATCGTATCAAATGTTAAAGACTATATTGAAAAAAGTGATTTTTTGTGTATGCCGCGTATTTTGTTAAAAACTTGCAATTGGCTGGAGTTTGCTGGTTTGTTTTAATAACCCCTCACCCCTCGAAAGGCCTTTCAACGTGGGAGCTCCAACAAAAACCAAGTAAGTGCAAACTGTTATACTACCACTGAGCAAAGCCAAACAGATTTATTTTTTTTCGGAGAGTGAGAGAGATGCCGTTACCTCTCTCAGGTAATTTTTGTCAAATTAAATAATTTTTTTCTTTTAAATTAATTTAAAAATGTTTTAAATCTTCCCCCATAATTTTTAAATTGGAATTTTTGCAAGTTGGCAACTTTCAGATGATCTGTTTGTGTTTGTTCAGTTAAATATCCTGCATATACATATATATCTGATTCTGTGCTGGTGGATATGTCAATGCTAAAGTGTTAACATGCTATTGGAACCTCTGTTAACTATGTTGATTCGCTGTTAACAAGACTCTCAGAAAATGTTCTTGGGTCTGAAAAGCACTGCTTCGATTGAAATAGCTTTGATACATTTTTTTTTGGCAATATTTTTTATATGAATGTACGTTTTGTGCCTTTTGATCATTGACATATCTAGCCCAGTATGCCTATAAAATATTGTTTTTACATTTGATACCATTTTTATTGAAATTTGGCTGCATATTAGTCAAAACTTCGCGATTTAAAATTAGTTTTTCGTTTTATACAACCGAGTGGGTTGTGTTGATGTATGTGTGATTAGAGGAAAAAAATGAAGTAAGGGAAAAAAGGGGTCAATGCACTCACAGCTGTTTTACTTTAACAGAAGTACAAATGGAAATACACTCACACAGCTACATATCATTTTTTTCATAATGAGCCTTTTAAATGAAGTTTGTTTCACAGCCGATTTAGTTTTTTTTCTGCCGTGCTATGAATTCAAATAAACTCGCCTATTGATTCTTATTTGATATATTATATAAATATTTTTTTTCATGCCGTGTTTTTTTTTTAACCCTTCTTGTTAAGTTTTGAGATTTAAGTTAAATGATTAGTTTTTTTTTAGAGTTATGAAAATAATTTTAGTAAATTAAAGGATCAACTTAGATATACAAAAAAATTGGTTGTTAGCCTTGACTTTAATATTTCTTTTATTATATTTTTTTTGTCTGTTTTTAAAGTATGATGTGATTCATCTCTATAGTGAGCGACCGGATTTGATAATGAACTTTTTCTTAATAAATTTAATGAATTTGTTAAATATGGAGTAAGCCCAAACCTTTGAGTTTGATTTGTAGGGTCGGTAAAGGAAGGTAGGGTAAATATTATGGGTTTACCAACCAAGAAGCGATTTCTTTGGATGCTTTTGGTAAACAGGAAGGGAGGGCATGCTGTGCAGCTTACACCTTAGCACAGTCGATCGAATGATGTCGGAAATAGATCCTCTGGTGTTGTGACCCCCCTTATACTTTGTGTATTTGTCTATTCTATCTGACTTTCTTTTGCTTTGGTTTTGCTATCATTCGTGCACGCATTAACATTAAAGCTGGTAGTTGGTAAAATTAAACGATGAACATTGGCAAGATCCCCCCCATCCGACGAGCAATAAGGCCGGTGAAATATGCGTGCCATGCCGTTTTGTTTCATCTATAGACATTTATGTGGAGTTTTGCTCAGACTAGACCCTTATACACTATAGTTTTTGGCGCCCAACGTGGGGCACGAGTGAATTAAAAATTTTTTTTATATTGAACGGCTTGATATTTCAGATATCGTAGGATTTTTCACTCAGCTCCTAGTATTTTTCCTCTCTTTTCTTTATACTGCCTTTATTTTTTTCCCCATTTATTTTCTTTTGTCGGGATAACTAAACTTCGTTGGAATTTATATGTTTGATATGCAGCGGTGCTGAAGCATATAACCAGGAGTTAGGTTGTCCTGCCCTTTTTTCTCTCGTGTGAAAGTTTCAGTTGGTGTTCAGGTTGAATGAATACAGGTTTTGGACTAGGCTCTAATTCTGGCTTCAGCGTATATCTGATTGGAAACTTTTATTATTTGTTTTCTCTATTTGCGATTTGGAATGTATGAATATTATCGAGGATGTTTTTACCCATCGTAAATAACCATTTTTCTTTCTGTCTCCCCTATCAATTTGTTATTCTTCTCCTTAATTAATTCCATCTATTTTCGCATAGTTTGATAATTTTTTTTATTACTATCCTACCTTACCTCCTATGCCCGAACAAATCAAACTTGGTTTTCTTGATTGAATTGTTGTTTTTATTTACTTTTTGATTTTTTTTTAGTTATTATTTTGTCTTGATTTACCTTAGATTTTGATTTTTTTAATGTTATTTGAAAATGCCCCTTGAAAGAAGTTCTGAACATATTTCAGCTGCTGGAACAGCTGTTGAGGGTAACTTGCTTTTATGCCAGATTTGTAGTTCTGTTATTCAGAATCCATTACTTTTAACAGAAACCTCCTGTAGACATTCCTTTCATAAAATATGCATTACGAATTACATTAAAACTCAGTCTGATTGTCCAGTGTGTGGGTCGAACATAGTCAAGGACAGCAAAAAGTCCGGTCTTGCAACTTCGCAGAAAACAACTTCATCGGTTGCAACTAGGTCGTCTGCAAAAGCCAAGAGCTATGATGCCAATAGGGCTGAAGGATCCTCTAACCAGGATATAACTACAAATTTAGATGCTAGTGCAGGTATGTCACTACCTCAACCCAGCTTGACTTTGGACAGCATAAAGGACTTAGTGACTGCAATGATGAATAGGCAACAAACAGAGATTGTTCAGTCTCTTTCCAATCAGGTAACTTCGTGGGTCGAGAAGAGTGTTGAGGTTAGTCTTGCTCGTTTAAATATTAATCAGGCTCCACAGATTGCTAACGCATCTTCGCCGGTAGTCAATAGAAACCGTCCCTCTATGCTGAATGTAGGTGAGGTTGAGCAGAGGACATTAGAGCAGTTGCTGGGGTTGCCATATTCAAATAATGAACAGGTGAATAATGATTCTGGTAGAAGTAACCATGATGGTAATTCTGCAAGCCGATCTCGATTTAGTGCCCCAAATTTAAGCCATGATTTAGCCTTTCGTCCTGATAAGGTTAGCCAAATAATTGCCAATTGGAAGATTAAGTTCAATGGTAGTTCGAACAGCTTACCTGTTGATAATTTTATTTATCGTGTTGAAGCCCTAACTAGACAGACATTAAATGGTGATTTTGACATCCTTTGTCGTAGCGCAAGTGCACTTTTTGAAGGCAAAGCCAGTGACTGGTTTTGGAGGTTCCACCGTACTGTACGTGTTGTTCAGTGGTTCGATCTTTGTAGAGCATTACGTCAGCATTATAGGGACTCCAGAACTGATATTGACATAAGAGAATTAATACGCGACAGGAAGCAAAAGCCAAACGAACCGTTCGACACTTTTTATGATTCAGTCATAGACTTGGTCGATAGACTTGATAAGCCCCTTGATGATAAAACGCTGGTTGAAATCTTACGTCGCAATCTACAACCAGATATCCAGCATGAAATATTAAATATGTCGATTAGCTCGGTTGGTCAATTGCGTGAAATTTGTCGGCGTAGGGAGTTCTTCCTACAGGATATGAGTCGTAAGCATGGATTCTCCGGTAGCAGGCATAATCATTTTTCAAAGCGTGCAGCAGAAGTTGAATTCAATGAAGTTAACGAGCCTGAATTACTTGAGTTTGAAGAAGTTTCGGAGGTCTCATCTGTGTGTTGGAATTGTAGGCATACAGGTCATAGATACCAAGAATGTTTAGCTGATCGCAGTGTTTTTTGTTATGGTTGTGGTACTCCACAAGTATATAAACCCAATTGTAGGAAATGTAATGACAATCCAAAAAACTTCCAGAGCTCTGCACTGAGAAGTGCACCCAGACCGAAAACTTGTCAACAATCCTCACAGACCATGTAAAAATATTTTCTCGTTCAAATTTTCCTTCGGATACTCAACCTGAGGAAACCCATAATACTGAATATTCAAAGAAAAATTATGATACCCAGGATAATACTGTGATTCAAAGTACTTGCCCTACTACTACAGGACCTCGTCCAATAATACCTTTTCATGTGAGGTTAAAAAATTATCTCAAGGTCAGAGACAGGATATTCAATGAAGAGCCTAGGGTTGCCAGGTCAAGCAAAAGGATGAGAAAATTTTGGAAAATTGTCAAGAATTTAAAAAGGAACTTTAGTGTTTCAGTACTTGAGAGGCCAGGCGATGTTCGTCCTTATGCTGAGGTGCGTTTGTTAGATAGAAATGTGATAGGTCTTTTAGACACTGGTGCCTCCGTGACGTGTCTTGGTGCTCAAGCCGCTATAGATTTTCTAGGATCTCAGATTCCTTATAAGAAATTAAACACCACTGTCAATACGGCAGATGGTAAACCTCAAAGGATTGCGGGTGTTTTTACGACTGAAGTGGTTTTTAGAAATAAAAGTGAGCCCATTACTATTTATGTGGTTCCTAATTTGTCACAGGATTTGATACTTGGCATTGATTTTTGGAGGAAATATAACCTTCTTCCTCAGTCTCTTTTAAATGGAATTTCCAGTTTATCGTTCTCAGTAGGCGATGCCCAAAATTTAGACCAGAAATATCTCTCGGTGGATCAGAAGTTTCAGCTGCAATGTGCTATTGATTTATTTCCTTCGTTCGCGAAAGAGGGCCTAGGGAAAACGAATGTTATTTGCCATACTATTAATACGGGTGGTGCAACCCCGATAAAACAAAGGCATTTCCCTGTCTCTCCGGCGATTGAGAAGCTAATCTACGAAGAGCTTGATCGCATGTTGGCTATGGGTGTAATAGAGGAGTCCACTAGTCCTTGGTCTTCACCGATTGTTTTGCATAGAAAACCAGGCAAGAATCGCTTATGCTTGGACAGTAGAAAACTTAATGCTGTTACAGAGGGGGATGCTTATCCACTTCCACATATCGATGGTATCTTGAGTCGTTTGCCTAAAGCTGAATTTATATCCAGCCTTGATTTGAAGGATGCATTCTGGCAGATACCGCTAGATGAATCGTCGAAAGGTAAGACTGCATTCACGGTTCCTGGGAGACCCCTTTATCATTTTAAAGTTATGCCATTTGGCTTATGTAATGCCCCGCAAACCATGTGCAGGCTTATGGATAGGGTGATACCGGCATCTCTCAGAGCTGAGGTTTTGGTCTACCTGGACGATCTTCTAGTGGTATCTCCCACATTTGATCGGCATCTAGAGGTACTCAAGGAAGTGGCTAAGTGTCTTCGTAATGCTGGACTTACAATAAACGTAGGAAAAAGCAAATTTTGTATGACAGAAGTCCGATATTTAGGCCATGTAGTTGGGGACGGGACCATTCGTACCGATCCAGGAAAAATTTCGGCCATTACTGAATTCCCGGCACCGAGATCGGTTAAACAAGTCCGACGATTTCTAGGTATGTCAGGGTGGTACAGAAAGTTCATCAGGAATTACGCTGCTATTTCTAGTCCCTTAACTGATTTGTTAAAGACTAATCGAAAATTCGTATGGACCGAGGAGGCCCAAAAATCCTTTGAAGATTTGAAATCCATTCTTAGCTCAGCCCCTGTTTTGCACAGTCCTGATTTTTCACAGCCGTTTTTTATACACTGTGATGCCAGCAAAACAGGAATAGGAGGAGTCTTGGTGCAAAAGAATGCGGAGGGCGATGAGTTTCCTGTGGCGTTTATGTCTAAGAAACTTAACCAAGCCCAACGTAACTATAGTGTCACTGAACAAGAATGCTTGGCAGCAATGCTTTGCATTAAAAAGTTTCGAGCTTATGTCGAGGGACATGAGTTCACGGTGATTACTGATCACGCCTCTCTTAAATGGCTCATGTCCCAAACTGACTTAAGCACGCGGCTAGCTAGATGGGCCTTGAAGCTTCAAGGATACCGGTTTAAAATTGAGCATAGAAAAGGGTCGCAGAATATAGTTCCTGATGCGCTTTCGCGTACGAATACCGATGACTTGTCCGAAATATGCGGTCTGTCCGAGATAAGAAATGAACGCGGGGTTTTTGTTGATTTAAAATCTGAACATTTTTCCTCTGACGACTACAAGGACTTATTGAGAAGGGTTGAAGATAATATCGATTCCACTCCCGACTTGAAGATTATCGATGGTTATTTATACAGACGAACGGAACACGCCGTTGGAGAACAGCTTGCTGATGACATGATTTGGAAGCTATGGATTCCTAAAAGTATGGTTCCAGAGGTATTGCAGAAACATCATGATGACCCCTTGTCTTCGCATTGTGGGATTAATAAAACATTGGAAAGAATTCGCAGATACTATTTCTGGCCTAACTTAGTTTGGGATGTTAAGAATTATGTTAACTCGTGTGAAGTTTGTAAGAGTACAAAGCACTCTAATGTTGTTATGAGACCACCCATGGGTGACACTGGTTCATCCCATAGATTCTTTCAGCGCTTATATGTTGATTTCATAGGACCTTACCCTCGATCCAGTTCAGGGAATATTGGAATTTTTATTGTCCTTGATCATTTTTCAAAATTTTGTTTTCTCCGCCCGGTTAAAAAGTTTACAGCTGATGCTGTTATTAAGTATATGGAAGAAGATTTGTTTCACACATTTGGTGTACCAGAGAGCGTTATCTCGGATAATGGAACGCAGTTCAAAGCAAAGAAATTTAATGATCTTTTGAATTTTTATAAGATTTCTCATATTTATACCGCAGTTCATTCGCCACAGGCTAATGCCTCTGAACGGGTGAACCGATCCGTCATTTCTGCTATTAAAGCATATGTAAAACCCGATCAAAAAAATTGGGATGAAAAACTAAGCCACATTGCGTGTGCTTTGCGTTCGACAGTACATACCGCCATTGGGACTTCCCCTTATTTTATGGTTTTTGGTCAAAATATGGTGACTAATGGTTCTATTTACCAACTGCTAAGAAAACTGAATGCTTTAGAGGATAGGGCGATACAATTTAATAGATCGGACACCTTTGATGTTGTTAGATCTAAAGCTGCTAATGTGATGAGAGTGCAACATGATCGTAATGAAAGACAATACAACCTACGTTCGCGTGAAGTGTCATATAATGTTGGTCAAGAGGTGTACAGGCGAAATTTTAGCCAAAGCAGTTTTGAAAAAGGATACAATGCTAAACTTGCACCTACGTTTATTAAATGCAGGGTTCGTCGTAGAATTGGTACTTGTTATTATGAACTTGAAGATCTTCAAGGCAAGTTGGTTGGTACATATCATGCAAAAGATATGAGGCAATAGATTACATCTCCATGCGGTATCAGACTTAATCTCCAAGTTGTCCATTAAGCCTGATTTTGGCGGGGGGTATTTGTAGTGGCGCATGTCGATGTACCCAATATGAATATATTTCTTGGAATTGGCCCGCCTGATAATAGATATGGACATTCCTGTTTTTTTTCCAACCCCAACGCGAGTTAACATACAATGTGGATGCTAGAGTATTTTTGTTGTTGTGATTGCTTGTCTCATGTTGTTCCCTTATTGGAACATATTTGGAGCTTTGCCTATGCTGTTTTTCTTCTTCTTCTTCCTTGTAGCACTGTTACAGTTGGATTCACTTACATTGACCGCTGTTGATGATTCAAAGCTTAGTGTGATCATGTGTTATAATCACTTAGCTAACAGAGACGCATCATAGGCGGTAGCCTAGGGGAAGCGTTACAGCCTACGAACCGGTGAGCGTGGGTTCGAATACCGGCAGCAGTGTTTCTTTATACATTTATATTTTTTATTTATTTATTTTTTTTTTTTTTGTTTGTTTCATTTCATTTGTTTTCTTTTTTTTGATCATTTGATCACATCAAAGTTCAAATGAGTTGTTTAATTTTTTTTCCTTTTGGTTTTCTTTTTTTTTGACAACTATTGGATAAGGTGGAAAATGGTTTTGGTTGTTAACATCCACACATATAAGTCCGACCAAATCATAGGTTTAGAGCACTTTGTCTCCATATTGAAAAGTTGCTATAATTTCCCCTTAGCCATAGTGGTGAATGTTAACTTCTTTTCTATGTTCTTTGTAGCTTTTCTTTCGCATTGGAGTTCCCATACACTCACAAATGGATTATTATTGTATTTGTGGCATGTATGTAAAAGAAGACATTTTTGGTTTTGAGAATTTTAATTTGTGGTAGTAATTCAGCAATTTGCCCCATTGTTTAGGTCAAGGCTACAAAAGGTGGTAGCAGACTGATTTGAGATCCATTTTGCTCCAACCTTGCAACCGTGTGCACCCAAAAGTTTAAGTTTTTGTGTCGTAAAGGACTTGAGATTCTTTAAAAGTGTAAAAGCGTTATCCTTGCTTTAGTAAAAAAGGGATTAAATTTTTTTTTGTTGGTGGCAGTTCTCCTCAATTTTTATTTTTTTATTGTCCTGCAGAATCGATGTTTATTTATAAAATCGCGGGTAAATAATTGTTGCAAGTGTTGGTTTCCTGCATTTTCTTTTTGCTGAGGGTTTTATCCCCAAAGCTGGAGTGTTGGTCCCCTGTGATCATTTAACTCCTGGATTAATACATTTGGTAAGGTGGCATTTTTTCTAAACAATTTCTCAATTTCTTTTGAGAACTCATTGTTCTGTGGGCCTTGTTTCTCTGATTCTAGGATTCCCCCTTTCCCTGTGCTCATATGGATTTCTCTGTTTCTGCTGTGCAGATTTGGCTGCCTGAGAGAGTCTAACAAAAGTCTTTTCATTTTTTTTTGATCAGTGGATTCTGGTGTTTTAAATGGATCGTTTGTCTTGGTTTCAAGTACAAGAAAAAAAAAGAGCCGTCGGGATTGGTGCAACTCATTTAGTTTTTGTTTTTCGGGAATCGAAACAAACGCGTTTTGGTTGAAAAATCACTCTCGAAAAGGAAAAAAAACTCTTGCGTGCTAATTCTTAGGTTTTGTAACTTGCTAAAAAAAAGACCTTAAAAAAATAATTATTTTTCCGTATTTTTGCCCATGTAATTTGCCTCAAGTGTTATATAGTTTAATTTTTGCTCATTTGTAAGGCAGAGATGGAGAACCGAATCGGAAGTGAAACAAAAAGTTAATGCCTAATTGAGAGTTTTTTTTGGTAAAAGTAGTTTGGCAATCCAATGTTTTAGAAAAAGGCGAATATAAAAAAAAACCGATAGAGTGAATCGTATCAAATGTTAAAGACTATATTGAAAAAAGTGATTTTTTGTGTATGCCGCGTATTTTGTTAAAAACTTGCAATTGGCTGGAGTTTGCTGGTTTGTTTTAATAACCCCTCACCCCTCGAAAGGCCTTTCAACGTGGGAGCTCCAACAAAAACCAAGTAAGTGCAAACTGTTATACTACCACTGAGCAAAGCCAAACAGATTTATTTTTTTTCGGAGAGTGAGAGAGATGCCGTTACCTCTCTCAGGTAATTTTTGTCAAATTAAATAATTTTTTTCTTTTAAATTAATTTAAAAATGTTTTAAATCTTCCCCCATAATTTTTAAATTGGAATTTTTGCAAGTTGGCAACTTTCAGATGATCTGTTTGTGTTTGTTCAGTTAAATATCCTGCATATACATATATATCTGATTCTGTGCTGGTGGATATGTCAATGCTAAAGTGTTAACATGCTATTGGAACCTCTGTTAACTATGT